>NC_041383.1:430302215-430325246 GCF_002162155.2 Triticum dicoccoides
CGCGGTTACTAATGGCGCATCTCGTGGTCGTGCGCCATTAGTATGCCAAAGCACCTGGGTATACATGGCCCCTGGGAGGCATACTAATGGCGCACCGTAGCCTATACTAATGGCGTGCTAGTAATGGCGCACCAGTGATGCGCCATTAATGGCCAAATTAGGTGCGCCATTAGTAGCGGTTTTTCTAGTAGTGTGTGGCAGCCCCTTTCGCCTATAAAATGAGGCCCACGGCACACAGAGAAGGGATTCGGCTTTTTGAACCCCTGAGCACCCCGAGCTAGTTCGTGAGCTCAAAAACACTAATACATCCACCAAAGCAGGATCGTAGGGTTTTACGCATCTTTGCAGCCCGAACCTGGGTAATCCCCTTTGTGTCACCTGTTAGTCCCGCTCTTCTCACGATGCCCGCGCCTCGCAACTGTAGAAGGGATTCCAGTGATCCCATAGGTGTCGTTTCCCACCGACATCTTAACTTGCCAAGTTATATATAAACAATTATTATTATTATTTTGTAAGAACTTTCAACTTACGAAATAAAATATCATTTAAATTTGATGAGTTAATAGTACGTGGGGTATTATTATTTTTTAGGCTAGACGTGGGATAGTTGAGTTGGTTCTAGGGAAAAGTACTGGGAGAAAACTCAGTTTACATCAAAAAAGAAAGTGGGAGAAAATTCAGAGACCTGCTGGGTCCACCCGAGGAGGGGAATATGTTGGGAGGAAGGAGATTCAAAGCACGACAGACGAGTGAACTAGTTTTTCTAACGGACAAGTGAACTAGTTACATACATAAGCAAATAGCCACTAAAAAAGCAATCAGGTTAATGGGTTCTTAAAAGAAATATTTCGGACAAAACAGATAATTACGACACATGGCTAATGCATGAAACACTCAGATGATAAAGGTGCTTAAAAACAGATAAAGTACAACATCTAGACCTTCTTGGCACGCTTGATCATGACGCTGCGGCTGTCCGTGTACTCGTCGGTCGCGGGAAGCAGACACGCCCTCATGTCCAAGATCTGCATGTACATGTCGTAGCATGCGTATGCGTCCTTGGCCGCGTAGGTTATGTAGGCTATATTCAGAGGTACCTCCCACGTGTTCAGGTCCTTGGTATCGTTGTCTTCTTTCATGTTGGCATATCAGGGGTCAATGATGGTCTCGGCGAGGTCAACCACGGAGTCCTTCTCCTGCCCGTTGCTAATGATCTTGTATTGCTTCTGGATATCGACAAGCTTGTTGCACCAGATGGCCGAATCATCGCGTTCTTCCTTCTCTCCACCGTAGCGAAGGTGCAGTCGGCACTGCCGATGAAACGGGCGAATGCTCGAGAACCTCTGATGGCCCTATAGAAGTGGTAGATGAGAACCTTGTCCCGCACACATACCTGGGCGACGGCGATCCGCTGTTCCATGTCAGGAGACGAATGGATGGGCACAAGGTCTAGTCCTGCAACCTTGTTCTTTCTCGTCCTATAGGTACTGCTTGAACTCGGTGAGGCAGAGCTTCACCGAGTCCGGATCGCTGGTGTACATCACATTCAACTTGGTGCAGCCATAGGACTGAACGGCGAACTCAAAGGGGAACTCCTTGCTGAAGTCCATATCCAGCAGGCTCACCCCTCGGATCGCCATTGGAGTCCCTTCAAGTGAACGAGTGTGTAGGCGGCGGCAGCAGTTCGTTTTTCAGCTCTTGGGGAACTAGATTCAACAGTAAACTGAGTGTTTATAGGCGACAACTATTACTACCCCTCCCTCGTCCACTGCACGCCCGGCAGAAGATGCACCCTCGGTGCATTCAAACGCCGCTATTAAGAAACCTACTCCGGCCACACGTCGGTTCACGAGCGGGTCTGTATTGCTACTGTAATAACAGGAGTTAGTGGTCACTTTACTTAAATTTCATTAGCTTTAATAGAAATTTATACTTAAAACAAGTAATGCATTGGCTCGTTCTATCAGTGCCCCAGGATCAACATGCACAACAATTAGAATTATTATTCTCAGGACGCACACGATCAGCACATTTGTCGCACTTTCACAAAGATAATACTACCAAGTTTGAACTGTTTGTTATGGTTGTTGTCCTCTGCATCATCATGGCGTGTTTTCCAGCTTGCAAGATTCAGAACCAACAAATAAGATCCAAATAATAAGTACAACAAAGATGCCTACACATCTCATTGATTCCCAGCTTGCAAGATTCAGAACTAACAAATAAGATCCAAATAATAAGTACAACAAAGATGCCTACACATCTCATTGATTCCCAGCTTGCAAGATTCAGAACCAACAAATAAGATTCAAATGATAAGTACAACAAAGATGCCTACACATCTCATTGATTCCCAGCTTGCAAGATTCAGAACCAACCCATTAGAGCCTTTTGATAAAGTGAATATCGGGATTAAATCCATCTTGGCTAGCCATGTCATAAAATCGAAGAACTTGGCGAATGCTCTTAACCGTCACAACATCTGTAGTTGAGTATTCCTATTTGCACAGCACAAACAAGAAGAGCATGATTTCACTTTAATAGTGGCCTCCTTGAACTCAACCTGCAGCTCCACTAGGATGAAGTCAACCTCCATCTCCATGATTCAATTCATGCGCCTTTTTCTGCAGTTCACCTGAAATGAAGTAAAGATTGCATCATTTAGCTAGCAAGAAGTACTTGCTCTTGTAAGCTGGCAGGTTCTTCTTTAGTAGTTGCACTAAAATTGAGGAACATTAAGGTTGGCTGTCCGGCTGATGAAAGGTGCAACTATAATTTTCTTATCCTTTTGTGTAGTTCCACTAAAATAAAGTGCCATTGTGGTGATAGTGATGACTCATCTTGCAAAGGCTAATAAAATGTTGCACGAGATTACCAGCAGAACTTGACGAAGATTTTGGAAAATCCAATCACCATTTTGTGCAGTTCCACCAAAATTGAGAGATGTTGCCCACGTGACATTTTAGTTGAACTGCACAAGACACTCATTCCAAAAAACAATGTTCTGTGCAGTTCACCAAAATGTCACAATAGCAACAAGGTGAAATAGATATCCCTATTTGCACAAAAAGATAGAAAGTAAACAGTTGTTGGTCAATAAGAATATGCGAAACATATATAGAATGAAAAGAAGCATCTTAATTATGTTCATGGAAATCACGCAAGGACATTATAAATTTTAAAACGTCAGCAATTCTTCATGTTACCAGAAGCATTACGATCAACAATGAGATTCCTCAAATATGGGATTACTTTAATGGTGGCATTGATTATTTACCAGACATAGTAAATCAACAGCGGCTAAAGAGTTGGTTTAAGGGCATGGGACCGTGGGGACACCAAGACACTCCGTAGCGTAAAGGAGCAACTTACTTATCATACTGGGGAAAATAGCAGGAGTGCCATTTGTAGCATAGTTTAATTGAATCTTATCACTGGAGGCATTAGATTAACAATAACACTGGTTAGACATGTCCCTAAGGTAACAGTGTGATCGCTTCATTTTACATGCGCCCTTACATTAACAACAAAAAAAGGTTGGTATAAGGACATGTGACAGTGGATGCATCAGCACAATGTACCTACAAGGAGGCATAAAGTGGTGATGCCGAGTTTGTTCATGTCATGTGAGGGCAGCAAACCTAATCCTGGAGACCTTGTACTATGTGAGGGCAGCAAATCTAATCCTGGAGACCTTTTACTATGTGAGGGCAGCAAATCTAATCCTGGAGACCTTTTACTATGTGAGGGCAGCAAATCTAATCCTGAGACATTTTACTATGTGAGGGCAGCAATTCTAATCCTGGAGACCTTTTACTATGTGAGGGCAGCAAATCTAATCCTGGACAAACTCTGTTGACTTGTCCACCAGCCGCCACTTTCTATCCTTTTTCCAACCAATAATAGATATGTTCCTTATCCAGTTTGTACTGCGTTTTCCCACTATTTCTCTTTTCAACCAAGAGACCGGTTGGGTATCCGGTCTCTACTACTTTCACCATATTATTTCCTCTTTGAATCAAGTCCTAGATTCATGCTACAACTTTCCCCCTTTCTTTGTTGTTTGAACAAAGCCCTAGATTCGAATGCATGAAGTAGCTTTACCTCTAATAATACTAAAAATTTAGGTGGCTTTGGAAGAGCTGATGGGAGTAGAAAAAGATGCACATGCAGACACATGGGGAGCTGGGGCAGTAGAGCAAGGCTGCTTTCGAAGAACTTATACCTGAGGGTCGATGGGATGTCGGCGGCGACAGGTCGGATCTGCGGACAATACGGCAGGGAGGAAGAAGGGTCGAAGGACCTCCCGAGCCGGTGCTGTGTCGGAGAAAACGACACGGGCAGAGGATCAGGCCCCTCCGGCAGCTGTGGGTTTCCTCCCTCGGCGGTGATGACCGCGTGAATGATGCACCTTTTAGTCCTCTACACACACCGACCGAAGGGATCCGGCCGGATCAGTGACCAGCGGTGAGGAGAGAGAAAATGTCGCCACCGCTGTCTTGTTTATATCTGGAGAGGATGAGAGAATGAAGAGAGCAACCCTAGTAAAGCAAGCGCTCAGGCCCCTGCGTACATATATAGTGGAGTGATTATCTTTTTCTCTCCACAACAAGCATTTCAATTTGTGTATGTGGCATTAAAGAAAAGAAACTCTCTATTTAAGGTGACTACTGTACGACTCCTACTTACTACTAGTAGTACTAGTATTGTTCACTTGTGCTCCCCGCTCCTCCATTCATTGAACAACCCCACGGGTGAATAAACATACAGTACTACCTCTGTCTAGGTGAATAAGTCATTCATGTAGTTCTAGGTCATCGATTTGAGGAATTAAATATGTGTTATTTATCATGAAAAGTATATCACTAGATTTCTACACGGATGTAGTTTCTAAATATATATTTTTTGTCACATATAATACATATTTAGATAGTTAAATCATCGACCTGGAACTACATGAATGACTTATTCACCGAGACAGAGGTAGTAAGTATTTATATAGAACGAACAAGCTCGAACTATTTTCGCATAGTAGAAAGTTGAGGGCAGGGCTTTTCCCGGGTAGTAAGCGCGGCAATTTTTGGGGAGGCGGTTTGATAGAGAGGTGAGGAGGGTGAGCGAGTGGCAGATTCTCAAACATACTGCTGGAAAGGTCGGGCTGTGCGATTTGACGTCGCGTTACTGCTGGAAAGACTTGTGATATGACCACTCACTATAGTCATGAATTACTGGCGCTCCGACCGGGGTGATGCCCCCCTTCCGTTCCTCGCTCTAATCTGGTGCATGACACGTCGCCCGGATGCTGGCTCTCCCACAACTCGGAGTAGTAAGAAGGAGCAAAGAATGATGCGGTATATACTAGTACTACTACTACTTAGGTCAGAGGAGTGCGAACCACGGCATCCCAGTGAACCAGCAGTGCGAACCATGGTAGCCCAGTGAACCAGCAGTAGAAAACAATGTGGTGATATGGCCATAATAAACAATGTGCTACGGTCCACACTGTAGCATGTACAATAACACTCCTCTTTGTTTGGATCCCTGAGTTAGAGCTAGTTTGGGTTGAAATAGCCTCAAATTATCGAAACACGAGGGGTTAGTTTGAGCTAGTTTGCTCTAACCCAGCTAAAAAAACTAGCCCGGTGGAGAGGTTCTAATTGGGTTAGTTATCCTCGGGCCCACTAAAAGAGAACTAAAAAAATCTCCCCTCCCGCACCAGATCGCTCCCCCCCTCTCGCACGACTCCTCTCTGTTCCCCATAGGGCCTCCCGCCCAAGAGCCGCTCGCCCTCTCTCTCCTTCGGACACCCTCTCCTTCCGGCATCCGCCGCCCTACTCCGGCCGCCCTCTCCCTCCGGCCTTCGAATGCCGCCCCGCTCCCCCTTCACCAGTTGTTTTTCTCCCTCTATCATGCGCGGCGGCGGCGCATCTACTAGGGAGGTCGCGAGAGGGGTGAGTTTGTTCGTTCCTTCTCTGTCTCACAGCCATATCATTGATCTTGCTCGCTCTAGCGCTAATTCTGATTTGGAAAAGTAGATCCTTATCAAACTTGGTATAGATTTGCGGTGCACGCATGGAATTGTTTGATGCTGCTTGAGGAGGTAATAAATCTTTCTAGAGGCCCAAAGATTCAATTCACCTTTCTAGGTATTTCAGTTTAAGGCTTGCATTATTTCTAGAGGCCCAAAGATTCAGTTCACCTTTCTAGGTATTTCAGTTTTAGGCTTGCATTATTTCTAGAGGCCCAAAGATTCAGTTCACCTTTCTAGGTATTTTAGTTTCAGGCTTGCATTATTTCTAGAGGCCCAAAGATTAAGTTCCCAGTCGGTGGCAAGCGGCCCTACTACCAATGCCGGTGTCGACCTCAACTCGCAAGGGCCAGCGTCGGAGGGGTTCCTGGGGCTTGGGCTCTACAAAGCCTTCCTCCAGAGCAACGATGGCAAGCTCCTCCCTCGGTGCGTGAGGGGCTCCAGGCTCCCTCCCTATCGTGAATGACTTCCGTGATGAGTTAGCTCATGCTTTATTTCATGGAATGTTTTTTTGTGAAGCTTGATTGACGACTTGTATGTTTAAGTGGGATATCTCATTTGTATGGACAAAGTAAAAAAATTCATGTTTTGCATGCTTGATTTTTAAAGATGGTTCGTTTATGTCAATTGTGAGCGAGAAGAGGACACAGAAGAGCCAGCCACACCAAATCCGACAGGAAATAGGGTCCAAAGTAGTCAAATGATTGAGAAAGAGCATTTATTGTCAATCTAACCCTGCCATCCATACACCTCTTTGGTTTAGAGTTAGTTCAGGGTTAGAATCTAACTCTAACCTCTAACTGAGTTAGAGTTCTCCTTGTCTCGGTTCATCACCATCATACTTTCCCCATTCCTGTGTTTTCAGTATCCTGCGAATCAAAGAAGCCCTTTTTTTGCGGGAAAAATCAAAGAGGCCCTTAGACTGGTTTAGGTCCGGTCATTTTTTATAAACGTGTTATGTCCAAAATTTAATGAACGTGCTCCGGTTTCTATGAAAATAATCTGCTTTCATGTAGTAATTCATTCATTTATTTATTCTTCTGCGGGGGGTTTGAATGTAATTCGTGAGGTCTGAAATGTAAAGTACCCCGGCATATGCTCCGAGTCGTGCATGCACTACAACCCAGATGCTCTATGTCCCACATGTCGGCGTATGGGAGCATGTGGAAATAGCCTAGGAGTATAGGAGGATAAATGCGTGAAAAAATATGTACTGTGAAGCGTAGCTGCGGTTTGAAAAGGAGACCTAAAGTGATGACAGCTATAGGTCGCACGCACCCAACTAGTGGTACTAGACATACAACTAATTTTTCCCTCAAAAAAAGAGGCATGAATGCTCCAGTACTCCTATTCTATCAACACGAGTCCCATCTGACAACAGCGCCCGTGCTACAGCTAGCTCTCCGCCCTCGTTTCTCTCTTCTAATTCTAAACTCGGCCGATGCCCGGTGGGCGGGGTGGGTTTGCTCAACTGCGGCCCCACCTCACAGTGAAAACGTTACGACTGGAATAAAAATGCCATATACTCCCTCCGTTCCTAAATATAAGCCTTTTTAGATACTATTTCAAATGGAATACAACATACGGATGTATGTACACATAGTTTAGAGTGTATATTCACTCATTTTGCTTCATATGTAGTAGTCACTTGCTGGAATCTTTAGAAAGAATTATATTTGGGAACGGAGGGAGTACTATACTAATAAAACATTAAGGCCACGAGGCGATGCAGTGCTGGTTACAGGAGACAAGAAGAAGAGATGCATCCATCGATGACGTCCACCTCCTCGACTCAGGGCGCCGGCCCACCGAACGGCGCCTAAGTAGCAGCGGCTTTCGTGGCCAAGTCGATGTGCTTCTGAACAATGGCGTCCAAAGATTCCAGCTGCTGGAAGAAGGCCAATGTCTTTCTGTCCTCGCTTGCCTGTAGTGGCCTATGTAGACAATTTCCTTGTAGACGTGGATGTGCAGGTCCATGGTTTCTTGCATGGCGAGGCGCTGCGCGGCGAGAGCGGCCTTGAGGTGCACATTCTTTGTTGCGACCTCCGGCACCTGCAGGGCCACCATGGCTTGAAAGAGTTCATCACCATGGAGGCTAATGAGGGTGGCAGGCAATGAGGAGCCTGGGCGCGTGGGATGGAGCTGTACGGCAAGGTCGTCCGCGCGCTTCTTGACAGCGGTGAACTTGCGGATGGAGTTGACCATCATGTCATCCATGCGAGAGGCGAAGCCGGTGTCGGCGAGGGCTACGATGCCGGTGGTCGCCAACACCGTCTAGAAACGCTGCACCGTGCGGGGCCGCAGGCCGGCGCCTTGGATGATTTGGCACAGCCGACTGCCGCTCGCGTCCATCGCCTCCATAGGTGCTTGTGGCTTCTGGTCACTTGGTCTTGGATTGGAGTGAGCAGTGTTGCGCGGAGTCTTGGATTGGATTGGAGTGGTGGGGCGCCTTTATTATATGAGAGTCCAAACTCTATTGCATTCACATCGTGCTGGCTCTATTCTGCTTCTCCAATTAATTCCCTCTGCATGTAATTGAGGATGCATCATTGACCATTCAACGTCTCGGGAACCGCTACCCTCTCCCTTGTCGGCATTCAAGCACCTATGGAGGCAACTGCCACTCGCGTCTATCGCGTGTCAGGAGACGTTCGTCGACGACGAGGTGCCTATGGTGACTTCGTAAATTTCAAGATGATAGTGTCATGCGTGTGTGCATTCATAGGGGTGAGTGTATGCGTGTGTATATGAGAGTTTGCGTCTGTACTGTGTCAAAAAAAATGTAAATGCGTGTCAAAAAGAGACTAGTCAGTATAATCAATATTGTGCACCTCGGAGAGGAAAACAATAGAACTACGTATTTATTTACGGTGCAGATTTACTCATTTTGATCCATATGTACTCCGTCTCGGTGTAGTCTAGTCACTTGTTGAAATCTCTAGAAGGGAAAATACTCCTTTCTGGTTTACAGGGCTATACTAGCAAGTAGTTGTACGTACAAGTACAATAGTGCGCTCACATAGCAATTTTGTCTCATGCAAGAGCCTGGCTATATGCATGCTCCAATGTTCGCAACTGCCACGTTCGGGTTGCGCTTGGCTCTTCGCCTCTTCGAGAAGACGAACAATGATGTTACTACTACTGCTTCTACAGTGTTGAATCCACTGCGGCATGTCCGTCCACCGCGAGCGGGGGGGGGGGGGATAGCTTGTTGTAGAAGTACTATAAGCAAATGCATGTCCTCGTTTGCGAGCAACCGCACGCATGGGCGAGGGAGAAGGCGTGTAGTAGTAAAATCAAGCTTCTCCTTGTTGTACGAGTTGACACAACACATCATAGCACTGGCCCCACATGCTTGCCTCTAAACTTGGCTGAAAGACCCACAGTGTACAATATATTTGCTGCAACCTCTAACATTTACCCACCACAAATCAAAATATATATTCCTGTCTTGACCATATGAGCGTGCAAACTACAATCACCAGGGTGACAGGTAGGGCTAGAAGACTATTTTAATTTTTTTTAAAAACTTTGAGACGGCCACATAACATGGAGCCAACCCCAACGATTTTAAGCTTACAGGCACGGTACACGCTATCCTAGACTACTCTACACATGAAACTGCCACACGAGCCTTCGGGCTACGCTTGGCTTTTTGCCTCTTCGGGAGGTCGAACAATGATGGAGTACTACTACACTGGAGGAGTACTACAGTACGCTTCTGGCCATCTGACACCGATTGAACTGCTACATGTCCATCACGTGCGGGAGGGAGAGCGTGTAGTGAAAGCTTCTCCTAGTCTTGCCAGCAACCATGCTCATGGGCGAGGGAGGAATGCTCCTGCCTTTGCGTGTATGACAGGTGGGCCCGATAGGTGGGTGGCCAACCTGTCATACAGCCAAAGGCAGGTGCAGTTAAGTCCACGAGGGAGAGGCTAATCAAACTTCTCGTTGATGTACGAGTTGACATGACACATCAAAGCACTACACTCGATATATTTCAATAATTTGCGTTTACCGATCCATTAATTACAACGCATGCATGCATGCCGTGACTCTCCTTTTGATACTTGCATGTGTTGATTTAATGCACCTTGAAGTAGTATAAAATATGTGACGGTAAAGCTTTGTAATGCCCCGGCCCAAGCGAGAGATGGTTGTGCACGAGGAGGGCAAGATCATGCAGACGGAACATGACCCGATGATGGAACTCTCTAAGGTCTCGATGGACCTCACCATGCTCCACTGCCCCTTGTGCCTCCGCCCCTTGATGCCTCCAGTGTATGAGGTTCGAATACACCTCGTCCGTTTGGCTGATTGAGCAAGGTGCAGGTTTCTTGATTGATGTGCTGTTCGATTGATTTCTGGAGTGCAATGGAGGGCACCTGGCCTGCACGGACTGCCGCGTCGAGCGCCCCGGGAACTAGCGACAGTGCCAGAAGTGCGAGCGCGGCGGTGGCTTCGACATGTGGAACACGGCGGTGGACACCATCCTTTCGTCGGTGAGGGTGGAGTGCCCGCACGAAGTCTATGGGCTCTACTCACTTACCACAAGCTCGCCAATCACCAGAGTGTGTGGCCACTCACGCCCTGCAAATGACCCGTGCCCGTCTGCGGCTACGAAGGCCCGCCGCCGGCGCTCTACCACCACATCAGCACCGCGCATCCCATGCTCGTGCACTGGATCCAGTACGGCAAGGTGCTCTAGCTGCAAGTGCCATTGTCGAAGCCACGGCTCTTGCTGTTCACGGAGGAGGACGATCGCGTGTTTTTCTTGTTCGGCGGCGTGCTCGACATCGGCGCGCCTATCACCGTGTCGGTCATCTGCATCAGAGCAGGGGTGTCCCCACTACCGCACTACGTGGCCAAGCTATGGGCGAACGGCCCGCCGGGGGAGCCCAAAGGCACGACCGACGCCGTCAGGGTGGAAATGGAGGTGACAAGCAGCAAGGATCCCGGTGACGTCGACATGCTGGAGCTGACCTTCTTCACAATTCTGCCCAAGCTGCTGGCCGAGGCTAAGCTGGTGTCCCTCCACATTCAGATTGACAAGCTCACGTCCTAAATGTTTCTATTGTGCCTTCTGTTTATCTTAGTAATATGCTAATATAGGGATTACCTCGGTCTACTTTAGCTTAAGAAATGGTGGGTTTTGGTGGCGATGCAGTAATTACTTCGACATCAGATCAGTAATTTCCAATAGTCAAACGGATATTTTGTGTTTGTTGGATATAAAGTTCCTTTCGGTAAGAAGTACTACTTGTCATCAAAATGGATAAAAGGAGATGTATGTAGACATATTTTAGTTCTAGATACATCCCTTTTTATCAATTTTGATGACAAGCACTCCCTCCGTTCCACAATACATGCCTTCCATTTGTCAAAATATAGATGTATCTAGACATGTTTTAGTATATAGGTACATCCATGATAGTGCCAATCGGATGGTTGAGAACACTACATGTTGTAGCTACAGATGCGTGTGTGACTCCCAGATGCAGAGGCCGGGGGTCATCATCCTCCTTTTCAAGAAAAAACAGACGTGTGTGTGAGAGGACGAGTGCGTGCGTGCACCTCTTCTCTTCCTGTATAACGTACTAAACTCAGAGTACAAGTTTTTGTGGGTGGCACGATGGTGCGTGCAAGAAGTCCGAGAGATAGGTTTAATGCGTCTGAAAAAAAGACTAGCCTATTTCTCACCACGCGGCTATTCCTGTCGAACGCCCCATTAACCATAAGATATGTATACGACAGTGCCAGTTATTGCACATACACAGCAGTAGAAAAAGAACTACCATCGCATATGCTACACCACGGCCGAGAACACGTGCCCACGAAACGCCATCCGGGAATAGTGCAGCACTTCCAAACTAGAACCATCAATAAATTTTGAGCTTGCATCTCGGCACATTCCAAATTACTCCATGCTATATTGAATTGCAAACCTGTTCACACCGATCACAACCTAAATGGTTTCCCACTTAGGAGCGTATTAGTACCACGCTATATTGAATTGCAAACCTGTTCACACCGATCACAACCTAAATGGTTTCCCACTTAGGAGCGTATTAGTACTCGGTTATAAATACTAGTATGCCAAGATGACTGCACATTCCTCCTCAACTCCTCATCCACTAAAACAAACAAGTCATTCAGCATCCTTCCCTTGCGTCTGCCATGGCCAGCGTGAGTTTTGGGTCAAGAGATTGCCACCAATGAGAGGCAAGCATGGAAGCGGAAGCATGAGAGATGTCCCGCCTCGCTGCGAAAGGAGCCGACATGTCCCGCCGCACGGAAGTAGCAACACAGAGGTCCCGCCGCGCCGTCGATGCAGCATATTGGTCCGGCCGCACCGCGGAAGCAGCACACATGTCTTGCCGCGCCGCGAATGCAGTAGAGATGTCCCGCCGCGCCGCAGCGGCCTGGAAAAATTTCTCGCGGGCAGGCAACGACTGTTACAGGAGCATGCATGCGATCATCCATAGCCAGATGGATCAGATCTCCGGCTAGGCGAGGTTGCAGGACGACATGAAAGCCTCGTTTGGATAGGCTACCGGCGTCATCCAACAACTAAGGGAGGGCAATGAGAGGCTCCGGGCCGAGCGTGACCTGCTGAGGGCGAAGATCGTCTGAAGTGCAGACCAGCAGGAGGAGACCAGTGCCTTGTTGAAGAGGACCGGCGTCATTGTCAAGAAACTTATGGATGAGAATGACATGCTCCACGTTGAGCGCCAAAGGCTGGTGGAGGAATCCGTGGATGTTCTCAAGCACATCTTGAGGACACGAAAGAGCTCATCGCCGCTCGCCGCGAAGAATAGTTCCCGCGGCCTGCAGAAACTCATCAAGAAAGTAGAGATCAACGAGCCAGATCCTTGTCTTCCTTCTTCTTTTGCCCTTGTGTATTTCGGGCGTAGCCGCATGTGGCTTTTTTAATTATCTTTCTAATTATGTAAGACAACTAATCGTCCTTATATATTCAACAGTCTTGCTATAAGTCACAGTAGAAGCTATATAGGTCCGTCAGATCTTACATCAAGATCCGTGCTTTCAGATTTCCTTTTTTCTCTCTTAAATCTCAGTCGAGTGAGACATAGCCACGCCATGAAACAGAGGCTCGGGTGCCATTAATGGAGACCTTGGGAGAGAGGTGGACGGCAGATGGAGGTCAAAGGGCTCTCCTCCCGATAAGCACGCGCAGGGGTCTGATCACACGCCTCTCATACTCAAATAGCTACCATGCACCGCACCTCCTAGCTAATAAAAAATGGGGACGCGTGGCGGCACGTAAATGGTAGTAAATAGAACGCCCACAGTTTCAATAATATTTGTGTTTCTGATTGTAACGTGATAGCACTTGTTCCAAAATGACTTTGTTGATTGTTAATATGTGCGCCTTCGCAAATCGGACTGCAAAATTACCACATCATGTTGGTGCCATGTCATGGCACCAAGCCAAGTTTCATTATTTTCATGCGTGTTTTTGATTTACAGGAATTAAAAAACTAAGTTTCTCAATATTTCCAGCCCAGGCACGACACCCAGAATTTTGAATTTCATTCCCATTTCTTGCATGGAACCTACAAATTTACCCGAGGACACACATGTGATTTTTCAAGCAACTTTGGTGCACTTGAACATGTGCTTGTATTTCAAATTTGAATTATGCACACAAAGGTGACACGTTCCCTCTCAGAACCACGAGCCTTCTTGAGAGAAGCTCCGATTTGCAAGAAACTTATACCAAAATTTGTTCCTATTCGGCCAATTGTTTTTACCATGGCATGGTACTACCATGACATGACACCATGCCAAGTTTCATGATTTTAAAACAAAGTTTCTCAATGTTCTCGACCGAGCCACGATGCCCAGATGTTTGAATTTTATTCTCATTTTGTTGCATGGGACATAGAAATTCACCCGAGGACACAAATGTGATTTTTCAACCAACTTTGGTGCACATGAGCATGTGCTTGTAGTTCAAATTTGAATTATGCACATTAAATGACCAAAAACTCAATTAATGTGTAAAAAAGGCCAAACGAAGCCGGAATAATTCCAAAATTTAAGAGGGCACTCATGTAGTTCTATGTTGCCTTTGTAAATAAACTCAAGGGGGACAGCGTATATCGTTTCACACTCAAAGGTGGCACGTTCCCTCTCAGAACCATGAGCCTTCTTGAGAGAAGCTTCGGTTTGCAAGAAGCTTATACCAAAATTTGTTCCTATTCGGCCAATTTTTTTACCACAGCATGGTAGTACCATGACATGACACCCATACCAAGTTTCATGATTTTCAGACGTGTTTTGGATTTACAAGAATTTTAAAACCAAGTTTCTCAATGTTCTCGGCCAAGCCACGATGCCCAGATGTTTGAATTTTATTCTCATTTCTTGCATGGGACCTAGAAATTCACCCGAGGAAACAAATGTGATTTTTCAACCAACTTTGGTGCACGAGAGCATGTGCTTGTAGTTCAAATTTGACTTATGCACATTAAATGACCAGAAACTCAATTAATGTATAAAAAATGACAAACGAACCCGGATAATTCCAAAATTTTACAGGGCACTCATGTAGTTCTATGTTGCCTTTGTTAAGAAACTCAGGGGGGCAGCGTATATCGTTTCACACTCGAGGGTGGCACGTTCCCTCTTAGAACCACGACCTTTCAAATCGGCCCAATTTTTTACCACAACATGTTAGTGCCATGACATGACACCATGCCAAGTTTCATGATTTCCAGGCGATTTTTGGATTTACATGAATTTAAAATCTAAGTTTCTCGATGTTCTTGGCCGAGTCACGATGCCCAGATGTTTGAATTTCATTCTATTTTCTTCCATGGGACCTAGAAATTCAACCAAGGACACACATGTGGTTTTTCAACCAACTTTGGTGCACCGGAGCATGTGCATGCAGTTCATATTTAGATTATGCACATTAGAAGTCCAAAAACTCAATTAATGTATTAAAAGGCCAAATGAACCCAAAATAATTCCAAAATTTAACAAGGCACTCATATAGTTCTATGTTGCCTCTGTAGAGAAAATCAGGGGGAGGCAGCGAATATCGTTTTGCACACAAAGGTGACACGTTCCCTCTCGGAACCACGAGGCTTGTTGAGAGAATCTCCGGTTTTGCAAGAAGCTTATACCAAAACATGTCCCAATTCAGCCAAAAATCATAGATATGAAAACAGGGTTTAGATTATCCCAAACATCTCGCTACCTAGACCAATAATGTACTATGGTTTCAATTCAACATAAAATGGATACAAATATTTTAATTGGAGAGCATACGGTACATGTAGTTCATAGTGAAATATGATTACTGCTATATGCATGTTTTTTGTTATCAAGATAATATTTAAATTATTGTATAACTTGACAACAATCGTATTCAAGTAAGGAAAATTGATTCAAATTTAGTCCATATGGTAGGCGACAATATATATGTTCACATGGTGGAGTAAAATGTTCATATATGATGGAAGATCAAAATGTACGACTACATCAATTATAAACCGCAAGGTCACCTAATGATATATTCGAATTCAACATAACATGGATTCAAAAATTGAAATTCGAGATCCTGGCATTTGTAATCACATAAAAAGGAACATTACTCTTTCTTTTGGTGGGAATTGATTTGTTTTTTGTTGTTGTTGAGGGAAGTGCGAATCGATTTGGTACTGTGCAGGGTAATCTTGTTCTCCTGATTTTTTTTATATTTTTCTTGTAGTTTTTTCAATGGCATCTATAGCAATATAGTAAAAGGGGACATGACACTCTTGTGTTTTGTATGAATTGTTTTTTTACACGTTATGTTTGTTCTGCCGAACAAGGAATCCGCACCTTGTTATCCCAAAATTTTCAGGCTCGAGTATCTTTTGTCTCACCTGCTTTGAAACTCCCGCCTCTTCAACCCACGTCGCGCCTTGTTATCCCAAAATTTTGACGCACGCGAGAACTCCCTCCTCATCCGAAACCGGTCCCGTAGCCCAGACACGCGATATCCCCCTTCTACCACTCAGCCGGAAATGAAGCTCCACATCTCGCTGTCAAAACCGGTGGGGTATGCTGGTAACTTACCCTACATTTCAGACAAGCGCGTCCCTAAGCTTGGCTTCCCCCTCCCCCTTCGCCCCCCATTCGTACAGCGAGGCCGCCAAAACCCATGAAATCCCACGCTCCTCCGTCGGCCTCCCGACCGCCGAGACTCTTCCCCGACTACGTCGTCCCCCGCAACAGCTTGCCGTCCCTCATCCACCGCACCAGATGAGGATTCGTTGTCGATATCATTGTCCCGCCGGATCAGCCGCCCTGTCCTCCACCTCCAAGGAGTTGCCCTGATGTTTGCCTCGTCTATCGCGCCACCTCAATCCCCACAGCACCGTCTTGACCTGCGCCACCGGAACCGCAGCACCCTCACCAATTCCTCCGATAAAGCCGAGGCCAACTCGGTGCCACCAAGGAGGGTCTGCACTCACCGGTGCATTTTATCTTTGAGCAGACATGGCGGGTCTCCATCGACGGTGCTATCGCTGGCCACATCATCCACGGCGTCTCTCCCCCATGTCGTTGCTTCCTTGGCAGCGACTTCCACAACGGCACTAGCTACAGCTGCTCCGGATCTAGCTCACGCTGCGGCTCTATTCTTGATGTCGGTCGCACTGCTGCACTCTCTTGCTTTCGTTCGTGCTGCTGCTCTGCTCTTGCTCTCGCTTGCGCTGCTGCTGCACGACCTCCGGCAACTACAGGAGTTGCTGCTTTAGCACTCGCTCGCGGTGCTACTGCATGACTTGCTCTCTGCTAGTGCGTTCCCTGCTCGAGCGTCTGCTGATTTAGATCACTGCTTCTCTGCTACTAGTGCTCGAACACGCTAAACATCTATTGCAATGCTCTGCTACTAGTTCAATCAGTTTCGACAGTAAAATTCAGTTTCGACTATAAAGTTCATTTTCTTCAGTTAAGTTCAGAGTGAGAAGTACTTACAACATCTGTCGGAGCGGCCGTGGCACGGCTGATGCGTCTTACATCTAGCACTTTTTGGTGATATATTTTATATCATCTATTGCAGATGATATTAGGGTCCCACTTCAGATTAACATTGTTTGTCTTGTCCTGTTTCAGCCTCGTCGCCGTACACCTCACGGGAGCTGCTCCAACGATGCAACCGTCCATCACAGCGGAGCAGTACCCTCGGCGCCGTTTCCAAAGGTCTTGGATCTTCTTCCCCGCTGTAATGCCCCGGATGTAACTTTCCATAGTCGTAACTCCAACTCTTGCCATTTCCGGGTAGGTGATATGTTATTTCCTCTGTGGTTGTGTTTTTGTCTTTTGTTTTGCATTTTGTTCAGGTCATGCATTTCATCTCATGGCATCATGTGCATTGCATTGGCATTGTTTTCTTAAAACTTGCATCCGCTCGTTGTTTCCGCTCCTCGCTTCTCTCCGTTGCGTTCGTTGACCATTCCGAGACCAACCGTGTTTTCGTTTTCCTCTTGTCAAACCACCTAACCTCTCTCAGACCCCCTCGCAAGCTTGTCCGAAACTTACCCGAACCCGAACCGATCTGTTGTTACCGATGAGTCCAGATCATCCCTAACATCTATAATACATCTCTGTTTTCTTATTTGGGATTCCCTACCTATTTATTCTCATCCGTCGGATTTTGATCGGATGATCCAAAACTTCTCCTCTATCTATAAATAGACAACCTAACCCTAGCCCCTAGCCTACCCTAACCCTTGCGCCACCGCCACTCCTCTCCCTTGGGATCCATCCCGCAGCCACCTGGTCTCCCCTGCCACCCAGTCCCGTCGATCCATCCAACCATCGATCCCCACCAACCAGTGCAGCTCCCCACTGTCGATCTGAGCCATCAGATCCAGATCGAATGACCCCCTATCGCCCCCATTCATCCAGCAGAGGCCCTCGATCCAGCAGCCCCGTGCAGTGCTGTAAGGCCCGAGCCCTCGTCCCCTCGTCCCGTGCCTCGATCCTAGATGGATCGGGAGCAGCTCTGCCCTTCGTGAGCCACCGGTGACCAGGATCCGCATGTCGTACCCATCGCCTCTCCTTCCATCCCCTCTTTCCTCTAGCTCTCTCCCCCCTCACTTTTCTCTCTCTTTTGTCTATGTCCCGTAGGAGTTCCCATCCATGGCGCCAGGAGAAGAGCGCCCCGAACACCTCGTCACCAGCTCGCCGGAGCAGAGCTCCTCCTCTGCCGCCCTTGCCCGTTCCCAGTCGGATCCTTCCATCAGGCCCCCGTCCCCACCTTCGATGCCCCATGTTCCGCCGCCGTTATCGTTCCACTGCCATGGCGCCTCGGCCTCCTCTGCTTCCCGCGTCGCCCAAGTCCCCCTGCCTCGCCGGACCTCGCTTCTGCCTTCCCGTCCAGTGCCGCCGTGCCCTGCTTCCTCTGCATCAAGGACGAGGCCAGCGCCAAGTCTCGCTCGATCCCCTGCCTGCGTTGACTGCGCCCCGCCTACATCGCGCAGCCCAGCGCCTCCCCTTCGACCGTTGACCACGGCTCCAGCCAGCAGCATCTCCACCGACCGGGCCATGGCCCATGGTGAGAAACCCCAAGCCCCTCCTCTCTGTTGGCCCAACATGCAGTAGATTCGGCCCGATGTGTTTTTTTTCCTACTGCGAATTTAGACATTATCCAGAAAACTGCATGTTTACCGATTGGCCCCTTATCTTCATGCATATCATATCTCACTAACCGTGCATCGGTTTAAAATGATGTAAACATGTAAAATGCTTAGTTTTTCTTGTACTTTCATAATCTGCTAGTTTCATCTATGTTAAAAACGTTTAAAATGTTGTTTGTGTTTATTTGCTCAAATGCCATGCTAAAATGATTTATTTCATAACTAAACAACCGTAGCTCCAATTTTAATAAACTTTATATGTAAATGGGGTGGAATAATTCATAGATTAACATGGTGCACTTTGTTTTACTGTTTAACAACATTAAAATATGTTTTAGGGCAGAACAGTACCAAGTTCGAAATATGGACATGAGGATTTTCCGGAATTGTTGCTTGTTGTTCCGGCCTCATTTAAACTTGCCTAGATATGTAGTTTTATTATGCTTCACCCCTTGCCATGTTTAATAACATTTAATATGGTTGGGTACATAATCGAGAGAGAACTAAATATTTGATGTGGTGTTCCGGCAATATGCAACTCGTTGCATATTGAGCTCCACTGATTTTGTAGTGTTGTTTGTTGCACTTTGCCATGCCATGCATATTTAAACTGGACATGCATCATACTTGAATGTGCATCATGCCATGTTTATGCTTGTGTATTTACCATGTTGTTTGCTTCTTTCCGGTGTTGCTTCTTAGTTTCGGTAACGTTGCGATTGTGAGGATCCGTTCGACTATGTCCGTTTGTCTTCTTCATGGACTTGTTCTTCTTCCTTGCGGGATTTCAGGCAAGATGACCATTACCCTTGATATCACTTCTATCTTTGCTTGCTAGTTGCTTCGTTCTATCGCTATGCTGTGCTACCTATCACTTGTTTACCATGCCTCCCATATTGCCATGTCAAGCCTCTAACCCACCTTTCCTAGCAAACCGTTGTTTGGCTATGTTACCGCTTTTGCTCAGCCCCTCTTATAGCGTTGTTAGTTGGAGGTGAAGTTGAAGATTGCTCCATGTTGGAACATGTTTATGTTGGGATATCACAATATCTCTTATTTAATTAATGCATCTATATACTTGGTAAAGGGTGGAAGGCTCGGCCTTATGCCTGGTGTTTTGTTCCACTCTTGCCGCCTTAGTTTCCGTCATACCGGTGTTATGCTCCTTGATTTTGCATTCCTTACGCGGTCGGGTGTATGGGAACCCCTTGACAGTTCGCTTTGAATAAAACTCCTCCGGCAAGGCCCAACTTTGGTTTTACATTTGCCTAACAACCTATTACCTTTCCCTTGGGAGTAATTAACCCGAGGGTCATCTTTATTCTAACCCCCCCCCGGGCCAGTGCTTCTCTAAGTGTTGGTCCGAACCGAGCAGCCTGTAGGGCCACCTCAGGGAAACTTGAAGGTTGGTTTTACTCGTAGGTTGTCTCATCCGTTGTGCCCTGAGAACGAGATATGTGCAGCTCCTATCGGGATTTGTCGGCACATTCGGGCGGTCTTGCTGGTCTTGTTTTACCATTGCCGAAATGTCTTGTAACTGGGATTCCGAGACTAATCGCATCTTCCCGGGAGAAGGAATATCCTTCATTGGTCGTGAGAGCTTATAATGGGCTAATTTGGGACACCCCTGCAGGGTATAAACTTTCGAAAGCCGTGCCCACGGTTATGTGGCAGATGGGAATTTGTTAATGTCCGGTTGTAGAGAACTTGACACCAGATTCGAATTTAAAAAGCATCAACCCCGTGTGTAGCCGTGATGGTCTCTTTCCGGCGGAGTCCGGGAAGTGAACACGGTTTGGGTTATGTATGAACGTAAGTAGTTTTAGGATCACTTCTTGATCACTTATAGCTTCTCGACCGTTGCGCTGCTTCTCTTCTCGCTCTTATTTGCGTATGTTAGCCACCATATTTTCTTAGTGCTTACTGCAATCCACCACATTACCACTTCCTACCCATAAGCTTAAATAGTCCTGATCTCGCGTGTTTTGAGATTGCTGAGTCCTCGTGACTCACCAGATACTATCACAACAGTTGCAGGTGCTGTTGATACCAGTGCAGGTGATGCAACCGAGCTCAGATGGGAGCTCAACGAAGATCTTGGTCATTGCTATGTTTCGTTTCATGTTGTTCAGTAGTGGGGCCCAGTTGGGACGATCGGGGATCTAGCAGTTGGGTTATCTTCTTTTCTTTTGTCTTCATCCGTAGTCGGACTATGTGTGTGCTCTGAATGATGTGTCAATTATATGTTCATTGTGTGAAATGGTGATTGTAAGCCAACTCTTTATCCCATTCTTGTTCATTACATGGGATTGTGTGAAGATGATCCTTCTTGCGAGAAAACCACCATGCGGTTATGCCTCTAACTCGTGCCTCGACACGTGAGAGATATAGCGCATCATGGGTGTTACACACGCCTCCGACAGTCACACCAGCATCACCATCCTCCATGTCCAACCCAATGATGCTGAGGTCCACAAGGCTATGCCAAAGAGGTTGTAGACTCGTCGCATCACTTTGTAACTCTGCATTCATGTCGATCCCTCAGGGATCCTTTGTTATGGAACTACTATTCGTGCAAATCTGTTAGAAGGAGTGGAGCAAAGCAAAACTGGAGGATTTTTTTCCTTTGGTGTCTCTTTCGAAGAAAAAACATAGGAATTTTATTCACTTGGACGTCCTTTTCAAATTAATATGCATGAAGAACAGAACTAATTGCATTACTGGCATAATAAGATTCTTATTTTTTCATTTTCACGTGGTTTGACTTTAATTTGACCACGTTTCTCCATTCCCATGTTCTTCCAATTCATGTGAACCAAACACCTAGGTTGACTGAAATCCTATGTTTGCAAATGCTCTGTTTTGCACGTGCATTCCTATCCTATTCCTATGTTTTTCTTGTCCCTGCGTTTATAGAATCCTCCAATTCTAAGGAGCCCTTACAGATTTACTTCATTTTCAGATAGGCATCAAAGAAAACTCTGTGTGTTATGTCCTGCTCCTGCCGTGCCGTCATCCACCCCACCTGAGGTGCACCATCGACAAAAGCATTCACTGCAGCAGAGACCCCCCTGCAGACTTTCTTTCACCGACTCGGATCATCTTCCTCGTTGCCGGCAGCCACACCAACTGCATTACCATCATTGATTGAGCAGATGAACCTGAGGACTACACAGTTCTGGAAGAGAGGTCGCAGTCTTTCATGTTTGCTTATGTTATATATCGGTTATTATTACCTGCTACTTTATTGTTCAAACTTGAGTTTTGAAATGCCCATGGGTCTCATATTGAGCTAGCAACGAATAGTATTTTTCTACTATCTGGTTCAGCTGGGGTTTTCTACGTGGTCCATGTTGGGTGGGCAACAAACAATAGATGATCCATTGTCTATCTTTTTAAACTGAAGCTATAATCTACCTGCTATCATTAGTTTTGGATCCATCCACTCGTTTGCTACCATCAGTCTTGATTTTTGCATGCACCCTTAGGCCTTACAAAATCTAACTATTTTTTTATTATGCATGTCAGATATTGTACACAATCGTACTAAACATGTAGAGAAAAAGAGAAGACCGTTGCATGGGAATATAATGTCATGCAGACGCCGCTCCATGGTGGGCGAAGTGGGCCCCCTCCTGCATTTCCAGATTGTATTCCAGAGGAAGATAACTGTTCAGATGGGGATTCAGAAGGAGCCGACCACGCCTGTTTACCACCTGAGGTGTTTGCTCTAACCTGGCATGCTGATGTTGGTCACATCTTGCATATGGAGCCTTGCATTGCTTACATTATACATCCTATATGTCATCAGCTTAGTTTAGATTTGCTTTCTGTGAATGCCACCTGTTTGGTTTCTATATCATACTCCCACCATTCCTAAATATTTGTCTTTTTAAATATTTCAACAAGTGACTACATACGGAACAAAATGAGTGAATATACACTCTAAAATATGTCTATATACATCCGTATGTGGTAGTCCATTTAAAATATCTAAAAAGACAAATATTTAGGAACGGAGGGAGTATATGGGAATTCTGCAATGCCATCTTCTTTAGCCAGACATCATATACGTGAATCATGCAATGCCATCCTATTTACCCAGTCATCGTATATGTGAATTGTATCGTGCCATATTTTTTCCATAATGTATTCCATTTGTCAACGATGTTTATACATTCATCTACTCTTCCTGTGCATCAGCCATTTGAGTCGGTCATGGGAAAATCTGGAGTGAAAACAAGGTATTCTGAGCAATCAGTGGCACCTGTCGATGCAGATTTCTTGCTGGTTAGAGATAGCTCCTCAGAGGAGGATTCAGAGACAGATCACCAGTCGTATTCC
>NC_041383.1:430325894-430355640 GCF_002162155.2 Triticum dicoccoides
GGTTATATTGCTCATATCATGCATATGGTGTCTTGCATTGCCATGCCATCTGCTTAGATTAGACATGCTTTGTGTGAATGCCTCCTTTTTCCTTTCTATATCAGATATGTGAATTATGCTATGCCATGTTTTTTAGCTAGTTATCATATATGTGAATTATGCACCGCCATGTAGCCAGGCATCATATATGTGAATTATCTCATGCCATAATTTTTTTAATTACGTATTCCATTTGTTGACAATCTGTGTATATTGAACTACTCTTCATGTGTATCAGCCATTTGAGCCGGTCATGGAAAAATCTGGAGTGAAAACAAGGTTTTCAGAGCAGGCAACGGTACCTGTTGAAGCATATATCTCGATGGTTATAGGGAGCTCCTCAAAGGAGGATTCAGAGACAGATGACCAGTCCTATATCCCACCCGAGGTGTATACTCTAAGTTGCAATGTTTATATTTATCATATGATGCATATGGTGTCTTGCATTGCTTAGTTTAGACATCATATGCACAATATTGAATTCCATCTGCTTAGTTTAAAGATCATACATGCGAGTGCCAGCTGCTTAGTATCTGAATCAATTATGTCAATTATATCATGCCATCCTATATACTTAGACAACATGTATGTGAATTATTTCATCCCAACCTATTTTAGAAAGACATCATATAGTTTTGTCATGTCATCCTGTTTAGGTACTCATCATATGTTGAATTATGCCATTATATCCTGTTAAGTTATCCATCATATATCTGAAACTGTGCCATGCTATCCTTTTTAGTTAGGCATCATATATGTGAAATTGTGTCACGATGTCCTGTTTGGTTAGACAACATATATGTGAATTACCACATCTGTCTATCATACAATGTCTTACCACATCTATCTATCATACAATGTCTGTACATTCAATTTCTTTTCTTGTTTATCAGCCATTTGAATTGGAGGGGGTGATGGCAGTATCTAAGGGAGCAAAAACCCCTTCTTCACAAAAGACAGTGCTACCCGTCGATGCAGATAGAACCATGGTTGTACTGGCCCACAAACTAGCCCCACCACACATAATCGAGACTCTTCCAGATTGCACACTTACACCGTTGGGCAGAGAACCAGCTACAACACATCTAACTGCAACCCCAGCAGATAGTAACCCACTTCTAGTTGACAAAGCACCATGTCCAGCACAGAGTACCCCCACACGAGCAGTTTGTAAAGCTATTGCAGTGCCCAAAGCACGAAGACCACCACAGCTAACCCAAACTCCACGTTTAAAGCAGAAGAGCAACTGTTCTTAGGTCAGATTCTGTAGCTATGGTCCATACTCCTTTGCTGTTGCATCACTGTATTTACTCATACCAACTACTTTCGAATTTGAAGGATCCAATTGAAACTCCAATGGCGCAATAGGTATGTTTTAAACCTATTTCTTTAACTGGATTGCTGTTCTACCTTCTTGCTCTATGTTGATTTCAGTTTAAGTTGTATAAATACTTATGTTCTCATGTGATGCACATTACAAGTGTTGCCAATGTTGTGTAGTTTCTCACATTTATATTCTGTCTATGCTGCTGTGTCTTAAAAATATATGAGTTGAACTGTGTCTCTATCTTGATTAGGCAACATAAACTAGAATAATATGGACAATACAGTGACCATAGTACATAGATATATGTTTGTTTCATGTTGTTATCCTGTCCACCTTACTACTGAACCGGTATACCAAAATGAGTTTCGTATACTACAAGCTAAACCTGTGATGTGTCTGCTTGTTTCTCTTGTAGTATGCAAACAGAATATTGGAGAAGAGCACCCCACTATGCAATGGTAGAGAAAGTAATGCATATAAGGTTCAAGATAGTGAGACAACCCTGTTGGTCTCCAAGAAAAGTGATAAAAATGATCTTGTAGATAGTGAGAAAACCCCACAGTCCTGCGTTGATGTACTGTTTGAGTGACTGGCCAGTACCGCTGGCAGAAGCTCTTTGAACTCGCTTCCTGAACCACTTCAGCTTCTTCAGTCTCACCTACAAGATGAAAGGAATCAGTCAGCTGTGCTGCGGCAAGAAGCCGAAGGACTGAGGAAGTCCATGCAGAATTCAGATGCGTACTTTCTTTTGCAACGGCAAGCACTTGAGAATTTAAGCACCAAACAAGAGAAAGTTAATAAGCTTGCTAAAAATTTTGCCAGCATTATGGGTGCCCAGGATATTGTTTCTTGAGCTCTTCTGAAGTGGTTTCAGTTTTGGACTTGTTTTGCTGCAGCGTTTATATGCTACTTTGTTCCCTATATTTGCATTGGTGGCGAACTTTGATGCCCAGTGGATGTAATATGTGTAATAGCCGTGATAGCCTAGCATAAGTTGCTTGCTTATTTATTTCCTTGTTGTCTTGTTTATTTTTTTGCTTGTAGTCAGTGCAATTCTTTTTCCGCGGTTTGCTAGTGGCTGCAATAACCTATTTTTTAAAACTAGGTCACAATAACCATGGGCTAATATTTACTGTAGTCACACTTGGCCTCCTACGGGCCGTAGAAAATGTGCGCCTTCTACGGGCCGTAGAAACAATGGGCCTTCTACGGGCCGTAGAAACAATGGGCCTTCTACGGGACGTAGAAACAATGGGCCTTATATGGGTCGTATCATCAATGGGCCTTATACGGGCCGTATGATCGATTGGCCAAACATGGGCCAATAATAGACATCATTATGGCCGTAAATGGGATAGAGTTGGAATCGTCCGTTCATGGGCCTACCATAACGGGCCATCGTTAATAGGACGTATTTGATGACACTATGAAAATGGCCCAACGAATTAACGGACCACAAACGGGCCGACTGTAACCACGGGCTGAATTTGGCCCACAAGCAGAAAATGACAGTAATGGGCCGTAAGTAAACGAATGCTAGAGATGAGCCCAAGAATTAATGGGCTTTGAGAAGGCCAAAAGATAACATGGGTTGGAAACGGCCCAACGGAATAACGGGCCGTTAATGGGTATAAAGTGATACACTGTTCATTACGGGCCAGTTTCACCACGGGCCGTTAATGGGTGTAAAGTGATACACTTTTCATCACGGGCCAGTTTCACCACGGGCCATTAATGGGCCAAGAGTTACAAAGGGCCTCATATGCATCGAAAGACGTCATGGGCCATACATGGGCCGGAAGTGAAAACGCGCTGGAATCATATTGGATGGCCCAGATGACGCTACTGGTCCTAATTCGGATAGGGTGTAACAGGCCTTGGGTTAGCGTGTTGTAAATGGGCTATATGCGAACAGGCTGTTAACAGGCTTTCCATGGGCCAGCCCGCCACCTTTTGACCAAGTCAAACGGGCTGACCTTTTATAGGAATGGGCCTCTATTGGGTCGTGCCACGTGTCGACATATCATAGGCGCCTTCTGTCCAATGAGTGGATGACATCTGTCCCAACGAGGAGCCCACATGTCTTTCCTCCAGCCTATGATGATTTTACACGTGGAAAATCCCCATTGGTCGGGGCTGTTAACGGGTTATTGGATCCAAAACACGACCCGATAGCTTAACGGCGTTCCGTTATGGTGGATGCCACGTGTCGGTCACCCTTGACGAAAGCACTTCTGTGACGCGCAATTTATCGTCATGGAAGTGGACACTTCCATGATGATAATTTTGGTAATGTTATGGAACACTTCTACGACAGAAAAGGTATTACTGTCTGATTCTATCATAAAATCGTAATGGATGTACATGCATGACAAAAAATGCGACCTACTGTGACAAACACGTATCATCACGGAAGTGTATTTTTTTGTAGTGATGTACTCCTCAGCAAAATGGCGTCGTGGAGCGCAAGAACTTAACTCTTGTAGAGATGGCTCGCACTATGCTTGATGAATACAAGACTCTGCAGCATTTTTGTCCAGATGCTATTGATACTGCATGCCACGTCATCAACAGAGTATATGTTCACAAATTCTTCAAAAAGACCTCATATGAACTCCTCACTGACAAGAAACCCAATTTAAGTTATTTCAAAGTCTTCGGTGCTAAATGCTGGATTAGAGATCCTCACCACCACTCTAAATTTGCACCGAAAGTACATGAGGGTTTTATGCTTGGTTACGGAAAGGACTCACACACCTACAGAGTCTTCAACACCTATCATCACAAGGTTGTTGAAACTGTAGATGTGCGGTTCGATGAGACTAATGGATCGCAAAGAGAGCACCTACCTCCTGTGCTAGATGAAATGTCACCTGACGAATCCATCAAGTTAAAGGCTACTGAGGATGTTTACCCTACCAAAGAATCTGCTGAAGAAGTCATTCTGGATCGTGAAGAAAATCACGCTGGTGCTACTGAAGAAAATGGCCCCGAAGAAATTGCTGGGCCAAATCAAAGTCATCAACCTACTCATCCTCGCGTTGCAAATGAACTGCAGATTGAGAAAATCATCAACGACATCAACACACCAGGTCCTCTCACGCGCTCAAAAGCTTCACATTTGTCTAACTTTTGTGGGCATTTTGCATTTGTCTCTATCACAGAGCCCACCAAAGTTGATGAAGCATTCATGGAGTCTGAGTGGATTCAAGCTATGCAAGATGAATTGCATCAATTAGAGCTCAACAATGTGTCGGAGCTTGCCAAGCGACCAGACCAACAATGTGTGGGAGCTTGTCGAGCTCAACAATATCATCGGCACCAAATGGATCTACCGCAACCAACAAGATGAAAATGGCCTTGTGGTGAGGAATAAGGCTCGTCTTGTAGCTCAAGGCTACACACAGGTTGAAGGAATTGATTTCGATGAAACTTTTGCACCTGTTCATAGACTTGAGGCTATTCGCATATTGCTTTCCTATGCTAACCATCATAATATCATCTTACATCAAATGGATGTGAAAAGTGCATTCCTCAATGGTAAGCTTGAGGAAGAAGTATATGTTGCTCAACCACCAGGTTTTGAGGTTCCAAAATTTCGAGATCACGTATATAGACTCAACAAGGCCCTCTATGGCCTCAAGCAAGCACCTTGGGCGTGGTATGAAACATTGAAGGAATTCCTCATGAAGAAAGGCTTCAAACCCGGTTCACTTGAACCAACTCTTTTCACCAAATCACATGATGATGAATTATTCGTGTGCCAAATATATGTTGATGATATTATCTTTGGCTGTACTAACAAACGTTACAGTGATGAATTTGCCTATATGATGAGTGAGGAATATCAAATGTCCATTATGGGAGAGTTGAAATTCTTCTTAGATCTTCAAATTCGTCAACAACACAATGGCATATTCATATCCCAGGAGAAATACCTCAAGGATGTGTTGAGGAAATTCGGCATGCAGGATTGCAAAGGCGTCAAAATCCCTATGCCCACAAATGGCCATCTATGCACCGATGAAAATGGTAAAGACTTCGATCAAAAGGTATACCGTTCCATGATTGGTTCTTTATTATATCTATGTGCATCTAGGCCGGATATTATGCTTAGTGTTTGGATGTCTGCCCGATTTTAAGCTACTCTGAAGGAATCACACCATAAGGATGTTAACCATATTCTTAGATATCTAGCTCACACTCCAACACTTGGATTATGGTATCCCAAGGGCTCTTATTTTGATCTCATTGGATATTCTGACTCTGACTATGCTGGTGATCGGGTGGATGGCAAGTCAACATCATGCACATGTCATTTCCTTGGACGGTCCTTGGTATGTTGGTCCTCGAAGAAGCGGAATTGCATATCACTCTCTACTGCTGAAGCTGAGTACATTGATGTTGGATCTTGCTATGCTCAATTGATATGGATGAAGAAAACCCTGAAGGACTATGGCATTAATGTGAAGAATGTGCCACTCTACTGCGACAATGAGAGTGCTATCAAGATTGCTCACAACCCAGTTCAGCACTCGAAGACAAAGCACATCCAGATTCATCATCATTTTCTTCGTGACCATGTGTTAAAGGGTGACATCTCCATTGACCACGTGAATACTGAAGATCAGCTGGCTATCTTGATAAAGCCCTTGGATGAGAAGAGATTTAGCAAGTTGCGGTGTGAGCTAAATATCTTAGAATCTTCGAATGTTCTTTGAAAAGGACACACATCCTAACACCTATGCAAAATTGATGAATTAGATGTGCAACACACGAAGTAACGTTTCTCTTCAACCAATGAAGACTAACCCTCTAAGTGTGAAGAAATTAATGAAGAATTTGATTCTCAGAACCCTACGACAATTGTATGCGGTGTCTGAAATCATCATTCTTATACGGTGGGTTACGCCACCAACCAAAGTTGAAAATCTTCAATTTGAATTTGCAATTTCTTCAGATTTTCAAATTCTTCAACTTTGCATTTTCTTCAGTCTTTCCGTTATTGTTCTTCATTGCTATATACTACATCAATGACGGCGCGCGTTGCCGCGCCCGTCTGTTACTTCAATAATATGATAGAAGTTTCTCTAAATATATAGACCCAAGAAATGCATTTAGAAATATTGCATGACATATAGAAAT
Organism: Triticum dicoccoides; assembly: GCF_002162155.2. Lineage (NCBI taxonomy): Eukaryota > Viridiplantae > Streptophyta > Magnoliopsida > Poales > Poaceae > Triticum > Triticum dicoccoides. The sequence goes on from NC_041383.1 coordinate 430,332,406, forward strand.
TTTTGAGAAATCTTGAACATTCAATTTATAGTGCCTGAATACAGGCAAATTTCATAGTTCAAAAACCACATGTTTAGCACCAAATATCATTTATCTATTGTATGAAAATGAAAACAAAAATCAAGTCAGACATAGTCCCTTTCTTAAGGACATTCACAATTACAACCAGAAAAGAAAAACAATAGTTGAAAGTGTAAGATACAATATTATGTTTGTACTGAGAAGTGCAAGGGAACAAACTTGAGCATGGTTTAAAATTCCACATCTCATGCAGCATAATAGAATATAAATATAACAAATTGTATGTAGGTAATCTTGATCCAGGACAACTACCCCCTTCAACAGCTCACCCAAATTGTGATAAAGTAATATGAGAGGATTTGAAACACCACAAGAAGGACAAACACATAAGCTCAATGTAAGCAACATATAAAAAAATGACATCACACATTCTATTATGGAAAGTAACTATGTATAAAACATTATTTGTATAACCTCGCAGATGCCTGTACTCTTATCTCTTGTCCATTGTACAACATTGGTAGGGAATTCAAGAACTAAAAATGAAACAAACAATATATTGTTCAAACATAAATGTTGCCTTCCCTTGGCTTTAATAATAAAGAAGTTGGAGATGACATCACTTTATACGAACAATCAAGTGAGGCTCGAACTGCAACTAATTGCCTCAATATGGTAACACCATGCTAATCTTTCTAGTTATGGATCTGCCAAAATGATGATTGAAACATGGAATGAGGAAATGTGGAAATCAATCAATAAAATAAAGAATGGCTTGGCACTCCGCCAAAATCATCTCCATAAATTAAGCTAACATAGCAATTTATTTCGTCCCAATATAAAGTTTTCCTCTCTCAGTTGCATTTGAGCTACCTTGTGTACCCTCAGAATGCAAAGTTTAAAAGTTGTAGTGGTATGTAGGCAACTTCCCATTGAATTGAATGAAGGAGACACTATACCATTAAATATAAGCAAATTAACCCATCCATACGATTATTTACTATATTAATATGAATGTTTTCATTATTGGTGACAGAATATGCAATCAGTCAGCAATCAAGTGGGCTTACCTCATATGGAAATTTCTCATCCCCTATATCATGCTTTGACAAATTTCTCTCAAGCATGAGCTTCTTTTCCACCACTATTTGATATGAAGGGAAGCTTCTTTGTTATATGAAATTTCCCACAGTAAAATATCAACAATGGTTATCAGTCAAATAGTAATCAATAACTAACATAATATTTGAGTAGATGTCAACCTGAAGTCATGCTGATAATACCAAGTTCTGAGCAACATTTTGGTAGAATAAAGAAGGGGATTGTAGTGTGGCTTTGCTCCGGACATGATGAGGTTCCTGACCTTTGTAATGCAGACTTGGCCACGGTTAATTAAGAAATTCTTTTTCTCCTTGCAAAAAAGAAGAAGTTCGGAGGAACATTAAAATGTACATGTTGCAGAAGATATATTGTGGGGTGCTGGGACCTACATATTCTATGCATTGGAATTTGTCACTTATGAGCCAAAGTGAAGACTTTGTAGCTATGCATTTATCTTCATCTACCCTATAACAAAGGTACCACAATATTGTACGAATACACCATTACTACTGTGGTGGCATACAAATAAGATTAGGCAAGTACCAAACTGAAGACTCCTTCCTTTGGTCAACGCGTTTGAAAAAAGACATTTCAAACTGCATTGACTCTCTGCAAAAAGATAGAGAAAATTATCTCAATTCTTCACAGACAAAAAGATTGACACATGTTTTTCTCAGTCTACCAACAAATAACTGATTGCTACATATCAAGGACATTCCTAAATTCATGTGTAATAATGTATAAAATAAGTTACATGTCCACATCATGGCAGGCAACGTGATTAGAGATGGAAAATAAGAGGTCCCATCACAATCGGGTGGTTTCTAGAGTGCTTTTCTGCAACCATCCTGTGTTGAGTCAACAATAAGAACAGACACAATGGAGATATAGAGAGCATGAGCCACCCCCGTCATTGTAATCTAATTGTTTCAGGGCTACTACGTTACCAGACCATCAAATCAACTACTCACAGATTCCCCTGCAAAAACAATACTTGTAGATTAACCAGATCCCAATTTCAAATCATCAAATGAGAGGATGAGGGGAAAGAGGCGTGGGGAAGCTGTAGTGGAATGCTTCTGTGTACCGACGGGAACATGGGGCATCGGCACATCACTAATCAGATTGGCAACAATCGAGTCTGGGCTCAGGGGTGGGCGGACGAGCGAGACGACGAGCTAGGTCAGGAAGAGGTGGGTGGGAGGGAGACCTTGCAGGTGGGGCGTTGAGGTCGGACGATGGCGACGCTTCCTGCTGTTACAGCCGCCTCATCGCTTCCAAATTGATGGGCAACTGGGACAGGAACTGATGTGTACCAGTTAAGGATCTTCATGTTTGCCAGGTATTCCTCCTTTTCTGCCGGACGAAGTGGTAGCGCGAGAGGGCTGGGAGGGATCTCGGCCGCCACGGACATCTCTAGGTCTCCAATAAAGTGAGGCGGTGCGGAGAGGGCGTCGGGCGAAGGAAGAGGGGTGGCATTTGATGTGTTTTTTCCTCGTGATGTTTATAAGGGCTTCGTGCGAGATGGCCCAATTAACCACGGCCCCACGATTTTGTCGAGGGAGCAGCTGCCCACTCCCAGTAGCGAGAAGTACTGCGGTAGAGTCTTGTTGGACGGTCGAAAATGCTGGAAACTATATATCCGACGGCTGTAGATGCTAATGCCTTGATATGGCTGGATTAGTGCTTAGTTTTAATGTATTTAAATATATTTGAGTTTTTCATGTCCTCTACAGCATTCACTTATAGCTAATTCTTCAAGTTGCGTTTTCATATAAGTGAGTGTGATCGGACCCGTTCCCCCTCTATGCTAAACTCAACCCAGTCTGTTCACAAATTCTTCATGTGCGTTCTATTTGAAACACGTTCAAAATCTTCACTGTGTCCTTGGTAGTTGAAGAATCTGCGAACGAAACATTAAAATTTTCATATCTAATTTTTCGGCTTTTGTCGCTCAAATCCTTCTGCATCCCACGACTGGATTAAACAACTCACCCATGATCTCACACGATCTCCACCTCCCTGTACGTGGGTGACACATGTCGCTAGGATAGCAAGGGTGAGGGGCATGTTCGTCCAAATTCTTCGGACGAACAGTTTTTCACTTCCTTATAAATACCCCTCCCCTTGCACCTCAGCTCATTTACTCCAGTCGACCTCTCTCTCTCTCTCTCTTTCTCTCTCTCTCCCGCTCGAGCTCTGTGACCTAGCACTGCCGCTAATCTCCATCATCGCCGGTGAGGAAGAGCTTAGCGCCTCGACCTCGTCGCCGTCGTACTCACGCCAGCCGCAAAAATCTTCACATCCCGCCTCCGCCGTAGCTACCTTCCTCCGCGAAGTTAGGGCGTGGAAGATCTGAACAGACGAGCTTCCACAGTTCATCTCACTGTTCGTCACATTCTTCATCATGGGTAAATAAAACTCGCTTTTATTGCCCTCATTGATTCTGATGATTTACACAAAATCTTCAAAAGGTGTTTATTCCTCAATCCTCACATTCTTAAACACCACATTTGCATCTGTTCTTGATCTTTCTCTCTAAGATGTACTTTTCTTCAAGATTCCTCAATTTTGTGGATTTCCAATCTATACAACTCTGGAACCTAAGACAAGAACTCTTAGTGAAATTCCTCAAGACTCCACTAGTCAAATTCCTCAAACTTGAGACCTTTTAAAAACAACTTCTGAGAATGCATATGACCTCTTCAAATTCTTAGCACCTATATTATGTTCACAGGTACACATGTCTACTGCTGAATCTCTAGGTTCTCATCAACTTAACTCATCTGCAGCATTCCTCGAAGAAAAACTGCATACTTCCTCGTAGACATCTTTTGTTCAGAATCCTCAGCTGAAGAAAATGGCTGAAGAAAAGCGTCGTCAGAAGGGGGCAAGAGGCCTGCGACTAACACTGTGTTCGAAATCCCTAAAGATATCTATACAGATTATTGCACTTCTGATGAGGCCACCCATGGCAAGGAGAATAAAAACCAGCGCAAGGTGCGTATTCAGTGGATTGAACGCAGATGGGCATGGGAATGGAGGGAATACCGCTATGTCACTCCCAAATACATGAAGAAATTCGCAGTAAATCCTTGATGCCCAAGACCCCTCCATTGGCACTAGGCCAAGAAGCTGATCCCTCTAGCATCAGAAGAGGGGAGGAATTTCCAAAGGAATGGGCCAAGCGCCAAAGGAAATTCGTTAAGGTAGCAAAGGAGGCAGTGAAGAAATTCAATGAAGATTCTGCTAGTGCTAAAGACTTTGCTAGTCAGCCTAAGAAGGCTATGAAGAAGAAATCTGCTATGAAGTTATCTTCTTCTGCAATGCCCACATGGCCCAGCTCCTCCATGCCCTCACTGCCCAGCTCCTCAAAGACCTCAGGGTCTTCTGCTCAAGCAAAGCCCTCAGCTGCGCCTACAAAGTCCTCAACACCAGTGCATCTTGCCACGTGCCAAAGGACTACAAGTTTTTCAGTTGCTTCAGGAGCTTCAGCAAGTTCCACAGCACAACCACTTCTGCTGAAGAAAAAGGTCACGGCTGGATGCAGCACAAGGCCAAGTCCTCACAAGAAGCAGGTCGCTTTTGAAGTCCCGTCATCTGAAGACGAAGTTGATGATGAAGAACTAGCTCAAATCATCAGAGACCGACAAAACCGGGCCGCTAGTGCCAAAGGCAGTGTTGTGCCGCTCTTGCTGGATCCGAAGAAGATCCTTGACTACATCGATCTTTGGCATAAAGATCCCAACACACCCCTTCCTGATCTGAACCTCACACCAGGCCAAAGTCATGTGTTGACTGCTTTCATTGCTAAAGAAAAATGGAAGTTTGAGAAGGCCAGATCTGTGAAGAAAGATCAGTACAAGAATGAGCATTATCTGAAGAAACATGTTCTGAAAATGACTACTGAAGAACTTGTGACTATCCAGTCTGAAATCAAAGCTCTCAGTGATGAATTTGACGCTTATAAAGCTGATTGGCTAGGAGACAAAGTCAGATTCGTCAAGCTGGCTAAAGGCCTCAAGCCTAATGTTGCTGCTGAAGCACAACCAGAAGTTTCTCAAGATGAAGCATCTACTCAGCCCACTGAAGAACATGCCAGCACCGCTAATGAAACTCAGGCTGCTGAAGAAACTGAGAGTGCCAGGGCTGATGATGATATTCCAGCTCCTGATGAAACTGCCAGGGCAACCACCAACGTTGCGCCTGAAGATCAATCTAGGTCAGCTGAAGAATCTGCCGCTGCGCCTGAAGGATCTGAAAATCACTAACCTTTCTTCTGCATCAGACGCGAAGAAAACCAAGGTTGCCGAAGGGGCAACAGCTAAGAAGAGGAAAGCATCAGACGCCTTAGAGTCTTCAGATCCGAAGAAAGTGAAGACTTTGACGAGCTCTTTTGAGAATCACATTGATCTTGTTCCACTGAATGTCATGCCATCAAAGGAAATTGTTCCTTTTGGCGAAGAATATGTCATTGTTGATGACATTGATGAAGAAGATCCATCTGATGCTATGTCAGAGCAGTTGGATGAAGAAATTGAAGTGGATGATATCTCTTCACCACTACTGGTATCATCACCGCTACCTCAGTTCACTCCTGAAGAGGCTGGTGTTGAAGAAGTTGAAGCTGAAGAAGAGGATGTGGACATCGTGTCTACAACTCCAGTGATGAATGATGATTATTGGGAAAGTCATCATCTCAATTCTCCTCTGTTCACTCCTCTGCAGCAAATTCCTCAGTCCCCCGTGCACATTGAAGTAATTCACTAGGGTTCTGATCAAGGTCAAGCTTCACTTCACTCCATCCCGAAGAAATTCCAGCCACTAGTGCTGATGAAATTGAAAAGAAGACAACAGAAGAAACTGATCTTGAGATTCCTCAGCCTGAGGCTCCAGAGGCTATGCTTGAAGCGGTAGTGAAGACCTCCACTGCAAATCTTCAGCCCAAGCCACAAAATACTCACTCCTAGAAGGAGAAGATCAAGGCTGATGACTTCTTTGCTGAGCATCATTTCTTCTCAGATTTCAATTCATATGACTCTGCTTGCCTTCGCTGCAAGCGCTTCTCGATTGCTTCTCAGATGAACTTCTATTCCTCGCTACTGTTCGACAAGGATAAAGTGTTTGACCATGAGCATCTTCCTCATGTGGATATGGAGTCCCTTCCGTGTTTTACCCCAATCCTCAGTATTCTTCATGGCTGGTCTGCTCAACTTCTGCATCGACATCTGCGATTGGATGAAGAGCTAATTCTTCAGCTCTATGCCACTTTGCATCTGACAGGAAATGTTGACGATGTGAATTCATGGGTTCTGGACTGGATGATAGAAAACACTCATCACAAAGCTCCGGCCTTTGAATTGCTTCATGCCGTCCCAATTAGTCCGCCCACTGAAGGACCTTTGAAACTCTATGAAGAACTTGAACTGCAGAATCATCTGACGCAAGTGCTGATGAAGCCTTTGAAGGCTGGCCAAGCTCCAAGGACAAATTTCCATGTCAAGGATTTGCTGTATGTGCCAAGGACTGTCTATCACATTATGGACAAAACTCTTAGTCCCATTAAGGGCCACAACTCTGAAGAAGAAGAAGAAGTTGTTGGTATCATGAATAACTTGCTTTTCAACATCATGCATGGTATTCCAATCAACTATCATGATTTCTTCATGAGGACTTTTGCCAATGCTGCTTTGTCACCCTTTGAGTTGAAGCCTTAGGCTCCCTAGATCATGAAATTCATCAGATTAAGGACTTCAATTCATTACAAGGCTGATTTTCGAAATCTTCTCAGTTATTTGCCCCTGATTGAAGTCCTCAAATGGACTATTTCCTCAGTTGATGAGAAGGGCAAGGCTGCAATTATTGATGAAGGCACTCGTCCTTTGGATGGACAATTTCGAAAGGCAGCATCCTACACTAATGATGACTCTGCCACACATGACTCTGCTGCAAATGCTTCAAAGCAAAATCCTTAGGAAACAGCTCCACGTGTGATGACTAATCATGAGCTGCTCCTAAGTCTTCATCAGAAGGTGGACAGAAATCACAAGTGGGACAAGCGTCAGTTTGGTGCAATTCTTCACAACATGATAGTCACTCAAAATACTGTGAAGAAGAATCACTATTATCTGCATCAAGTCTTCGACCGCACCTGGGCTATTCTCTCACATGTCTACACCGATGATGAACTCAAGAAGATGGACTTCCAACAGGACTTTGTCTGGTCTCAGCCACCTTGAAGAAATTCAAGAAGGTCAAGGTTCCTCCGCTGGTCGTCAGCTCATATTCTTTGTTGCACGAGACGGACAAAGAAGAAGATTTGAACAACACTGCAACAGGTCCTACTACAACGGACGACCCCAACAACGTTGGGGCTCCTCCATTGACATGATGATGATATTCTTCAGGGGCGTTAGTCCTCACTTTTCGTCCCTTTTGGTCATTTGATGACAAAGGGGGAGAAATTTGAGTTAGTCTTCAAGAGGGTCTATATATGGGCATTTTTTTGCTAAGTTACAACTCTCGTTCTTCTAAAATATTTGTTGGATCAAGTTGTAAACTTAAGTCCGATGGTGGACTGATACTTTTGCTTTGTTTTTTTTACATGCTATTTCCTCATATATGTTAATGCACGCATGCTGAATTACATCAGTCACCATGTTTCATCATGCATTTCAAATTCTTCATTCGATATGTTAAATGTGTGTATGAATTACAAGATATAGGGGGAGATCTCCATGATTCCACTCTTCAATGTGCATTGCTTTTTGAAAGCAAATTCCTCACATATGCACATCTTCAGGGGGAGTTCTTCTATATCTTGCAATAAAATTCATCAATATTTGAGCACTTTAAATTGTATGTTTATCCCCGTTGAAAACGTAACCTATTTGTCATCAATCACCAAAAAGGGGGAGATTGTAAGTGCATCTAGTGCCCCTTAGTGATTTTGGTGTATTGAAGACTTATAGGTTAAGGGACTAATATGTTTGTGAGTGTACACAGGCTCTATAAGTCAATGAGGAGTTTGATATTTAAGATGAAAGTCGACCCCTAAAAATGTATGTCTTCAGCTGAAGACTTTGGTTCTCCTGAAGATTTTGAAAGTGAAGAAATTGGTGTAACCTTGAAGACTTGGATATTCATGCGAGGATTATGAAGCGTGAAGACTTTTGTTTTCGTAGTTCCATTTTCGGTTTCTTGAGTCATAGGAAACACCATATTGTTAAAGGGGGTTGAGGTAATACTAAGGAAACTGATTTCCAAGTGATGCTCATCTCAAAATCCAACACCAACCCAATCCTTTCGAGTGAAGCCATTGGAAATCTCATATTAGTTCAGTCAAATTTCTTTTGAGACAAAGACGAAGATATTCTGGTCTCTGAGGAATTTGTTCTAACTGAGGAGTTAGGAATTCGCCAGTGCAGATTGCCTACACAGTGAGGAACATGATAGCCCTGAGGAATTTGAACCTCAAATATCCAACCATTGTTGTGCTTTGCGCCAACTGTCCCAAAATATCTACCCACCTAACGGTCATATCATTGAAGGGCATTTATGTCTTATCATGTCGGGCTGCTCCCTAGGCTATAAATAGCCACCCCCTACAACCACTAGTTGGTTGGCTGCTCCGTGAGAAACTGACACTTGTCATTGAGAGCATCCCATCCTCCAAGGACTTTGAGTGAAAATCATCAAGTGAGGAAAACCCAAAACCCAAACCCAAACACCTACAAACCCAAAGTGATTGAGAATCACTGAAGAGATTGTTCCTGTGTGGAACCGGCGCTTGTTATCTTAGAGGAATGTGTATCCTCCAGACGGTTAGGCGTCATGGTCTGAGCATCCAAGTGGAATTGTGGATCGCCGAGTGACCAAGTCTGTGAAGGTTTGGAAGTCACCTGAAGACTTACCACGAGTGTTGGGAGAGGTCTGTGTGACTTTAGCTCAAGGAGAATACGGTGAGCACTATGTGTCCCCGAGTTTAAATACTCAGCCGCTCCAACCAAACGTATAACTGTCACAACTGTTGGAACTGGTCTACCAAATCATTATCTTCACCAAGCCAACTGGATCGATTTCCTCAACCCTTCCATTTCCATGTGTTGATGAACCTGATCATTACTGTTTAAAGACTTTGACTGAAGACTTTCTCTATTTCCTCAATCCAATTTCTTCAGTCACATAGTCTTCAGCCTGCATATCCTGTTATCACGCTATCTGTACTCTGTGCTTGTTTTCATTTCATCATGATGACTATGCTATTGCTCTATTCTATTTATACCTGAGTACTTATTCCACTGCTAGTGTGTCGTTGCTTAGGAATTTCTTCACCTAGATATTCCTCAGTGATGAATTTGTAAAAAATTGCATATTCACCCCCTCTAGTCGATATAACGCACTTTCACAAACGAAATGAGGTAGCCTATGAAGTAGGGGACAGAGCATATCTTCGTGTATCCCCACTTCGAGGAGTTAAGCGATTTGGAGTCAAACAAAAGTTGGCACCACGATTTGTGGGACCATACAGAGTTTTGGAATTTATGGGAGAAGTTGCCTACAAGTTGGAATTGCCCGAAGGTTTGTCGGGAGTTCATGATGTGTTTCACGTTTCCCAGTTGAAGAAGTGCCATGTAGAGATGGTCGATATTCCTCTAAGAGATACAGTGCCACTCGAGGCGATTCAGTTGGAGAGTGATCTGACCTATGAGGAGAAACCCGTTAAGATTCTCGAGTTTGCCAGCCGAATTACTCGCATCAGAGTCATCAAGTTTTGCAAGGTTCAGTGCAGTCACAATACCTGGGAGCACGAAGAAGACCTCTACAAGGACCACCCACACCTTTTTGCTAACCAACCCGAATCTCGAGTGCAAGCTTCATCTTAAGGGGGGGTAGGTTCGTAACATCCCAATTTTCAATTTGGATGCTATTCATAGAGCATTCATATGCATCCATGATTTATGCATTTTTGTTGTTTTGTTTTGGGAGCATTTTGATCCAAGAGACCTTAAGTAACTCAAGGACCAATTTGAGAGAGTTGGAGGTTTCACAAAAATCCATTTTTGGTTTATAAAAAATTGATAAATTGGATCAAATTGTTTTTCAGAATTCTTTTCCCATTATTTTAAAATAAAGAGAGAAGATAAAATGACTTCTTCAAAATCAGCTAAGAAATATTAGAAATTGAATTTTGAATTTTTGGATATTTTATTTGAATTTAATCACTAGTATATTTATTTGTTTGCGGAGTAATTAGTACTATAATGTTTGTTTTTAGTCTAGGCATTTAGGCCCAGAAAAATGTTCAGTAGGTCACTAATAAGGCCATATTATTATGTGAATTTTTTTGAAATTTTTAGGATATTATTTATATTTATTTTAGCATGTTTTGTCTCCCTGAAAAAATGTTTTTTTTAACTTTCCGCCGGACCTGGCCGGCCCGGCGCCCACCAGGCTGAGGCCCAGCCCAGCGCCTGCCAGGCCGAGGCCCAGCCCAGCTCGCCCGCCCGACCGACTCCCTCCTGGAGTCCGGCTGAAGCACGCTCCCGCCGCCGCCGGAGTCCGGTTTGGACTGCACCACCCCGCCTCCTCCTTTGCCCCCTCCCCCAAGCTGCCCGACCCTCCCGACCTCCTATATACAGCGGCCACCCCGGCCCCCTCCTCCACATCGCGCCGCCGCACTTGCCCCACGCCGCCGCCCGCAATTGCCGACGCCGCGCTGCCGCCCGCAAGTCGCCACCGCCGCCGCGCCTCGCCGTCGCCACCGGAGCCCCGCCGCCACCTCTCTGCCCGCTGCCGCCGCCGGTGCCGTCTTCCCGTCACTGTCGATCACCGTCGCTGCATATAGCCCTCGACCGTCGGATCTTGATCAGACCGGTCAGATTCCGTTTGTTTTTTTTGGTTTCATTTTTTTATTAGTGAGCGTTCGCTCGTTAGGATTCGGTAGCAAACATTTTCTTCGGTTAGGTTTTGTAGTGAACATTTGTTCGATAGAGTTTTTCCTTTTTATTTTAGTTTTCTGCCAGGGACCTATTCGTAGTTTTATTTTATAGTTTAGCCCCTCGGTTTCAAACTAGCACAACTTTTTGCTCGTTTGTCCAAATTCGACGAAACCAATGCCAAAATCTTCAGAGATAACTCATCTATCAAGTAAACCAACTTGAACATGTTTCTACAAATTTAAAATTTGAGTTGAGTTCAGATTTGAATTTGATCTTGTTTTGTTAGTATCTTGAGTTTCGTAGCTCCGTTTTAGTTGATTCTTTTTGCAAATCGTAGCTAATCACATGTACCTTCTATTAAGATGTAATTCACATAATTATAATGCTGTTAAAATTTGGTTTCTGTTTAGATTAGTTATTTGCTTCTTTTGAGTTTTCTAGATCTTTTCTTCGGTTTCTCTTTGCATCGTTTGCTTGAGTGGTTATGTATGCTATTGTTTGTTTAGGCTAGATTTTCCAGAGTGCGAATCTTGTTACTATGAATCCCTAGAGTTTTCTGATCGCCAGCAAGGCAAGTTGCACTTTGGTCATACTCTTCAATCCCTGGTTTTTACTATGCATTAGTTTTTGCCCCTCAAAGATATGCATGAGTAGGATTGGGAACATGTGGTTTGGTTGTAGTTCATGAGGTAGGAACGTATTACCTTTGATCACCCTGGGATATATGTTATGCTCATATATTGCTTAGCCATGCTCATAGACGGGGATTGGTTCGTGATATTCATGAAAGTTGTGAAAGATAATCATTCTGGATAATATTAAGGTGGCAACTTTAATACACATCTAGGTGGATTGTTTGGGGCACCTGGAGAAACCAGTGCTTGCCCATGGGAATCCCGGAGTACCAGTGTGATTACCCTCAGTCCGCCACCCAGGCTCAAAGGGATCATATGATATTTCATGCCTAGAAACTTCTGTGTGCAGCCACAAGACATTATGGGCTCTGGCATAGTTGAGTAAGTTGTTTGACCTCTTTCAGTGGTGGACTAGTAGATGTAGGGGAAAGTAGGTGTACCGGTCTACCTAGAGTAAAGAGTTAATGCTTTAGAAGAGTATGTCGATGTCGGTGGAAATGACACATATGGGATCACTGGAATCCCTACTACGGTCGGCGGGCGCGAGGTTGTGGAAAGAGCGGGTCTAGGAGCCAGCACAAAGATCATTTACCCAGGTTCGGGCCGTGAGGATGCACAATACCCTAGTCCTCCTTTGGTGTATATTTGAGTGTTCTTGTGTTCTTGAACTAGCTATGGTGCGTGCGTAGTCCAAAAAGCCGAATCCCTCTCCAGTATGCCTCGGGCCTCCTTTTATAGGAAAAAGGTAACGCCACAGTGGCACATAGGAGGTGGAAAGTGTACTGTAGCTGAGGTTATCGCCTGTCAGTATGGGACAAAGTGCATTAAATGCGCCCCTTAGGTGTCCCCTTGCTTTTATCGGGGACGGTAATGAAGCATGTGCCGTTTGTCGCTGCCTTGCCTTGCTTCGACACGCGTCCTGGCCAGCGAGGCATGCGACGCCATGTAGGCTGGCAGGCTGCTGAGCTGGTGCGGTGGCAGTGTCTTCATGAAGATCTGCATGCCACCACGCAGATGCTTGCTGAGCTGGTCTTAAGGCCGCACGTCTCCACGCAGGTGCTCGCCTAGCTGGCTGGGCTGGTAGCTGCATGGGAACGGCGGTGGAGTCTTGGCAGGTGCGGGCCTGGCCACAGCCCCGCTGATGTCCTCGGCAAGGGTCTTGACGGGGCCCCGGCAAGGGTCTTGCCTTGGCACCGTGGTCGTCCCCGGCAAGGATCTTGCCGGAGTTCTCGTGGATTTCCTCAGCAAGGATCTTGCCGAGGATCGCCATCTTCTGGTCCTCATCTGATCTGGTGTGTTCATGATCTTCACGAAGATCTGCATGCCACCACGGAGGTGACTCCCGAGCCTTGGTTCCAATGTGGTTGATGGCGTGGGAACCCTTGGGCTCAAGGGTGGTGTGCTCTGCTGGCGTTGGGCAAGTTGCCCCGGCAAGGCTCTTGCCGGGGCTGTGTAGGCTGCCCCAGCAAGGATCTTGCCGGGGGAGTCCACCTCGCCCTCTTGCTCTTTGCGTTTCTGGTCTTGGCGTTGCCTTGATTGTATTGCGGCCTTGGCTTCCCTCCTCTGCCCTGCTAAGTGTGGCCGCGGGCGCGGCTCTGACTGCCCGTGCACAAGTAAAGTGGTACAAAAGAGAGCCCCTATTTTTGTACAGCGACAGTCTCGATCTTCTGGTCATGGATGCGGTCGAGTCTTGTGGGGAAAAGTGCGCAACCTCTCCAGAGTGTACAAACTAATCATGGTTAGCCGTGTCCCCGGTTATGGACAATTTGAGTATCTGGAAGTGAATATTTTGTTGATCTCATCACTCTTTAATTAATGTATTGGGTTTAATGATTATACTTGGTTAATTTTGGGATTTGAGTTGGAGGAACCTTCTCAATCATGGTATAAACTTTGTAGTAAATAACATTTATTCCTTTGTTGTAGGAAAAAATTAGCTTTATGCAAAATTAAAATTAGAGCCTCCACCAGCCAAATATGCATGTAGAAATAGTCTCTTTCATTCATTTGCTTTACAGTGTAACTCTGCCAGCATATTCCATGTGTTGACCTACATCGCTGCAACATCTCATGTTGCAGACTTTACCGACGAAGAATAAGGTGCGCTAGGTCGTTGTCATGCACTCAGTTATGCCCTAGAGTTGATGGACTCATTTATCTTTGAAGCTTCTGTAGTTACTTTATTTAGATGGCCTTCAGCCATATTATTTTTTGTAATAAATACTCTTTATGAGGACCTTGATGTAATAAGTGTGTGATTGAACTCTGTTATAATTCCTCGAGTATTGTGTGGGTTAGCATACCGCTCCAGGGATGACACAAGCACAGAGACTTCGATCCATTGGGATTGGGTCTCTACAAGGTCGATGGTGGGAACCCCTAGGAGCCTATCCGACCACCGCTAGGCATTCCTTTAGTAGTGCAACTCGCGTCCGACATAAGAACACTATCTTGTTCCATTGTTCCATCGCCAAAAGGATCCCCCAGCTCTTCGCCCCAGCATGAAGGGCACCGCACCTTTCGGCGAAGGAATGCCCACAACCCTAGAGCACAGATGGAAACTAGTGCTAAGACACCAAAGGGAGGCCTTCAGGCGCAACCACCTCGTCGAACCTAGCTCCTCAAGAGAGCACCACCGTCGGAGCATGGAACCATCACACGACAAGAAGAAGCAACAATCCACCGAACTCACCCCAGCGACCACCAAAATTGGACCTTTTGAAAATGCATGTAGTTCCCATGTATGGTTTGGTAATTAATGCCAATCCTTATGGACTAGTGTTTGCATTTGAGACATAAATTTGAAGGAAAGTTTCATTGTCGTCTTGTGAAGGATTTAATCTATCAACACAAACATATGCATTCAGAATTGATTATGAATGGCAATTCCTATGGAGCAACAATGACATCTATATATAGTTGTCATGCTTAGGAGAGTTGGCCCATGGTCATTTCAGTTTGGAGATTGGACAAATTTGAAATGAATGCCATCTATAGAAGTTTAGTATTTGTAACTCATAGGACACATACGACCTTAGATTAAAATGATTTGTTAACGGAAACCGTTCAGCTCGACAAGACAAAGACTTTTGTGTTGAATACTTTGTCATTCGAGGAATTCATAGGGTCTGAATAACTCACGCAATGTATCAGACATCAATGTCTAGTGTGAGGCAAAGCTTATCATCTCTTTATTAGGTAGGACCATTGGGGCCGTCTACTATGCATATGAACCCATATTGAGATGATTGAAAAAGCAAAATCGATCACCTCAACGAGGAGAAGAAAAGTTGTGTTGAACACACTTTCATTTGAGGTTGTTTTGGGGGATGTTATCATGATCAAGAGAAATGTCACTCTAGACGTCAGGCTTTGATCATGGAGTAAAGATGATGGTTGACTAAGATAAAGCTTGAAGATGGAATTCTAAATGGTCAACTCATAAACGCAAGTCATGTACCACAAGGGATCTTGTGGTATGGTAAGCATTTGCTAATTGTGGTTTGTGTTCTAACCCATACTACATGTTTTCTATGTCTATGCGTTCTCATGGGCTTGCATCAAGAGAAAGATAGCAATTGTCCATGAGAGGAGGACATCAAGTGATCATGATCATGGTTTATTGATACCTCTGAAATGTATCTATATTTTTGATTGTTTAATGCTATTATGTTATCATTTTTATATACTTTTTATAGCATTTTATATTATTTTTATGGGCTAACCTATATATTTTGTGTCCGGTGCGCCTATTTTTTTGCTTGTTTTTGGTGCGCACAAAATCAATATTTGTAGAGGTCAAAATACGTTGCCGATTTAACATGATTTTTTGGGGCAATAGGAAACATTGGAAGCTTTAGGAGACGTCTAGAGGGGCCACCAGCCAGCCACATGGACACATAACGCAGCTAGGAGATGGTCATGCCAACTGTCCTTGTGGGCCCCTTGGTTACTGCCTTGACCTAATTCCACTGCCATAAATCCCTATAAGTATCGAAACCATTCGTCGTACCTCCAGAAGAATTTTGATCTTTGTCGCAAGCCTCTGTTATGAGATCCCCTCTAGATCCCTATTCCGGATCCCTGCCAGAGGGGGAAGTCATTGCCGGAGGCCTCTGTCGGTGTCAAAACCGGCGGTTCTCGGGTAGGGGGTCCCGAACTGTGCGTCTAAGGCTAATGGTAACAGGAGAGATGGGACATGATGTTTACCCAGGTTCGGGCCCTCTTTATGCAGGTAATACCCTACTTCCTGCTTGATTGATCATGATGAATATGAGTATTACAAGAGTTGATCTACCACGAGATCGTAATGGCTAAACCCTAGAAGTCTAGCTTATGAGGTTATTATTGTTGTCCTACAAACTAAACCCTCTGGTTTATATAGACACTGGAGGGGGCTAGGGTTACACAAAGTCGGTTATAGAGAAAGGAATCTACATATCCGAATCGCCAAGCTTGCCTTCCATGCAAAGGAGAGTCCCATCCGGACACGGGAAGAAGTCTTCTATCTTGTATCTTCATAGGCCAACAGTCTGGCCAAAGTATATAGTCCGACTGTCCGAGGACCCCTTAGTCCAGGACTCCCTTAGTAGCCCCCGAACCAGGCTTCAATGATCATGAGTCTGGCACGCAGATTGTCATCGGCATTGCAAGACGGGTTCCTTCTCCGAATACTTCAAAGTACCTGACTTAAAGAGCGATATTCGGCTTTCCATTTAAAGTCGTGCTCCTCGGCTTCTACACCTTCATGATTTCAGCTTCCACGTGTCGAGCGGACGCAAGAGGTCAGGACATTTTTGCATTTACCACCCTGACCCCATTAGAAAATTGTCTATTTAAGGAGACGGGGATCTTCAGATCTAATCCACACCATCTCCCCCAATCGACAAATCCTCTAAGCTTGCCCGCGGAAACCACCCCAATATGGTTAGCGCTCCCAGCTCTTCCTCCCGCTCTCACGGCCCCAAATAGGGTGATTGGGTAAAGTGTTCCGTATCCCACGACCAACTGGTGAAGCTGTAGACCCAGGGGTTTCTTCCCCCCGCAGATCTAGTCCTCGTTCGAGCCGGATTGGCTTCTTTTGACGGTGGGGAGCAGGCGGAGAAGTTGCCTAACCCATCCATGGGGAAATGAGTATTTTTTGTTCCCTATTTGTTGAGAGGCGTCGGATTTCCAATCCATCCATTCCTTTGAGGGCTTCTGGAGCACTATGGCCTCCAACTGCACAACTTTACACCTGCCTCCATCCTGCACATTGCGGGTTATGTTGCTCTTTGCAAGCTATTTCTCGGTTGCGAGGCTCATTTCAAGTTATGGAAGAAGTTGTTTTGCCTCGTCCCTCGTAATTAGGAGGGATCAATATTCCAAGTGGGCGGAGCCGAGATTTGGCACATCGCCGGGACCGGATACCTATCCGGTACGCTGAAGAAGGCATCCTAAGAATGGCCTTCCGAATGGTTTTATGTCGAAGACGTCTCCCTTCCTGACCCAATCCGGAGGGGTCTTCCTGAATATTCAAGTACTCCATTGAAGAAGCGCCTCAGCTGGCGTTCTCGGAGCCCCAGGGAGGAAGATAGCATGGAAGTCCACCAACTGATGAGCAAGATAAAGATGCTCGCTCAATCCGGATTGTCAATAGTCAAGGTTATGGCGATATCCATAATGCGAGGGGTTCAGCCACTCCAATACCGAGGGCGCCCTATGTGGCACTTCAATGGAGAAGATGATGCCACCCGCTACGGTCGGAAGGGTCCGGACACTTCCGCTGCTTTGGCGAAAATACTATCTGGATTATACAAAGGGGAGGAGGAGGAGTTCATCCACATTAAGCCCAGGGATGGATTTTCCATGTGTACAACCCTCCCAGCTGGGTGAGTTTCCATCCCACTACTCTACTCCATCAACTCCCTGAATCCTTTTTCATAAATATTAATCCGTCATTTATAACAGGAGTGGTGGAAAGTCACCAGGGAAATCCACAGCCCCGCACCACAGCCAGAGGACCACAACCAGGCCCTTGATCCTGGATTCGAAGAGGATCGGGATATATTTGTGGAGCTCGGGGCAGGGGTGTTTTACCAGGCGAGCAGTGACGGCACCGAAGTGGCCATCATTGCTGTCTATCCAGGTCTCCTCCCTGCTTCGCATGTAAGTAATTAGGAGACTTGTCCTTTGGGAGAATTTCCCCCTTCTGCCTTACCCACCGCACTATATTATGATCTAAAGGGGAGGCGATCGGCACGCCATGCTGCACCTGAGGCGACGCGCAAGAAGGAGGCGCCTACGATGGGGAGGCCTTCGAAGAGGAAGGCAAATAGAGATATGGCTGATCCTTCATTGAAGAGGTATGGTTTTAAATATGCCCCATGGTCATCATCTTATAGCATGACACTGTCCGTTGTGTCTTATCAGGAAAAACATTCACCGGACTGTGTTTGGGGATCCTACCGGTCATGCCTCTACTAACCGGATTCTGGACCCTGTCACGAGGGTTGATGCTAACGTGGAAGTGACACCGGATTGTCCTTCTGCGGAGGATTCAGATAAAGTATCCGCCACAAACTCCAAAGTGGAAAGCGCCAAGAATCATCAGCGCCAACAGGCTGCTCTTCACGACCCTGGTTTTCTAGAAGAGGCTTTCATTGCCTTCAACTCAGGTGATCCATACACCCGAGCTGCTCGAGATGGGCTTTCTAGAGCCACAGATCAGTATTTGAAGGATATGCGGGTAAGTTCATACTTGCAGAGTCCTGATAATTATATACCAGTAGCCCCCGAGACTTGAAGCTATTTAGGCAACTGATTTAAGGATCGTTGTATATCCAGGTGCTCAAAGAGAAGAACAACCTATTGTCTCAAGAGCTGGAGAAGTGTCAAGCCCAACTAACTGCTGCTACCACCAAACTAGAGAAATCCAAGAAGGTAGCGTCTGGTAATGTTCCCCTCTATCGAGAAAACATGATCATATACCAGGATTATTAATACAGGTGCAAATCTTATGATAGAGGCACCAGGGCTCACACAAGCGGGTGGTCCAGGAGCTCAAATGCAACTGGTCGCGGGCGGACGTATCCTGACACAGGTCAGGGTGGAGAAGAACAAACTCCAAGATGCCAACACCGAGCTGGGCGTGGAACTAAAAGACGTGCGTGCCCAGCTAGCTGACTCCATGAAGGAGAAGAAGAGGCTTCGAGGCGGCATATTTAGTATGTGTTCGGACTTACCTTTACATAGTTCGGCAAGGAAAGAAACTAACAATAATTATGTCTGTAGATATATTGACGGGTCGTCCCAAAGAGGAGGTGTCCGGATCATCGAGCGATCTGCTACAAGAGCTATCGCAAATGCACGAGCAAGCTCGGCAGGCGATGCAAAGTATTGCCAAGGCTTTATGGCCGTCCGACTCCCCTTCATGAAGTATGGAGGGGCTTGTACATCTACTCTAGGGAGCGCAGCGGTGCTTCCGATTATGGAAGATATCGGCATGCCGGGAAGATGCGCGAGAGGCCTGGGCAATGGTGAAAATTCGGTAACCTAGCTCGACCCGAATCACATGGCCCGAGTCGGACCTGTAGGGTCAAATGGGGAAGAAATTCCCATTAGTTTGGTATATGACCAGGTACAAGTAGCCTCCAAGTATTCTCAATAGGATTGTAAGCTAGATAGCCTGTTGGATGGCATAGAGGAAGAAGTGTTTGAGTCTAAGTGACTATGTACTTCATTTGACAAATTATGTCCCTAGCTGAATTGTAAAACGCTTGTCATGGCGGACCTTTACGCTTCAACCTCTGGACCCGAAGGTGGGGAGTGCTTCCAAATACCCGCTCGGTATAATTGGTTTGCTACCAACATTTGGCAAGCCAACATTTGGCAAAATCAAAAGTTGCCAACATTTGGCAAATTTTTGTGAGATTGGTAACCAGAATTGACAAGTAACCAATCTCTAGCCAATATTTGGCAGTTGCCAAAATTTGGCATGCCAACTTTTGGCATCAAACCAATTATGCTCGTAAACCGGGGTATGCATGGAAACCACGCGTAGGGGTCATAGTTGCTTGAATAGACAAGTATCCGGCTAGTTATGTTATATTACATTTTGATCGTAAGGGTTCCTTTCCCTGGGTAAGCATGCATTAATGCGCATGTCCGAACTGTGTTTGAAAAAACCATAGTGTACATAACATCTGGGGGTTCATAATGTGATAGGTTGAAAACACTTTAGTCCACCGACCGAATATTCCCTTAAGAACGCTAGATTTTGGCTTCACCCAGTCTGAGGTACACATACGGATGACCCAGCAGTAACAATCGCAGAGGAGCTCCCTTTATGCCCTAGCCGAACTAACGGGAATGTAGGACATAAGCACAGGAGCCAGGCAACCCAGCTTGGCCAAAACTTAAGTCATATCGATGCATATAATGGCGAAGAAAAGGTACATACATGGAAAAGACACATATGTGGTGAGCTTGATGCTCGGAAAATAATAATAATAAGCTTCTGTACAAGAAGCCCCCAGGTATAATTGACATACATATTAAGAATTGTACGCGTCGTAGGCGTACAGTCTAGCCGTAAAAGATCTTTACAGCTTTAAAAAAGAAAAGGTGAAAAGAGAAAAAAAATAAAAGTGGCAACAAAAAGGGAAAAACGGAGATGAACGAAGAGTCCGGTGCTAGGCATAGAATCTTCAGAGTCTGGCCGCGTTCCATGGGTTCGGCTCTAGGCAATTGTCTGACGCATCACGTAGGTTGTATGCTCCTCCGGTGAGTACTTCGTCAATGATGAAGGGACCCTCCCACTTGGGCTTGAGTTTGTCCTTTTTCTTCTCCGGCAAGCGTAGAACGAGTTCGCCAACATTATAAGTCTTGGCCCGTACTTCTCTGCTTTGGTATCTGCGGGCCTGTTGTTGATAGAATGCGGAATGGGCTTTTGCGACATCACGCTCCTCCTCCAAGGCATCTAAGTTGTCCTGCCAATCAAGCTCGGTCTCTCTCTCTTCATACATGCGCACGCGAGTTGAGTCATGAATAATGTCGCAGGGCAACACGGCCTCTGCGTCGTACACCATGAAGAAAGGTGTATATCCGATAGAACGATTTGGTGTGGTCTGCAGCCCCCAGAGTACAGAGTCAAGCTCCTCAACCCAGTGCTTGTCTGATTCTTTCAAAGACCATACCAACCTGGGTTTAATGCCGCTCATAATAATACCATTGGCGCGTTCGACCTGACCGTTGGTTTGTGGGTGATAGACAGAGGCATAGTCGAGCTTGATGCCTAGGTTGGCACACCAGGCCTTCACCTCATCGGCTGTGAAATTGGAGCCATTGTCGGTGATGATGCTGTGTCGAACACCATAACGGTGCACCACAGCGGATATAAAGTCTATCACTGGCCCGGCTTCGGCCGTTTTAACTGGTTTGGCCTCTATCCACTTAGTGAATTTGTCCACCATGACCAACAAATATTTTTTCTTATGGCTTCCTCCTTTAAGGGGTCCGAACATATCAAGCACCCAAACCGCAAAAGGCCAAGTTATGGGGATTGTTTGTAAAGCGGTGGGTGGCATGTGGCTTTGGTTGGCGAAAAGCTGGCATCCGACGCAATGTTGGACAAGGTCCTGAGCATCTACTCGGGCCGTCGGCCAATAGAAACATGTACGGAAGGCTTTGCTTACAAGGGCCCAAGCCGCGGCGTGGTGGCCGCCGAGACCAGCATGAATTTCAGCCAAGAGTTGCCACCCTTCTTCTTCGGAGATGCATCTTTGAAGTACTCCGGTAGCGCTTTTCTTATAGAGTTCTCCCTCGTGGACCTTGTAGGCTTTAGATTGCCGCACAATGTAGCGTGCCTCATTCTGGTCCTCAGGAAGCTCTCGCCTATTAAGGTAGGCCAAGAAGTGTTCGGTCCATGGGGCGAGGACTGCCATGATGAGATGGGCCGATGGTGTAATTTCGGTTGCTGAGCCCCCGATGATGTCGGTATGTTCGGAATCTGGGGTTGTATTCGAATCCGGATTGTTGTTGCTGCTCTCCCCTTGCCACACCACGGATGGCTTGAGGAGCCTCTCCAAAAAGATTTTAGGTGGGACGGGGTCGCGCTTGGCACCGATGCGAGCAAGGACATCCGCCGCTTGATTACTTTCTCGAGCCACATGGTGAAACTCGAGCCCCTCGAACCGAGCTGACAATTTGAGAATGACATTACGATAAGCCACCATCTTTGGATCTTTGGCATCGAAATCTCCATTTATTTGAGATATTGCAAGGTTTGAATCCCCGCGCACTTCCAGGCGTTGTATGACCATGGAGACGGCCATCCGAAGACCATGCAATAAGGCTTCGTATTCGGCTGCATTATTGGAGTCTGTGAATAATATTTGTTGGACGTACTGAACAATATCTCCAGTAGGGGATGTTAGGACAACGCCTGCCCCTAGGCTTGCCAACATTTTGGAGCCGTCGAAGTGCATGACTCAGTTGGAATATATGCCGTACTCTTTAGGGAGTTCAGCCTCTGCCCATTCAGCGATGAAGTTGGCTAATACCTGCGATTTAATGGCCTGGCGCGGTTTGTACGATATGTCGAATGGGAGGAGCTCAATGGCCCACTTGGCAATCCGGCCCGTAGCATCGCGGTTGTTTATTATGTCATTGAGGGGTACTTCGGAGGCCACCCTTATTGAGCACTCTTGAAAGTAGTGTCGTAGCTTCCGGGATGCCATGAAGACCGCGTATGCTATTTTTTGTTAATGAGGGTACCGGGATTTGCATGGTGTGAGAACAGTGGATATGTAGTGTACTAGCTTCTGAAGCAGGAATTTGTGTCCATCCTCCTCTTGTCCGATGACGAGTACCGCACTCACAACTTGGTGTGTGGCCGATATGTATAATAACATGGGTTCGTCGACGTTTGGCGCGGCCAGGATTGGGTTGCTTGCTAGAAGAGCCTTTATTTCTTCCAATCCGGCAGTTGCCGCGTCCATCCACTCGAAGTAATCGGTGTGTCGGAGAAGGTGATGGAGTGGCAATGCCTTTTCTCCTAGTATGGAGATAAAGAGACTCAAAGCTGCCACACATCCGGATAGTTTTTGGACTCATTTGAGGTCTGTTGGCATAGCCAACTATGACAAAGCTCGGATTATAGCTGGGTTTGCCTCAATTCCTCTATTGGGAACGATGAAGCCTAGAAACTTTCTAGCGGGAACGCCGAAAATACATTTTTCGGGATTGAGCTTAATGTCATATGTTCGGAGGTTGTCGAATGTAAGACGTAGATCGTCTATTAATGACTCAACGTGTTTGGTTTTGATGACTACGTCATCCACGTATGCTTCAACTGTCTTGCCTATTTGTTTCTCCAGGCATGTTTGAATCATGCGTTGATAGGTGGCACCGGCGTTTTTAAGCCCGAAAGGCATAGTGTTGAAGCCGAAAGGCCCATATGTGGTGATAAATGCCGTTGCGGCTTGATCGGACTCCTTCATCTTGATTTGATGGTATCCGGAGTATGCGTCGAGGAAACACAGTGAGTCGTGTCCCGT
>NC_041383.1:430355824-430402919 GCF_002162155.2 Triticum dicoccoides
GGAAAGGATCCTTAGGGCAAGCCTTGTTGAGGTCTTTGAAATTGACGCATAGGCGCCAGGATTTATCCTTCTTTGGTACCATCACCAGGTTTGCTAGCCCAGTCCAGGTGTTTTATCTCTCTGATGAATCCGGCCTCGAGTAACTTGGCTAGCTCCTCTCCCATGGCTTGTCGTTTGGGTTCGGAAAAGCGCCGTAATGTTTGCTTGACCGGCTTCTATCCCTTCAATATGGTCAGGCTATGTTCGGCCAGCCTGCGTGGGATTCCTGGCATACCAGAAGGGTGCCTGGCAAATATGTCCCAGTTTTCACGCAGGAACGCCCGCAGTGCGGCATCGACCGTGGGGTCCAGCTGTGCCCCGATGGATGCTGTCTTCGTGGAGTCCGTTGGGTGGACCTAGAATTTGACTATTTCGTCGGCTGGTTTAGAGGAGGTGGATTTGGATCGCTTATCAAGTATCACGTCGTCCCTATCCACCGTGGAGCGCAATGCGGTTAATTCTTCGGCCGCGAGGGCTCCAGACAATGCCTCGAGGGCCAAGGCGGTGGTTCTGTTTTCGGCGCTGAGTGCTATGTCCGGATCACTTGCAAGAGTGATGATTCCATTGGGCGCGGGCATTTTGAGCTTCATGTACCCGTAATGGGGTATAGCTTGGAAGCTTGCAAATGCATCTCGCCCTAATAAGGCATGATATCCACTGTTGAAAGGGGCCACTTGAAAGGTTATCTCTTCAGACCAATAATTGTCCGGCGTGTCGAATACCACATCGAGTGTGATTTTTCCCGCACATCGCGCCTCCTGACTAGGAATAATTCCTTGGAAAGTCGTGCTACTTTGCTCAAGGCGGCTCATGTCTATTTCCATATTGTTGAGAGTTTCCTTCTAAATGTGGTTTAGTCCGCTGCCGCCGTCCATGAGTACTTTGGTAAGCCGAAAGCCATCCACAATTGTTGTCCTACGGACTAAACCCTCCGGTTTATATAGACACCGGAGGGGGTAGGGTTACACAAAGTCAGTTACAGAGAAAGGAATCTACATATCCGAATCGCCAAGCTTGCCATCCACGCAAAGGAGAGTCCCATCCGGACACGGGAAGAAGTCTTCTATCTTGTATCTTCATAGCCCAACAGTCCGGCCAAAGTATATAGTCTGGCTGTCCGAGGACCCCTTAGTCCAGGACTCCCTCAACCTCTTCATCAACCTTGCTACCTCCATGACCATGTGTGAGTAGTTCCTTCAAGACCTATGGGTCCATAGTAGTAGCTAGATGGTGCTCTCTCTCTTTTTGGATCTTCAATACCATGTTCGCCTTCTTCCTTGTCTTATTGGGATCAATTCGATGTAATTTTTTGGTGCGTTTGTTTGGACATGATGAATTGTGAGTTTATGATCATATTTTTCATTGAATTCCATTGAATCTTTTGAAGTTTCTTTGTTGTATGATTAAATACATATGTATGCTTTTCGATATGTTTGTCTTCTGTTGCGAAGATTGATGAGTAATTCTTCAGAGAGAGTGGTGCCTAGTAGTTGGTTCAATCTTTCTATGCTCTAACCCAGTGACAAAAGGGGACAAGACACGTATTATATTGTTTCCACTAAGGATAAATAATGGGGTTTGATCTTATTGCTAGATTTCTTTCTGTCTACATTATGTCGTCTTGCTTATTGCATTACTCAGTTTCTAGTAAACTTAATACTTTGAGAAGCATGTTGGATAAATGTCTTGGGATGGAGTAATAGTAGTAGATGTAGTTGGATTAACAGTCTACTTATCACGGACGTAATGCTTATATGATATTGTGCCATCAATGATCATAGTCATAAAGATTGTTTTTCTTGTCAATTGCCCAACTACAATTTGTTACCATGCAAGTTGCCTACCTTTGAGAGAGTTACCACTAGTGAACCTAAGACCCTCGGGTCTATTCTCCATTAATACCTTCTTATTTTCCTCTTTACTATTTGTCATACCACTATTATCTATCTATTAGCTTTTAACATTGTAACTAGCAAGACAAGGGGCTTGACAACACGCTTGCCGCGTTCGGTGCAAGTATTTTATTTTGTTTGTGTGTAGGTGCTACTTATCTTGGCAGCTTGTTGACTCCTGATGGTTCAATTAAACATAAGTTCTTAACTGAGGGAAAGCTTTGCTACTATCTACACCACCCTTCCTCTTTGGGGAAACCCAATGACTCCTGCATGAGTAGCACAAGGGGAAGTTCAAGATAGATGCCCCGAAAAATTACATGCTTGAAGCCTGCTAATGATCACATGATGGACATGTGAAGATGGAATGCAAGGCAAAGCTTCCCACATGGTTTATGTGGGAGCTATTTGATCTCTTCACCAAGTGTCATGCTCAAGATTGTGTTTCCAACTTGGACCAACCATAAACATCAACATCAACCTCTAGTGGAATGCTCTTGTCAAAGGTATTAGTGCCTTTGCTTTTAGTGGTGTGGATAAATGAACATCGAAGAAATATATGCTCAAGATTGGATTTCTAGGAGCTATCTAGTGTAGCTCTTTTATGTTCTTGAGTTATAGGGATCCCACACTATTAAGAGGAGATCAAAGGGGTCCATGATGGATTTGCTCAAGTCAATATCTTCTGCACACCATTCCACTCAAATTGTACCAAAAATGCCTTAGCCAAAATCCTACTACCAGAAGTGCACATCCTCATGTTAACAGGCAGATCATCCGGATTGCTACCCAGATCATATGGCCTTTGCCCGGATAGTCCGGATAGTGTCCTGGATGTCCGGCTAGGTTAACAGGAGGTACC
Organism: Triticum dicoccoides; assembly: GCF_002162155.2. NCBI lineage: Eukaryota > Viridiplantae > Streptophyta > Magnoliopsida > Poales > Poaceae > Triticum > Triticum dicoccoides. The sequence continues at coordinate 430,358,618 of NC_041383.1, forward strand.
TATAGATTTTATCCAAAGACGGGTCATCTGGATGCCTCCTTGGATCATACGGTCGTTGCCCGGACAAACTGCCCGTATTATTACACGGGAGACGTTCTCATCCGGCTATATTTCCTTTGCATCACCAATAGTTAACCTGTCCACATCATCCAGGTCCTTGCCCATATAATTCGGGTTGCTTCCCAGACATCCGAGCACTTATAGAAAAACATGACAAACGGCTAGTTTTTCTTCTAGCCTATATATACCCCTTCAACACTTCATGGAGGAGTTGAGCAACACAAATATCTTGACCCACATCAAGCCCCCTCTCCTTTCTCCTACCTCAGATGTTATATCCCAGAGAGATTAGTAAGAATTCTTGAGAGAGATTTCACCAAGTGATAGATCCACTCCATCTCCCTCTTTGGCGGAAGCAATTTGTGATTTGAGAAAGTCTTGAGCATACCCCCTTGATCTTATTACTCTTGGAGGTTGGAAACTCCTAGGCGGTTGGCGTGCTCCGATGGCAAATCAACTCGTGATTTGTCTGCGGAAACTTTATGAAGGTTTGGAGGCCGCCTCAAGGTCTACCACTAGTGGTTGAGAATCGCTTCCGTGGTGATATCTCAAGGATACTAGGGTTAGCCTTCATGGTGTTGGTGTGCCTTTATGGTAGCACCCATCCCTCCAACGGTGATAAGCTTCCCTACAAGAAAGTGAACACATCCGTGTCTCTGTGACTTCGGTTATCCTAACCCTAACTCCATACTTATGGTTTATTTTGACCTCTTGACCCTCCATTCACTATATCTTATTGTCATCATTATATTGTGTTGGTTATTCCCTTGTAGAGATTAATCAGGACTTCACTTTATATTCCACAATTCATACTTGCTACTATTGATATATCTTGTGATTAGTGTGAATTGCTAACAGTCATAACACTTCCATATCTTGCGATATTGCTCAAGTAAGTTTGTGTAACTTACTTGTGCTTTGTTAGTATCATTGTTGTGCTCATGTTGTTTAGATTAAGTTGTCGGTGCACTTAGTTGAGCCTAATATATTTAGGATTTGTACTTGAAAAGTACCCTCTTATTTTATTTTCGCATTAGGGTAAAGCCAAATCCATAGAAGTTTAAAAAACCCCTGTTAACCCCCCCCCCCCCGCCCCACGTCTAGGCGACCATCATGGTCCTTTCACCTTGCTCATGAGACATAGCCTCCAAGAAGAAAATGGCATCACAACAGCACCACCGCCCCGATCTAGAATGTGCCGGACCAATGGTTTTCACGCAGAGCCCATGGTGGATGGATTTCACCCACGTTGACACTTCCAAGGAGGGAAATGACACACAAGAGCGTTGATATCGCCAACCCGACATAGTGAGGAAAAGCTTTTGCCCAGGACACGACCCCCATCATCCAGGTCCATCGGTCACGGTCGGCCGAGGAAAGGAGCAGACGACTCCCGGACCAGGTGTGGTGGCAGCGAAGCCCACACCTGCAGGATGGACGCCTCCCAAGTGATCCACCTTGCCACCCAAGCGGTCGAGGCAGCACATGAGCAAACCGCGTGCAAGGCTCAACACCTGTCCACTTGGCCCATCCATCCACCGCCCCCAGCCGTGCCACCTACTAGAGACGTCGCTCCGGCTACTGAGGGGATCCACCTTCACCCACCACCCATGGTGGTGGATCGCAAGCATACAGTCGGCCGCCCTACTGTCACACCAACACAGCTCCACCACCCACTGCATCCGAAAGTTTACACCTTGTACCCACAAGGAGACAAACCATAGATCTGGAATGTCGGGTGCCCAGAGAAGCAACCGCAAGGGCCACCAATGAGTGGAGGCCATGCCCACGGAAGTGTTGGATTACGGATGGGCTTAGGCCCATATAAGACAATAATCCCTGGTTAATCTCTAAGGCCCATTAATGTGCACGTCAAGTGGTGGGAAGTGTGGGAAGTTTAGTACCATACTGCTGTAGTAAAACGACTGAGACCTCTTTATAAGGGCTGCTCTACCACTTGCTATTGGAGCTTGGGAATAGGAGTTGTACACGCGCGCTCCTCCTCCTCTGCCGCCCACCTTGCCTCGCCTCGCCTCGTCATGACGCGCGCGCGCGCCGCGGGTTGCGGGAATGATCCAAGCCGAAGCTTATTTTTGTCAGTCAAGAACAGCTAATCTCGGATTAACTAACGAGTCGCTTATAGAAGTGTCACTGTCCGAGATGTTGGACCGTGGGCTGTTTGCAGACTCGGTCATGGGCCTGAGCCCAGGCACATCTACCCAACGGCCTATATAAGAAGGCGATGGCTCGTGGAGTGAAACCTAACTCAGTTCAATCTTTCCCTCTCACACAACCCTAGCCGTCATCTACTATTCCTCTCTCTGTGCTTCTTCCGGCGATCCCATCCCGACGACCGTGTGCACGGTTGGTAGGGAGAGCATGTGCCTTTGGAAGCTTGTCGTTCGAGATCCTGCCTGGGAGAATGGCAATAAGGTTTTTGGCGAGTGTCTCAACGCGACTGCTCTCAATCCGTCCCCGTCTCCGTCTGCCTCTGCTTCCACTACTTCCCCTGAATTGACTCCATGGCTGATGGCGAAGCCACCAAGAAGAAGGCCTCGGCCGATGCCAAGGCTGCCGCTGCTGCGTTGGCCTGGCCAACTGAAGGGTATGACTCATTCATTCCCCATTTGCTCATACATGTGTTGGTCGTATATATGTTGTTCATAGATGTTTCGGTTCTATATATTATACGTGCTCACATGCTTAGGTATCGGTATGAGATGCATACTGTATTTGCCATGCTTATCATTTACTCATGGATTAAGTTAGTCAAAAATGTGCTTATATTTCCACAATCTAAAAACCTTATTTTAGGCACTCCTCAACTCATGGCTTCATCGCTACACTGAAACCGGAAAAGTTTATCGGGACGCATTTTAAGCGTTGGCAGACGAGGACTACCTTGTGGCTCACAGCAATGAACGTGTTCTGGGTTGGTGGTGTGTCTCCCATGGTAACAATTGCTCCTGAACATGAGAATGCATTTAGGGAGGCAACCACCATCTTTGTCAGAGCCGTTCTTAGTGTGACCAGGGACAAGCTAGTCGATGCGTATCTCCATATGCGTGTTGCCAAGAATTTGTGGGATGCGCTCGAAGCTAAGTTTGGCGCAACTGATGCTAGAAGCGAGTTGCATGCTATGGAGCAGTTCCATGATTATAAAATGGTTGATAATTGTTCTGTATTGGACCAGTACCATGAGATACAATGCATCGCTAAGGAGCTGGAGCTCCTGAACTATGAGTTACCTGAAAAGTTTGTCGCGGGTTGCATTATTGCAAAACTCCCTCCTGGATGGAGGAACTTTGCTACTTCTCTCAAGCACTTGAGACGTGAATTCTCTGTTGAGGATGTCATCGGTCATCTAAGTGTTGAGCAGGACACAGGAGCAAAGGACTCACACGTGTAAGGGGTAGAGGGTTCTTCTAGCGCCAATGTGGTGCAGAAGAATTCCCACAAGTTCAAGGGAAAGAAATCTGTCCAGCAGAATACTACCTTTAAGAAGAAGGGTAAGAAGAAAGACAAAAGGAGAGACGGTTGCTTTACTTGTGGTTCAGAGGAACATTGGGAAAACAAGTGCCCAAACAAGTACAAGAAGCCAGGACAGGACTCCAAGTCTGTCAATGTCACTCTAAGCAAGAATGATGGGGCATCTGGGTATGATAATCTATTTACCGTACTTTTAGCTTGTCAGACCATCGATTCTTGGGTTGACACTGGGGCCAATATTCATGTGTGTGCTGATGTGTCTTTGTTTTCTTCTTACCAGGTTGCACAAGATTGTTTCGTCCTAATGGGGAACGACTCACTTCTGTTCATGGTGTTGGCACGATCGATCTGAACTTTACTTCGGGAAAGATTGTGCAACTGAAGAACGTGTAGCATGTCCCTGCCATCAAGAAGAATCTCATTAGTGGCTCCCTTCTATGTAAATAAGGGTTTAAGTTAGTATTTGAGTCCAACAAAGTAGTCATATCTCGGTATGGACTATTTGTTGGAGAAGGATATGATTGTGGTGGTTTGTTCTGCTTTTCCCTAGAGGACTTCTGTAATAAAGTCGTGAACCAAATTCATTCTAATGTGAACGAATATGAGGTTTGGCATTCACGTCTTTGTCACATAAATTTCGGTTGTATGACACGGCTGGCTAAGATGGATTCAGTTCTGAGTTTCACTTTAGCCAGAGGCTCGAAGTGCCATGCGTGTGTGCAAGCAAAGCAGCCTCGTAAGCCTCACAAGCCTACAAAGGAGAGACACCTATCACCACTAGAGCTCATACATTCAGATCTCTATGAGATGAACGGTGTGTTGGCTAAAGGTGGAAAGAAATACTTCATGACTTTGATTGATGATTCCACTAGATTCTGCTATGTGTATTTGTTAAATACAAAGGATGAGGCTCTACACTACTTTAAAATCTATAAGGCTGAAGTTGAGAACCAACTTCAGAAGAAAATAAAACGAGTCAGGTCTGATCGTGGTGGAGAGTACTTTTCAAGTGAGTTTGATTTATTCTGTGCAGCACATGGTATTATTCATGAAAGGACGCCTCCCTATTCACCCCAGTCAAACGGGGTTGCCGAATGGAAAATCGTACTCTAACAGATTTGGTTAACGCCATGTTAGATACATCGGGTTTATCCAAGGCATGGTGGGGGAGGCTGTATTGACATCATGTCATGTCCTAAATAAAGTTCTCGTGAAGCATAATGAGACTACTCCCTATGAGTAATGAGAAAAGAAAAGAACCACACCCTTTTACTTGCACACTTGGGGCTGTTTGGCGAAACTCAATGTGTCGATTTCCAAAAAGTGTAAGCTTGGACAAAAGACCGTGGACTGCATTAATTTGGGCTATGCTAAGAATAGCGCTGCTACTTCTTGAGCTTGCGTTGATTTTCCCAAGGGGGAGATGATGCAAAGCATCCCAAGATCATCCACATGGACCTATCATCGTCTCACTGCCAAGTGGACCCATGACACGAGCATGTGTAATAGCTCTCTAAACCAAGGTGACATCACTCCTCTCGCAACTCCCTTTCGAACCACATGAGACATGGCTATTGCCTCAAACGGAGACACTTTGCATACTCAGGTACCTAGGAGTTAGCCATGGAGAAGCTAAGGAGCAAGGCGGATCGAACGAGGAAGACGAACGCGGAGATGAAGAAGAGAAAGGGCAAGACAGAAGATGCCCGGATGATCCGGACCGCCGTTCGGACGATCCGGCCCCAGCTCGGATGATCTGGACCCCGGCCCGGATGATCTTTCTACAGCACCTGAGAGCACAGCAAGCCTCCCATGAAGCGAGATGATCCAGACCAGCTCCCGGATCATCCGGATCCACCCGGACGTCCGGACAAACTCTCGGTCATCCGGACCCCCCTCGATGGCTGCGACACATCCGGACGGCCGCCTGGATCATCTAGACCCCTAACACCCCGATCAACCGGGCCACCATCTAAATCATCCATACCACCACCTGCATGTGCATTTTGGGCCCATGTACCCTTTCATCCCCCTAGCCTATATAAACGACTCCACCTCCACCTTTCAAGGGTTAGCAAAGTATTGGCTCATGTTAAAGATAGAGCTTTGCTCATCCACTTTATACATACTCCATTGGAGACTGAGGCCTCCGTGGAGACGATCCCAAGTGGATTCAAGACCTCGCAAGGGAAGATCCCGTCATGGATTCAAGACCCCATCTGGATCGGAAAGAACTACCGCCTCTTGTATCGTCCTTTGTTGCATTTGAATCTTGTATGACTCTTTGTGTTCATGGATCTAGCACATGTGTGATTGTTCTCGTTGATTTGATTGTTTCCCCTCGTGTGTTCATCGTGTTCTTCATAGGATCCCCTCCATTTCGTGAAAGATCAGCCCTAGGGTTTCCACCCTACATCATCTTGGTATCATGAGCCAAAGTTGATCATGAATTTGGAGCCCCTAACCTTTGTTTTCTAGCCTAATTTTGTTGATTTTGTCCCAATTTCGAAAAAATCCCCACAAAATAGCCCCAATTTTTTTTGGCGGCTACTACGGATCAACCGGATGATTTCCTAGAGAAATCATCCGCTGATTCAGCCATCCGATCTAATGGAGGGTGACCGTTCAATCGCCCTAAACAAAGCCATTGTCTTTCACCTCTATTCTTCCATCCTGCACCCCATAGCATCTGCAGCACAAAAAAAACTTCAAAGCAGCAGCTCCCATGGTAGCACCGCATGGCGTGAAGCACCAACGCCAACTGATGGCGCTCCATGGCAGCACCAGCGATGCTCCAATGCAGCCTTGGCGGCGCTCCAATGCAGCCCCGGCTGCGCTTCAATGTAACCGCGACAAAGCTTCAACGACAGCGTGGTGCTTCACTGCAGCTCCGATTCACTACATTGCAGCTCCGACGTGCTTCATTGCAGCTCCGACGATGCTTTGTTGCAGCACCGGTGAAGCTCCGATGACCCGAAGAGTGCTCCATTGCAGCTTCGCCGTCGGTGACTTGCAGCACCGCCCCCCGAGGTTGCACCGCAGCATTGTGGCCATGGATGAGTTTCTACGTCACAACACCGAGGTCGTCGACGTAGCCGCGTTTTGGTGAGAAGCCTCCTACCCCCCGCGTGCTGTGTTTCCCCCTCGAGGTTGCAACACCATGGTGGTGCACGCGCAGGACTTCGCTGCTCTTTATTTGCGGGTGGGCGACAGGGGGAGTCGTCGTCCTTGCTCCTGGTTCGCCGCACCGTGGCATGGGGGAGCAGCGTTCACCATGGCAACCTCTCCCTCCTCTCTCGCGTGTGTGAAGATAAAGAGACGAGGAAAGGGGAAAGGGGAAAAAGAGTGGGGAGAATATGTGGAGGAGATAGAGGTGGAAGAGATAAGGCCGGCTAGGGGCGGTGGATGGATGGGCCAAGTGGACACGTGTTGAGCCCTGCACGCGGTTTGCGTTAGTTTGTTTTCAACCGGCTGAAAACAAACGTTTTCCATTTTTTTTGATTTGTTAGTGTGATGAAGTTTTGTTGATTTTGATCTACGGATTCTTTGTGTTGCAAGTCGACCTCACCTTTCCTCACCATCTCCACCATGAATTCCATAAGAAAAATCCAAGAAATCTTCGATTTTCTCCCCATTTTCGAGCTTATCCCGAGCCTCACCCGAGTGCAGTTAACCTGCCCGGATCATCCGGACCCTGACCCAGATCATTCAGACTCGCCTGGATCATCTGGCTCCTGGCCCGGATATCCGGCTACCTCTGACGAAATTGCATTTCTGCAGGTTTTCAGCCACCGCATACCCATTTCGACCACCACCACCCCACTTCCGCTAACCTCTCAACATACCCAACCATACCACCGCTTTCTGCTATCGCCATTTGGTGATTTGCTTTGAGAATTTGAGTTTTGGTTCTTAGTTTCCTATGGTGTTTCGGCTAAGGAACGGCTCGGCTTTGACATCACCACTGCTCATCTTCGCAAAGGAATCGACATTGACAACGACCACTTCACAATCTTGACACCCTCGACTGTAAGCAAGGACGGTAACTTTTGATGACACCTTTGTGTACTCCTTGCCACTGCATTGATAAGCCCATAGCCCATTTTGTGTATCTTTCCCATCAAGAGTAGCCATTGAGTATTGTCGGCAACGTTACTTGTGCACATTAGTGATCATCATTCCCATTGCATACATACCATATCATCTTGCTACATACTTCTTGATATCATCTCTTGTGTCACAATGTTGTCATTGCATATAGACAATTGTTATCTTGGTTCATAAAGTTTTGCATACGTGGCCAAAGAAAGAGCTCAAAAGAAAAAGAGCCAACAAGCTTTTAAGAAAAAGAAAAAGATAAGCAAAGAGCTCTTAATCAAGAACCATAGCATCATACTATATTAAGATTTTCATACTCGATCATCTTGGATCATATCACTGGAACACCATACATATATCATACTTAGGATAGAAGTCATTGCATTTTTGCTTTGTAGGTTGTGCAGAAGTCTCATATCTTCCTATTGTGCAGTCTTGCTAGTGTCTCTCTAGCAGTGTGTAACAAGAGCATTTTCCGTGGATTCCACATTTTGCGCTCGTTCCTTGGTTACATGACCCCATTTATGTGACACCCCAAAATTTTGACCTTGTTTTATTAATTAAAATTTTGCGAGGAAATTAAAACATTTATTTTCTGGGCTCCCTTTTGATTTTTTTGAACCTTTTTCTCCCTTGCTATTATGGAGTTTTCCCCAAAGTGAAAACTTTTCAAATATGTTATTGGACTTGTTTAACCTCTCAAGAAAAAGTTTTCTTTTATTAGTAGAACTAATTACATAATTTATTTGCTTGATCTTTATTTTCTTGAAAAATGGTTTTTCCAAGGTCATATGGCCATATTTGAACTACAACCATTTGATAAATTCACTTAAAATTCCAACCAAAATATGGAGATGTCAGGTGATGTTTTGAAATCACTTTTAAGCAAAAATATCTTTTATTCATGAAATATTTTGAGCTCTACACCCAATTTTCTTCTCTGGTCCAGTGGGCAATTTTGCATTGCAAGTCATTTAAATACTTCTTTCTAGACTCCACCAAAATTATGGGATGTTAGTAGTAGCATATGATTCAACTTTATGCAAAAACCCAGTGGTGTTATTTGAAAATTTTGAGTAAATCAACCTCATCTTCATTCTGGTCCAACATGATGGGTTGTACAACAACCATATTCTTGCTTACTCTTTGACCCTTGATTCTTTCTCCTACTTGTAGTGTACCTTGCCAAACCCTTAAGTCCAGGAGAGTGGACCCATTGGATGATTCTAAGCGCTTGCAACCATGCCCTCTTCTTTCTGTCAAAAACTGAGGTTTTGCAAAACTTGCACTAACAAGTTTCTTCTTTTGACAAACTAGCCTCACCACCCTCTTGTACATCCAAAGAGACAATAGCCTGGAGAATTTGGCCACCCCATGTATTGCCTAGATGCCCTTGGCATTTTGAAAAACACCCTGAGTGCATAGCCAGATTTGGCATGATTTCAAGTTTACATTGTGGACTTGGCCACCTGACCTAACCATCATGTCCATTTACCTTCTGACTAACCCTAACCTAGCCCTGTTGCTTGCCAGACTCACCCACGACCTTTAGCATGCACTGGCATTTCATCGAACACGTCCCGGGCGTGCTCTGGGCGCGCCCAGAGCGTGCGTTTGGCACGCACGTGCGCCCGAGCCACCGCGTCCCGCCCCACACTCGTTTCGGCCCTTGGCCAACAGCAGCTAGCGCCACGTATCCTCCTGCACTGCCACGCCACCCCGACCACCCCTGGCACCCCACAGCGCCACCGTCAGGATGGCCATGGCGGCTAGCTGACGGCCACAAGCAGGCACCGGCCGTGTCGGCGCCGCCCGAGCCACCCTTGCTCGCCAGCTCGCCCTGGAGCAGTGCCCCGCTCGTCCGCTAGCTCCTGCCGCCATCCTCATCCCCGCCATGTCCCCCTGCTGCTACAGAATGTCGGTCGCCGGCGATCTTATCCCCACCGCCGCAGAACCGACCTCGTCGCGCTATAAAAGGAAGCCCCGAGCTCGTCAAGCCCTCAAGCAACTTCCCTCACTCCCTCACTGACCCTCCCGTGGTAGTAGAAAGACAAGAGGGGTCGTCTTCCTCTTCTCTGGCAAACACAGCCGCCGCCACTGTCTCGACCACCCCGGCGCCACCAGGGCCTCCCCCTCTCCACTCTCTCCACCAGAAGCTCTCTCTTCCTCCCATGAGCCTGTCCCCCTGCTCAATTTTGATCGGGAACCACCGTAGCCCCAAACCCACTCTGCTCCCGAAACCTACTCTTCAGCGAAGCTCGTCGCCGGCAGCTCACTTCGTCCCCGCCAAACCAACGACCACCGGGAGGACCGCCCCGGTCTTGCGGATCCATCCCGACCCTCTGGAGCCCGCGGGGAGCCGCCGTTCGCCGGTGTTGATCACCGTTGCCTCGCCGCCGTTCGGGCAGAGGAAGAGGGGGAAGAGATAGACTGGTCAAACCTGACCAGTGGGCCCCCTGGACCCAGTGTCAGTGACCAGCCCCGCCTCCCCGTGTTGTAAGTGGAAGTGTAAAACCCCAAGTAAGTAACCCCTACTTAGAAAGCGTATTCGTTACTGAAACATTTTCTTTTTGTTTTATTATTAAAAACAGATTTTTGACCAAAACTTTGACTGCCTATAACTTTTTAATTATAACTCCAAATGAGTTGATCCTTTTTCCTACCTTCCTCAAATTTTGTCTAGTTTATTTTAAGATTTATTTGAAAAAATTTCAAACAACTTTTTTGTGCTGTTTTGAAATTGTGTGTTAATTCCAATATTTTCAAAATAGGATTTTGGAGAGAGGCAGAAAGCTTTCAAAAGTTTTGGATTGCACCCTGACTCTCCACAGCTTGAAGGCAAGCATTCTGAACCCCGTCACAATATTTTTTTTGGTGTGTTCGTTGACACGTTTATAACACCACCTCATTTAGGGAACTTGTTATTTCATGTGATATGATCATTCGCATGGATGCATATTAGTGATTTCCATGCTGTTGGAAATGAACACACTTGTGATGGTAATCATCCTCATGTGCCTTGCATGCATGCCAGAAGGAATCCGGGAAAGCCTCTGCCTTGGGTAGGCGTGAGCTTGTCACCGGTCTCCGTCTGTCGGGGAAACTAATCCACGAACACCTATGGGGCCGGTGGACCGAGCCCCTTTCGGTTCGGCAGGGGGCGGAGGTTGCACGAAGAGCGGATCGAGGCGAAGCACACGAGCAGTTTACCCAGCTTCGGAGCTCTCCGGAGAGATAATACTCCTACTGCTGCTTGTCTGATTGTATTCTGTTCTTGCTCGAGAGAGATAAGTGTTTTCTGGCTTACGAAGGAGTCGAACCCCCTCTACGTTGCGCATGGGCCTCCTTTTATATGCTAAAGGGGTCACCAACAGGTGGCAACGCAGAGAAGGGTAAAAGTGTAAAAAGAGGAGTGGTTGGTACAGTTACTTGTACAGTGTTTCCTACCTAACCCTGACGGCAGGGGACAAGGGCATTAAATGCCCGTCTGTGTCGCCCAAACAGTGCAGAAAGGTACCGTCAGGGACGCCACCGCTCACCATGATGGCAGTCTTGTCAGCTCCGCATGCCACCGCGCACCGCTGGCTGCACAGCCTTCCACCACGCGCGCCTGGAAAGGCCCCCAGAGCGACACGTTGGTGGATGTGCTGGAGCGTGGGTACAGGGTGGCCGCCTGCCGCGGCAAGCGCCTTGCCGCGGCCGTTGTCTTGTCGGGTCCGGAAGCTTGTCGCTCACCGGGCCTCGAGATGCCTTGGTTGGTCTTCCCGGCAAGCTCCTCTTGCCGGGGCCTTGTTGCCTTGCCGGGACGCATGGCGCGTCGCGGCAAGTTCCTTGGGATGCCTTGGTTGGCCTTCCCGGCAAGCTCCTCTTGCCGGGGCCTTGTCTCCTGAGCTTTAATACTTTGTTCTTGAATGGCTCCAAGGGAACCACGGAGGACCTTGGCGGTCGCCCGGCAAGCCTTGCCGCAGGGCGCTGCAACTGGCCGTGCACAAGTTCGGGATACTAGGGTACCCCTACTCTAGTACACCGACAGGAGCCCCCGGGCCTGGGCCACACACGGTGCCGAGCGCTGTTGGGCCAGGCCCAAAACAGGGCACGGGCACACGCGGCCTGGGTAACGCCGAATCTTGCTCCATATCCACCGCGCCCTCCCCTAACGGCACGCGTTGAATGCGGCGTCGTGGGAGAGATCGTGGGTGGTTTCTTTATTCGGAAGGGTGAAACATCCGCCCCCTCCCTCTTTATAAGCAGGGGAAACAGGGGCAGTCCGTCCACTTCACCGGTTGTTGCTCCAACTCCAGAAATCTCCGCCGCTCCCCTCCACTTCTCGAAGCAGAAAGAGAGCAGCGCCCCGCCACCCATTGCCACCAGCATCACCAACGCCGCCGATCTCCCCCACCACCTCCGCCATGGCTCCAAAAGCCGACAAGGGGAAGGGCGTGAAGTCGGCCGAGGCACAGCGGCTCGCGGTGCTGCGGAAGGAGCGGGCCCTCTTCCCCCCTCAGCTCGGTGCGCAGGAGCTGAGGGAGTACTACTACCTCTTCTGGTCGACGGAGACGCATGCGCATCCGCGCACGAGGGTACTCCCGGCTGCAGCTTCGGCACTGGCTCCAAGCGGGTACCCGTTCTTCGCATTGTTCTTCTATTGCGGGCTCTGCCCGCCTTTTTCTGATTTCTTCTATGACATCATGAACACCTACGGGTTCCGCCTCCTTGATTTCACCCCCAATGCCGTCCTGACCATGGCAGTTTTCGCATATTTGTGCGAAAACTTTGTCGGAGTCCACCCAAATGTATCCCTTTTCCGCCATTTCTTCATGCCTCGGGTCGAGAGAGGAGAGCCGCTTGCCGGAGGGATCGCCTGGATCTCGAGAGTCGGCAAGAAGGAGGCGTATCTGGAGGGTGAGCTCCGCAGCAAGTGGGAGGAGTGGAGAGCGGAGTGGTGCTGGATCGTTGAGGAGAACCCGCAGCCGTTCACCGCCCTGCGCCAAGCCCCAATAGTGCGTGGTAATGATTGGAGCAACGTGGCCCCGGAAGACGAGAGGCTGAAGATCGCCATCACCAGGATCCTTCGCCTCAGGCTTGCCGGGCTCACCGTAGGCGGCGTTGGCGCAAATTTCCTTCGTCGCCGCATCGCCCCCTGCAGGAGAGGGGGAGACCCGCCTGGGAGTTCAAGAACTCGGCGAATATCATGAGGCTGCGCCCGGGCCTCAACTTCAACTTCACCGTCCTGGAGCTGGATGCGATGCTCCTGGAGTTGTTTAAATGAGATCCCCAACATCCATTCACGCTGCCGAGGAGCGTCGTTTCGCTGTGCAACAATTCGTCGCTTGACCGGATCCGCGCGATGATGCCGTTGTGCGATTCGCACAGAATCGCCCCCACTTGGCAAGAACCTGCGGATGACGTCGTACAAGCGTTCTTCGACGACTTGGTAGAAGTGCCGGTCCGCGCCGACGAATAGAAGAGCCTCACCCGCGACACTACCGACGCGGAGCTGCAGCACATCGCCACTAGGGAGGAAAAGGCTGCGGTAGCAGCTACCGCGGGCGCGGTCGGGTTCACCGTGGAGGAGGCAGAGGCGGCAAGCCTTGCCAAGCGCGAGGAGTATGTCAGCGAGGAAGAGCTTGCCGGTCCTGACGACGAACCGAGCGAGCCTGGCGAGGGAGACCTTGTCGGGCCCGAATCTTCAGATATCGTGCCGCAAGTGGAGCCCCCAGCTGCACCAAGAAGGCATCTCCGCAGGGCCGGGAACGTAGCGGGGCGACAAACAAGCCAACAACCGCCGACCATGCGACACGCTCTACCGCGGCAAGTACTGTTTCCACGGGAGCGCCTCACGCTGCGGCGGCAACTGGAGCGGGACCTTCCCGGTCCACCGCTACCGCCCCTGCCAATCGGGCAAGGGAACCTTCTCCTCTGCCTCGCCGCACCGAGGAGAGCCGGACTTCGACCTCTCCGCGCTCAGCTCCGACGAGGAAGAGGAAGAGTAAGTTTCTTTGGTGCTCTTGTAGTTCTTCAATTCTTGTTGCTATTGTCTTGTATCTGACTTGCTTCGATCTGAATCCATGCCTTTTCAAGACGCTGGCCCAGAGAGCGGCAAAGAGAGCCAAGGCCCCGGTGATTGTCATTGAAGTTGATCCCACCGTGTTAGCAGGTGGTGTGTCTGAGACCACCTTGATGGACCCTACAGCCACTCCCCAAAGCAGCCCCCAGCGTAAGTTTTGTAGTTTTACTTCCTGCTGTCGGGCGCGCATGGGTGCTCTTTTCTCTACTGATTTCTTGCTTGTTGATTTGTGTAGGAGCAGAACAGCCTCACCAGGAGGGCCCGGAAGCCGCCCCCGAAGTGCCATCTGCTTCGACTACGCCGCCAAGGGAGGAGTCCCCGGCAAGGAAGCGCTCTCCGGCAAGGGAGAACGCTCCGGCAAGGGACAGTTCTCCGGCAAGGGACGGCACCAGTGATCCTCCGGCGGTTGAGACCGCGACCGCAAATCCTAGTACAGGTAACCTTCTTGCCTGAAATCTTCCCTTGGGCTCTTTTTCTTCTGAATTTCCTTTCTTGGATTTTTCCTTGACTTTTCTCCCCTCTTTGTTCTTCAGATCCATCTGCTGCGGAGCCAATGGAGACTGAGGACGCCAGCGAGGAAGGCGCGCGTGGGAGCAACGACGACGCCGCCGCCAAAGAAGTAGGGGCCGGTGCTGATGAGCCCGTCGACGAAGAGGCCGCCAAGGCTGCCGCTGCGGAAGCTGGCGAGGGGTCGGGCGATTGCACTGACGGCCCTGAGGCCGCAGGAGCGCCAGGCGCTGCGCCGACCGCCGATCCCTCCGCTGCTGCCACGGAGCCAGGCTTTGAAGAGCCCCAGCCCAGCGCCTACTTGAAGGCCGGCGACGGTATCTTCATCAAGCTTCCCTGGGCGTCAAGCTCCAGGGTGCCGGTCGATGGAGAAGCTTTTGACGAAGAGGTGCTCGCATCCGCTGGGCTGGCGCTGGTTGATGCACCAAGCAGCAGCAGCGGCGAGTCTGAGGAGGAGCGGCTGCTGCGGAAGCTGCTGTCTCTTTACCGTGCCCGCCAGGCCAAACTGGCTTCCCGAGAAGCGCTTGTCGCGAGGGCAGGAGTCGACATTGAGAAGCGCGCGGAGGAGCTCCGGGGCCTCAAGTAAGAAACTCTTCGGAGCCTGGCAGAAGAGCGGGAGCAAGTCGCCGAGGAGAGGAAAGCCTTCCTCCTTGCGAAGGCTGAGGTTGAAGAACAGCAGCGGCTTGCTGCCGAGAGGCTATTTGCGCGGGAGGGTGATTTGGCACAGCGCAAGGTCAACCTCGACAGCCACGAAGAAGAGCTTGTCGCGCGCGAGCAAGGAATTGGCGGGGCTGTCAAGGAAGCAAAGGACGCTGCCGCAGCTGCTGAGGCCGCCAAGAAAGAGCTGGAGGCGAAGGTGGCGTAGCTAGAGGCCAATATCAGGAAGAGCGGCGAGGAGCTTGCCGCGCTCAAGCGTGAGCGCGAGAAGGATGCTGCCGCCCATGGAGAGTTGCAGGGTCTTCTCGCTGAGAGGAACAAGGAGCTCAGCGCCGCCAAGGACTCCAACGCGGATCTCGAGTTGAAGCTGGCTACGCTGACTCAGACGCTAGACGTCACCAGGGAGCGAGAGGTGACCTTGTCGGAGAAGGTCAAGGCCGACGAGGCGCTGCTGGCGAATGCTGCTGCCGCCCACGACGCCTTCAGGGAGACAGTGGAGCATTGGATTGAAGGTCTTGTGGATGCTGTCGCTGCCATCAACGGGGAGTTGGCGCAGCTGGGGATGGAGGATTTTGGGTATCCCTCCGACGAGCATCTCCAACCCAGCGCCAAGCTCAGCCTGTTCTTCAAAGGCGTGACGACGGCCCTCCAGCGACTCCGGGATAGGATCCCGAAGCAGCTGGCCAACGAGTCGCGCAGGATCTGTGCAGGAGCTCTCTAGAAGGTGTTGATGAAGGTGGCCTTCTGCAATCCAGGCCTCAACTTCACCAACGTCCTCAAATCCTTGCCGCCGGATGCTGATCGGGATGCGGTCAAGGCCCTTGTCGCACCCATTGTGGACAAGGTGAGCGAAATCAAAAGGGTTGAGGGCGATCGCGTAGACTAGGCCGCCCAACTTTTCTTTTTCTCCTTGTCGCTGCTGGCCATATTATTAGATCAATATGTTAGGCGCTGCGACAAGTTATCTTGTAATATAACTCTATTTCTGGTATCGATTGCTACGTTATTTCCTTTATTAGATTCCTTCCTTTGTATGTTTTTACCCTACGCTTTTAGGGAACTTGTCGGCGTAGGAACCCGAGCCGCGAGCGCTGAGTGCGGGACGTCAGCAGCCTGCTGGCGGTGCCGCTTCCGACAAGAAACCTTGTCGCGACTAGTTGCAGCACACTTAAGTTGTTGAGCGGACTCGAAACAAAGTAAGGGCGCAACTAGCTACGAGTTGGTTCCTCCGCGCACAGGTTTTCCATACAAAGCACGGTCGTTCGAGGAAGATAACTTAAAAATTTAAAACTGATTGCTCAAACTTTGGCAACTTAGCTTTTCTGTCGTTTGCTTCCCGGCAAGGCGAAACTTCTTTAAACGACGCCTGGCTCACACCATTATCTTCTCCTTTACCCCCGGGCAAACTTGTGTGCGAGGGAACCTTCCTTTCCTATGTTGAGAAAAAGAAAGAAGAGAAAATAAAGATATGGAGCCTTTCGGCTCGTTATTGCTTACCGGAGGTAGGTGCTGCACAAAGTGTCAGATAACGCATGCGAGAAATTATATAATGCATGAAATTGATAAGATGTGCGGAGCACATGAGCTTTACTTATGCACGGGATCTGCGCCCGGCTTTGTACAAAGGATTACATGCAACATCGGCAAGACTTGTACAAAAGGTGGTTGTCGGAACAGGTTCCGGCAACCGCGCCCTACGGGTAAAAATTATGAAGATGCTCAATGTTCCAGGAGTTGCTCACCGGAGTGCCATCTTCAGTCTCAAGGCGGACAGCGCCAGGCCTAGTGACTCGTTTCACCCGGTAAGGGCCTTCCCACTTCGGCGTCAACTTGTTGGAATTCTTGGCGGACTGAACGCGCCGAAGAACAAGGTCGCCTTCCTCAAAGCTTCTGGCATTAACTTTGCGGCTATGGTAGCGACGCAAAGCTTGCTGGTATCGAGCCGCTCGTACAGCAGCCTGAAGATGATCCTCCTCAAGGAGCAGCGCGTCATCTTGTCGCAGCTGCTCTTGCTCAAGCTCATCATAAGCGAGCACTCGAGGCGACCCGTATACGAGTTCCATGGGGAGAACTGCCTCTGCTCCATAGACTAGAGCGAAAGGTGTCTGGCCAGTGGCTCGATTTGGCGTTGTTCTGATCGACCAAAGAACCACCGGCAGCTCCTCGATCCAGTTTCTTTTGCACTTGTGCAGCCTGTCGAAAGTCCTGGTCTTGAGCCCGCGCAGCACTTCAGCATTTGCCCTCTCCGCTTGACCGTTGCTCCTCGGATGAGCAACAGAAGCGAAACAGACCTTGGCGCCAAGATCTTGGACGTACTGCATGAAGGTGCGGCTTGTGAACTGTGTGCCGTTGTCGGTGATGATCCTGTTAGGGATCCCGAAACGACAAACAATTGACCTGAAGAACTTGAGTGCTGACTGTGCTCTCACCTTCCTCACTGGTTCCACTTCCGGCCACTTTGTGAACTTGTCGATTGCAACATACAAGTACTCAAAGCCCTCGACAGCTCGGGGAAAGGGGCCGAGGATGTCGAGCCCCCAGACCGCAAATGGCCAGGATAAAGGGATCGTCTGGAGAGCTTGAGCTGGCTGGTGTATCTGCTTGGAATGGAACTGGCACGCTTCACACTTGGTTACTTGTGCAGTTGCATCCTGGAGGGCTGTCGGCCAAAAGAAACCTTGCCGGAACGCTTTGCTGGCAAGTGCTCTTGCGCCAATGTGGTGACCACATATGCCTCCATGTATCTCTGCCAACAGCTTTTGTCCGTCTTCCCGGCAAATACACTTCAATTTCACACCGTTGAGTCTTTTTATGTACAGTGTGCTGTCAACAAACTGGTACATACTTGACTGTCGGGCTACTTTTTCCGCTTCTTCTTGCTCTTCGGGAAGTTCTCCTGTCTGAAGGAAATGGACAATCTGTTGTGCCCATGCTGGAGCTTGTGGCTCGACAACAAGGACTAAAGGCACATCTGCTGCTGCGGGAACATCCGCTTCCACGGCGAGAACCTGCGGCTCAGCCGGAGCTTGATGTTGCCCGGCAAGCTTGCCGGAGCAAAGCTTGCTGGGAGTGTCTGCTACTACGGAACAAACCATAAGGCTTGCCGGAGCAGACTGCTCCTCAGCACCCTTGGTGTTGATCTTGGGGACTTTCTTGGCGGCGGCTTCAGGGAGCTCTGCCGGAAAATAGTCACCAGAAATCAACTTCCTCTTCTTGTTCTGTCTAGTTGATGGCATTACGGACGGTTGAGTCAGCCTGAGCACAAAGATCCCTGGTTCCACAGGTAACTTTAGTGCGGCGCACTTCGACAGGCCATCAGCAATGTCGTTCTGAGCTCTCGGAACATGCTCCATCAGTAGGCCGTCAAAGTGCTCTTCTAGCTTTCTCACTTCATCAACATATGCTTCCATCAATGGACTCTGATAGTTCTTGTTCACTTGGCGGACGACAAGCTGTGAGTCACCCCTGACAATGAGCTTCTTGATCCCAAGGTCTGCTGCGATCCTGAGACCGGCAAGCAATCCATCATACTCTGCAGTATTGTGGGTTGCTTGCTCCTTGGTAAAGTGCATCTGGACTACGTACTTGAGGTGCTCTCTGGTGGGTGCGACAAGCAACACGCCCGCTCCGGCGCCTTGCAGCGAGAAGGCACCATCAAAGTACATCAGCCACTCTTTGCTCGCCTCCTTGACGGGGATGCTCATCTCTGGAATTTCTTCATCTTGTGTTAGCGTCCACTCTGCTATGAACTCTGCCAATGCTCTGCTTTGGATAGTTGAAGTACTCTCAAACTTTAGGCCAAAGCTTGACAGTTCCAGTGCCCACTCGACAATCCTGCCTGTTGCTTCTGGATTTTGCAGTATCCTCTTCAGCGGAAAACGAGTGACGACTGTGATCTCATGTGCTTGGACGTAATGGCGCAGCTTTCTCGAGGCCAAGAGAAGGCCGAAAAGCAATTTCTACACACCAGAGTACCTTGACCTAGCCCCCTGCAGAAGGGAACTAACAAAGTAAACTGGGCGCTGCACCATTCTCTTCTGCATCTTATCATGCTCCTACGCAGATCCATCCTTGTCGGGACCAGAGCTTGTCGGCGAAGCCCCCTGCTTGTCGCTGGATGCGTCTGTCGTGGTTGCCGGCTCATCATCTGCCTCCCTCTCCGCCACTAACGCAGCACTAACCACTTGATTGGTTTCCGCTATATACAGCAGCAACTTTTCTTGTGGCTTAGGTGCGACAAGTGTTGGAGTGGAGGACAGGTATCTCTTCAAGTCCTGCAGCGCAGCCTCCGCCTCCGGAGTCCATTTCATTGGACCTGCCTTTTTCAATATTTTGAAAAATGACAGGGCGCGCTCAGCAGATCTAGAGATAAACCTGCTGAGAGCAGCCACGCAACTGGAAAGCCTTCGTACATCCTTGACGCGCTTTGGTTCTTCAATCTGTTCAATGGCCTTAATCTTGTCGGTATTGGCTTCGATTCCCCGCTGAGACACGAAGAACCCGAGAAGCTTGCCGGAAGGGACTCCAAACACGCACATCTCGGGGTTAAGCTTGAGGTTGATCTTGCGCAGATTTGCAAATGTTTCGTCCAAATCTTGAATCAGGGTTGCCCTGTCCTTGCTCTTGACCACTATGTCATCCATGTAGGCTTCCACATTTCTGTGCATCTGCGGCTCAAAAGCATGGTGGACTACCCTTGCAAATGTTGACCCAGCATTCTTCAAACCGAAAGGCATCCGTAAAAAACAGTACGTGCCACACGGGGTGATGAATGCGGTTTTCTCCTCATCCTCTTCTGCCATGAAGATCTGATGGTATCCTGAGTATGCATCAAGAAATGAGAGCAAATCACATCCGGCCGTGGAGTCAACAATCTGATCGATGCGCGGCAAGGGAAATGGGTCTTTGGGACCAGCTTTATTGACATCAGTGAAGTCTATACAAAGCCTCCATTTTCCGTTAGCCTTGCGCACGACTACAGGATTGGCAAACCACATAGGATGGAGCACTCCTCTGACAAGGCCTGCTGCTTCCAACATCTTGATTTCTTCTGCGATGAATTCTTGGCGCTCCACTGCCTGTTTCCTGACTTTCTGCTTGACGGGCCGCGCATGAGGACAGACGGCAAGGTGGTGCTCAATTACTTTCCTGGGAACACCGGGGATGTCGGACAGTTGCCACGCAAACACGTCGACGTTCGCCCGCAGGAAAGCAATGAGCACGCTTTCCTATTTGGGGTCGAGAGTGGCACTGATGGTGAAGGTACCACCAGTGCCGTCCTCCTTGGCGGACACCTTCTTGGTCTCTGGTGGAGCTGCCATCGCCTTCTTACACTTGCCGGTGGAGCTCGATGGTGCGTCCTCGACGATAGTGCAGCACTCCGAAGAGGTGCGCTTGCCAGAGTGGGCACCAGAACTCTTGCCGGACTTGATCTTCTTCTTCCCCCCGGGAGCTTCAGCGGCAAGTGATTTGCGATCTGTTGCGGCTGCTGCTTCCCGGTAGATCTTGTCGGCGCAGATAAGAGCATCCTTCTTGTCGCCAGGGACAGAGATGACACTTATCGGGCCTGGCATCTTCAGCATGTTGTAGGCATAGTGAGAGGCTGCCATGAATTTGGCGACTGCTGGATGGCCGAGTATCCCATTGTAAGGCAATGGAAAGTCAGCAACGTCAAAAGTAACCCTCTCAGTCCTGAAGTTCAACTCGCTGCCAAATGTTACCAGCAACGTGATCTTTCCCTTTGGCTTGCTCCTTCCCGGATTGATTCCTTGGAACGTACCGGTTTCTTCGAGCTCGCTGTCAGGGATCTGGAGCTTCTGGAGCACCGCGGAGGAGATCAGGTTCAAGCCGGCCCCACCGTCAACTAACATCTTAGTGACCATGAGGTTGCGGATAGTTGGTGAAACCAACATCGGCAAGCACCCGACCGCGGTTATGCGATCGGGGTGGTCCTCAATATCAAAGATGATAGGAGTGCCGGACCATTTTAGAGGCTTGCGTGACTCGACGGGTGGTTCTGCTGCATTAACTTCCCGCACCCATTGCTTGAGCTGGCGGTGTGATGTATGTAGAGAAGCACCGCCGTCAACGCACAGGACCTCTGTGGCTTTCTGGAACTCCTGCTCGTCAGTCTCCTCATCATCCATGTCTTCATCGTCGTCGTCATCTTCATCCTTGTCGCGGCCACGAGGAGGTCTGTCTCCTTGCCGCTGCTTGGCCTTACCGCGGCGTCCTCCTCAGCCGGGACGTTTCTTTATGGATCCTCCAGTACCTTCCTGGGCCTTCTCCTTGTCGCGCCGCTCGTATTCAGCTTTCTGTTGCTCAACAAGCTGCTCGACTTTCTTGCAGCTCTGGAGATCGTGGCCCTTGGTGCGGTGGATCTTGCAATACTGTTTGTTGGTGCTGTCCTGCTTGTCGGCGACCACCACGGCCTCTGCGGTAATCTCCTTGCCGAAGTCACCAGCTTTGGCTTTCTTGGCGCCACCACCGTTGCCGGACTGCTCGACGACTAGCACCTCTTTTCCTTTCTTCCTCCTGTTGTTTCGCCGCCGGTTTTTCCTTGCCGGGGCTGCATCCTCATTGTCAGATCCTCCTGCTCCTATGTTCTCTCCGGGGAGTCTCCTCCCTTCCTCAGCACATGCACACTTGTCGGCCAGGGCATATAGCTCACTGACGTCTTTGATCTTGCACATCGCCATTTCCTCCTGCATCCTGCGGTTTTGCACGTTCTGATGGAACGCACTGATCACCGCGGCAGGGTGGACGTCTGGGATGTTGTGCTGTACACTGCTGAATCTCTGAATGTACTTGCGCAGGGGTTCTCCTTCCTTCTGGGCGAGCAGATGAAGGTCACTCTCTTGGCCATGAGGCTTGTGGCCGCCTGTGAAGGCGCCGACAAACTGATGGCATAGATCCGCCCAAGAGGATATGGAGTTATCCGGCAAGTGCATGAGCCAGGATCTGACGTTGGGTTTGAGCACCAGCGGGAAGTAGTTGGCAAGGATCTTGTCGTTTCGTCCCCCGACAGCCTGCACCGCAATGGTGTAGATGCTGAGGAACTCCGATGGATGCGTCTTGCCGTCGTACTTCTCCGGTACATCTGGCTTGAAGTTCTTCATGCTGGGCCACTGGACTTGCCGCTGCTCAGGAGTGAACGCAGGGCAACCTACCGCGTACGGCAGATCGCCTGGTTCCCCTGGCGCATGCATGTCAACAGAGGGCCCAGCGCGCTTGTCGGATTGACGTCGCGCTTCTCTTCGGCGCTCGATGCGAGTACGAGCGTCTTCTTGCTGTCGATCGTGAAGAACTTGGCGCTGATCGCGACGAGCTCGTGGATCCGACGATGCGGTGGAGTCGCTGTCGATGTGGATCCGGCGAGTCGGCGATCTTGGCCTTCGAGGTGGTGATTGCATGGTTGTTGCACCCCCACCAGTTTCGTCGCCACCGGCTCGCGCCTGGCAACCCTGCCGCGGCAGCGACGCGCTCGGCTGCCACGGAGTGTCGCCGTTGGTGTAGCCGATGAGACTCTGAATGGTGGCCCTCCATTCGTCGATCTTGTCCGACGTCGGAGGGTAATCCAGGAGCAGTTGAGCTCGCGCCAAAGCTTCTGCCGGAGTGGTGGGTGGCAGTGGCGGACGGCGCGAGGAGCGGGATATACTCGAACTTCTAACTATGTTAGAAGGAGCATTTTTCCGTCCGGGTGACCGTGTCTCGCTCGTGCTGGCACGTTGGTGTGCATGCTGGTCTTGAGTGCCCCGGGATCCACCAGCTTGATCATGGCCCAACAAACGTATGGTACTGCGAGTACCATGACGCTATCGGTCCTGCGCCTCCTGAGATGGGCGCGGAACAAGCACGGATGTCGAGGTCTGCGGCGCCTTGCCCTTGGACCTGGCAGCGTCGTGACCTTCCTCGTCGACGTCCGTCCTTCCGCCGGTGTCTACCCCACCACCCGTTTTGCTCCGGTGGCGGTGGGATCGACGTGGACGGAACAGCTGCCTCCGAAGCCTTCTTTTTCGGTGGCATGTTGATGAAGAAAATGAAGATCTAGCTCGCGTGGACGCCGGATCAGGTTCACACAGCCTCGACGCCCCCTACGTGGCGCGCCAAAGATGTCGGGGAAACTGATCCACGAACACCTATGGGGCCGGCGGAACGAGCCCCTTTCGGTTCGGCGGGGGGCGGAGGTTGCACGAAGGGCGGATCGAGGCGAAGCACACGAGCAGTTTACCCAGCTTCGGAGCTCTCCGGAGAGATAATACTCCTACTGCTGCTTGTCTGATTGTATTCTGTTCTTGCTCGAGAGAGCTAAGTGTTTTCTGGCTTACGAAGGAATCGAACCCCCTCTACGTTGCGCATGGGCCTCCTTTTATATGCTAAAGGGGTCACCGACAGGTGGCAACGCAGAGAAGGGTAAAAGTGTAAAAAGAGGAGTGGTTGGTACAGTTACTTGTACAGTGTTTCCTACCTAACCCTGACGGCAGGGGACAAGGGCATTAAATGCCCGTCTGTGTCGCCCAAACAGTGCAGAAAGGTACCGTCAGGGACGCCACCGCTCGCCATGATGGCAGTCTTGTCAGCTCCGCATGCCACCGCGCACCGCTGGCTGCACAGCCTTCCGCCACGCGCGCCTGGAAAGGCCCCCAGAGCGACACATTGGTGGATGTGCTGGAGCGTGGGTACAGGGTGGCCGCCTGCCGCGGCAAGCGCCTTGCCGCGGCCGTTGTCTTGTCGGGTTCGGAAGCTTGTCGCTCACCAGGCCTCGAGATGCCTTGGTTGGTCTTCCCGGCAAGCTCCTCTTGCTGGGGCCTTGTTGCCTTGCCGGGACGCGTGGCGCGTCGCGGCAAGTTCCTTGGGATGCCTTGGTTGGCCTTCCCGGCAAGCTCCTCTTGCCGGGGCCTTGTCTCCTGAGCTTAAATACTTTGTTCTTGAATGGCTCCAAGGGATCCACGGAGGACCTTGGCGGTCGCCGGCAAGCCTTGCCGCGGGGCGCTGCAACTGCCCGTGCACAAGTTCGGGATACTAGGGTACCCCTACTCTAGTACACCGACACCGTCAGGACGGTTGTGTCCGGTATGGCATAGTAAGGTATAATGAGTGTTGATTATGTTGTTTGAAATATATTTGTTATACATGTCATGCAGGGAAATTATAAACCTCCTGAGTCGACCATAGATCGAGTCTTGTTCCACTAAACCCCATACTTGTTTCGTACTACCACTTGTCCCTACAAACAGGTAGGGTACGGTTCAGTAAGTCGTCAACCGCTTTCAAGCACACACCATACAGAGAGGCCATGGTGGAAGATATCGGTTGTAGCCGGTAGGCAGGCCACCTGGTCCGTGGGCATGGGTGTTTTCGGTTGGGACCGAGAGGGGGGCACCCCTTAGAGCGCGCGGTATAAATTTGATCCCATGCTACGCGAGGTTGTAGCCTCCCCACTTAGAGTTTTGCTTGACAGGTGTCGTGGGTGATTCCAGACACCGGTGAGTTAAGCTAGTGTGTGCAAGCCAAGTGTGTTTTCAATTAAAAGACCATAGACGGAATTAGTCCCGATGGACTAAAGGAATCCGTTACTCGTGGGTAAAGAGTACACCCTCTATAGAGATTAAACCTATTCGAATAGCCGCGAACATGGTTAAGGACCACAGTCTGGGATGGGTCAAGTGTCGGTCTTAGTGTCGGTCTTCGGAGGAGAAACTACTAAACCAGAACATGGATCGTCATTTGTGACTTGTGTTGATTATGATGATTATGATTATTTTTATCGTGGACTAACTTTTGTCATCACTTGAATTATTGAGTATCCCTGGGACGGTTCTACCTCATGGATATTGATTGTGATTATTTACTTTATAAGCCCTTTATGCGGTGTCCCTGAGATGCTCGACTATGGCATTGCTTATTATTTATTTACTTTATAAGCCCTTTATGTGGCGTCGCACAGACGCCCGACTGTGGCATTGCTTGTTATTTATTTACCTTATAAGCCCTTTATGTGGCGTTGCACAGACGCCCGACTGTGGCATTGCTTGTTATTTATTTACTTTATAAGCCCTTTATGAGGCGTCGCACAGACGCCCGACTTTGGCATTGCTTGTTATTTATTTCTCATATAAGCCCTTTATGTGGTGTCGCTTAGACACCCGACTGAGGCATGCTTCATATCATGGACCTTTCGAGGCATCGCTTCAGACACCCGATCGGTGCATGTTATTGCTACCACATTATTGCATATTCATGTTGCATATTAATAACTTGCTTGCATGCATCAGAGATTTTATTTTATGACTGACGATGTGATCATAGAATATATTACAGCGCACGATTATCATTTAGATTATACCCGTGTTCATAATGTTTGTGAGTACATTCAAAGTACTCACTGGCTTGTCCCTGGCTATTGTCTTGGCCAGATTTCCTGCACGGAGAGGAGCATTGCGACGACAGCTACAGAACCTAAGCAACGGTGATAGCAGCCTCGTGAAGATAGGAGTTAACCTAGTCGGCTGTTCCTGTTGGGAAATGGAGCCCCATAGACACCG
Source organism: Triticum dicoccoides (assembly GCF_002162155.2). NCBI lineage: Eukaryota > Viridiplantae > Streptophyta > Magnoliopsida > Poales > Poaceae > Triticum > Triticum dicoccoides. Next base: position 430,384,040 of record NC_041383.1, read on the forward strand.
ATGATCCACAAACCGCTTCCGCCATCAACCTCTAGAAATCACTTGTTGTACTCATAGGCCAGAATGGCCTTGTACTACATATTTTGTATTTTGCTTGGAATTTCTGTATCATGTTGGTGCCTTATCAGCTAACAGTAATCCTGGGGCTGGTGAGCACAACGGCCATTTTCTGGGAATTTATACCCGGAAAACCGGTCGTGACAAACTTGGTATCAGAGCCAGGCTGACCATTGGCTAATCGTATCTTAGCCAGGTCGAAAAACTTAGGCAAACCAACCCACCAGACCCTAACCAAAACCCCAGCCAAGCTTTCCGTGCAAGATAGCCACACAGTGACCCCGACCCTTTTGGCAGTCGGTGCCCAACCTATCAGCCTAGCCTGTCGATCACGCGCCAGTGACCGACAAATAATCTGTCTTATTCGCAAGCATGCGAAGGAAGACTCCGTTCACTTTTTCTATAAAAAGGGCACGCTAGCCGCAACACAGCACAGCTCCGGCCATCAACCAAAATGCCTTGATGACTCCAGAAGTGCTTCGTCTCCTTTTGAGAACACGCTCCAACGGGATCGTGGCCAACAATCCCCGAGATGGTCATCATCGCTACCCCGACCCTGCAGTTCCTCAACCCCTTCCAGCAGATCACGACGGTGAAAAACCATGGAGAAACCTCGACGTCCATGAGGCAAGCCCGCTTAGATATAAACGAGGTAGACTAAAATCGCTCGAATGATACTGAGTCTTAGAATGTCCTCGCCTTATAATCTTGTGACCCTGTATCGTTGTAATTAAATGTTGTTTGCTTGTGCGCTCCTGTTTTAATAGTAGCCATGCATGAGTATGTTGATGTGCGATTGCTTTTTTTTATCCCGGGCGTAGCTGCCAACCTCGACGACGCAAGTTTGTGCTATGAATAAATCTTTTGGATTCAGCTAACAGGAAAGATATTTTCAAAACAACTCTTAACAAATCTCGAGGACAAGATTTTCTTTTAAGGGGGGTAGTATTGTGACACCCCAAAATTTTGACCTTGTTTTATTAATTAAAATTTTGCCAGGATATTAAAACTTTTATTTTTTGGGCTCCCTTTTGATTTTTTTGAACATTTTTCTCCCTTGCTATTATGGAGTTTTCCCCAAAGTGAAAACTTTTCAAATATGTTATTGGACTTGTTTAACCTCTCAAGAAAAACTTTTCTTTTATTAGTATAACTAATTACATAATTAATTTGCTTGATCTTTATTTTCTTGAAAAATGGTTTTTCCAAGGTTATATGGCCATATTTGAACTACAACCATTTGATAAATTCACTTAAAATTCCAACCAAAATTTGGAGATGTCAGGTGATGTTTTGAAATCACTTTTAAGCAAAAATATCTTTTATTCATGAAATATTTTGAGCTCTACACCCAATTTTCTTCTCTGGTCCAGAGGGCAATTTTGCACTGCAACTCATTTAAATACTTCTTTCTAGCCTCCACCAAAATTATGGGATATTAGTAGTAGCATATGATTCAACTTTATGCAAAAACCCAATGGTGTTATTTGAAAATTTTGAGTCAATCAACTTCATCTTCATTCTGGTCCAACATGATGGGTTGTACAGCAACCATATTCTTGCTTACTCTTTGACCCTTGATTCTTTCTCCTGCTTGTAGTGTACCTTACCAAACCCTTAAGTCCAGGAGAGTGGACCCATTGGATGATTCTAAGTGCTTGCAACCATGCCCTCTTCTTTCTGTCAAAAACTGAGGTTTTGCAAAACTTGCACTAACAAGTTTCTTCTTTTGACAAACTAACCTCACCACCCTCTTGTACATCCAAAGAGACACTAGCCTGGAGAATTTGGCCACCCCAAGTATTGCCTAGATGCCCTTGGCATTTTGACAAACACCCTGAGTGCATAGCCAGATTTGGCATGATTTCAAGTTTACATTGTGGACATGGCCACCTGACCTAACCATCAAGTCCATTTACCTTCTGACTAACCCTAACCTAGCCCTGTTGCTTGCCAGACTCACCCGCGACCTTTAGCATGCACTGGCATTTCATCGAACACGTCCCGGGCGTGCTCTGGGCGCGCCCAGAGCATGGGTTTGGCACGCACGTGCGCCCGAGCCGCCGCGTCCCGCCCCGCACTTGTTCCGGCCCTTGGCCAACAGCAGCTAGCGCCACGTATCCTCCTGCACCGCCACGCCACCCCGACCACCCCTGGCACCCCACAGCGCCACCGTCAAGACGGCCGTGGCGGCTAGCTGACGGCCGCATGCAGGCCCCGGCCGTGTCGCCGCCGCCCGAGCCACCCCCACTCGCCAGCTTGCCCTGGAGCAGTGCCCTGCTCGTCCGCTAGCTCCTGCCGCCATCCTCAGCCCCGCCACGTCCCCCTGCTGCTACGGAACGTCGGTCGCCGGCGATCTTATCCCCACCGCCGCAGAACCGACCTTGTCGCGCTATAAAAGGAAGCCCCGAGCTCGTCAAGCCCTCAAGCAACTTCCCTCACTCCCTCACTGACCCTCCCGTGGTAGTAGAAAGACCAGAGGGGTCGTCTTCCTCTTCTCCGGCAAACACAGGCGCCGCCACTGTCTCGACCACCCCGGCGCCACCAGGGCCTCCCCCTCTCCACTCTCTCCACCAGAAGCTCTCTCTTCCTCCCGTGAGCCCGTCCCCCTGCTCAATTTTGATCGGGAACCACCGTAGCCCCAAACCCACTCTACTCCCGAAACCTACTCCGCCGCGAAGCTCGTCGCCGGCAGCTCACTCCGTCCCCGCCAACCCAAAGACCACTGGGAGGACCGCCTCGGTCTTGCGGATCCATCCCGACCCTCTGGAGCCCGCGGGGAGCTGCCGTTCGCCGGCGTTGATTGCCGTTGCCTCGCCGCCGTTCGGGCAGAGGAAGAGGGGGAAGAGATAGACTGGCAAACCTGACCAGTGGGCCCCCTGGACCCACTGTCAGTGACCAGCCCCGCCTCCACGTGTTTTATGTGGAAGCATAAAACCCCAAGTACGTAACCCCTACTTAGAAAGCGTATTCGTTACTGAAACGTTTTATTTTTATTTTATTATTAAAAACAGATTTTTGACCAAAACTTTGACTGCCTATAACTTTTTAATTATAACTCGAAATGAGTTGATCCTTTTTCCTACCTTCCTCAAATTTTGTCTAGTTTATTTTAAGATTTATTTGAAAAAATTTCAAACAACTTTTTTGTGCTTTTTTGAAATTGTGTGTTAATTCCAATATTTTCAAAATAGTATTTTGGGGAGAGGCAGAAAGCTTTCAAAAGTTTTGGATTGCACCCTGACTCTCCACACTTGAAGGCAAGCATTCTGAACCCCGGCATAATATTATTTTTGGTGTGTTCGTTGACACGTTTATAACACCACCTCATTTCGGGAACTTGTTATTTCATGTGATATGATCATTCGCATGGATGCATATTAGTGATTTCCATGCTGTTGGAAATGAACACACTTGTGATGGTAATCATCCTCATGTGCGTTGCATGCATGCCGGAAGGAATCCGGGAAAGCCTCTGCCTTGGGTAGGCGTGAGCTTGTCGCCGGTCTCCGTCGGGACGGTTGTGTCCGGTATGGCATAGTAAGGTATAATGAGTGTTGATTATGTTGTTTGAAATATATTTGTTATACATGTCATGCAGGGAAATTATAAACCTCCTGAGTCGACCATAGATCAAGTCTTGTTCCAGTAAACCCCATACTTGTTTCATACTACCACTTGTCCCTACAAACAGGTAGGGTACGGTTCAGTAAGTCGTCAACCCCTTTCAAGCACACACCATACAGAGAGGCCATGGTGGAAGATACCGGTTGTAGCCGGTAGGCAGGCCACCTGGTCCGGGGGCATGGGTGTTTCCGGTTGGGACCGAGAGGGGGCACCCCTCAGAGCGCGCGGTATAAATTTGATCCCATGCTACGCGAGGTTGTATCCTCTCCACTTAGAGTTTTGCTTGACAGGTGTCGTGGTTGATTCCAGACACCGGTGAGTTAAGCTGGTGTGTGCAAGTCAGGTGTGTTTTCAATTAAAAGACCATAGACGGAATTAGTCCCAATGGACTAAAGGAATCCGTTACTCGTGGGTAAATAGTACACCGTCTGCAGAGATTAAACCTATTCGAATAGCCGCGTCCATGGTTAAGGACCATAGTTTGGGATGGGTCAAGTGTCAGTCTTAGTGTCGGTCTTCGGAGGAGAAACTACTAAACCAGAACATGGATCGTGATTTTTGACTTGTGTTGATTATGATGATTATGATTATTTTTATCGTGGACTAACTTTTGTCATCACTTGAATTATTGTGTATCCCTGGGACGGTTTTACCTCATGGATATTCATTGTGATTATTTACTTTATAAGCCCTTTATGCGGTGTCGCTCAGACGCCCGACTGTGGCATTGCTTATTATTTATTTACTTTATAAGCCCTTTATGTGGCGTCGCACAGACGCCCGACTGTGGCATTGCTTGTTATTTATTTACTTTATACGCCCTTTATGTGGCGTCGCACAGACGCCCGACTGTGGCATTGCTTGTTATTTATTTACTTTATAAGCCCTTTATGTGGCGTCGCACAGACGCCCGACTGTGGCATTGCTTGTTATTTATTTATCATATAAGCCCTTTATGTGGTGTCGCTTAGACGCCCGACTGAGGCATGCTTCATATCATGGACCTTTCGAGGCGTCGCTTCAGACACCCGATCGGTGCATGTTATTGCTACCACATTATTGCATATTCATGTTGCATATTAATAACTTGCTTGCATGCATCAGAGATTTTATTTTATGACTGACGATCTGATCATAGAATATATTACAGCGCACGATTATCATTTATATTATACCCATGTTCATAATGTTTGCGAGTACATTCAAAGTACTCACTGGCTTGTCCCTGGCTATTGTCTTGGCCAGATTTCCTGCACGGAGAGGAGCATTGCGACGACAGCTACGGAACCTAAGCAATGGTAATAGCAGCCTCATGAAGATAGGAGTTAACCTGGTCAGCTGTTCCTGTTGGGAAATGGAGCCCCATAGACACCTATGATCCACAAACTGCTTCCGCCATCAACCTCTAGAAATCACTTGTTGTACTCATAGGCCAGAATGGCCTTGTACTACATATTTTATATTTTGCTTGGAGTTTCTGTATCAAGTTGGTGCCTTATCAGCTAGCAGTAATCCTGGGGCTGGTGAGCACAACGGCCATTTTCTGGAAATTAATACCCGGAAAACCGGTCGTGACGATTTATCTATCCGTGCATGTGTTTCCATGTGCCACATCTTGCTATTGATATACTTGTTGCATTTCAGAATTTGCGAATCTTTTTCAACATTATTGAATCTCGCTAACAATTGCATGAAGATTGTGCAACCATCCTCAGCAAGCTCCACAAAAAGCTTTATTTGTGTAGGTGTGAGAAATTGATGAGATACGGTACCAATTGTGCTATTTCCTCGCTACACTATTGAGTGATCATTTATCCATTCTCAACATCGGTTAAGGTACATTTGGTATAGTTCTTTTGTTTATTCCACTCACATATTTGCTTACAATGATGGACAGGCCAACTACTTCTTCGAACCCACTCTTCATCGAGCAAGATGACGAGCCGAACAACTACATCACCAAAAACCACCTCCTCGGCACGCAACAAGCTTTACATCAAGAGAACAAAGCATTGAGTGAATGCCTCGACCTACTCGCTACCGACTTGCGACAATCCGAACAACATGCAAGAGACTACTTCGACAACAAGCTTGACGCACAAAAGGAGGAGAGTGATGCAAGAATGGACGAGATGCGTGCCTTGTTGGTCAACCGTTCTTCTACCACTTCGTCATACTCAAGACGGAGCCACTCAAGTCGACATTCTTTGAAATCTTCTTCGGATGCAAGTCCTCCACGAGTTCGTTCGTAACGTCGCCAAGACCATGAAGTTCATCAAGCTCCACAACACCCATTCCACGACAATGGTTTACTAGGCTGCCATGATGAATGTGAATGCCGACGGCAATGTGCTAATGAGCCTCCGGTCCAAGAGCAAGCTCCAATCCACCAAGATCGACAAGAGAAACAAGATGGTCTTCAACAAGAGCAACAACGTCGTGAGGAACAAGCCCTTGAAGCCCAACAAGCTCTACGAGAATGAACTCAAGCCGTCAATGCGCAAAACCGTCAAGGACGTCTACAAGAAGAGGCCATCCGCTGTGAGCGCCAAGAAGAACCGCTCGTCGTGAAGAGATTCAAGAAATGAGGAACCGTGAAAGAATACCACGTCATCAACACCAAGCTAACCAAGCGGAGCATGAGGAGCAAGCATCTCAAGATCCTCCTCCACGACAAGAGCGTCCTCATCATCACTATCAACCCCAACACAACGAAGAGCACCGCTATGGAAAGCTCAAGTTCACCATGCCCAAGTTCTCCAGAAGCAACGACCCCAAAGAGTGCCTTTCATGGGCATTGAAGGTTGACAAGATCTTTCGTTTGCACAACTATGAAGAGGAAAACAATGTCTCCATGGCATCCCTTGAGTTCCAAGACTATGTCATCGTTCTGTGGGAACAAGTCACTGAGCGTCGTGCAGCAAGAGGTGAACCACCCATCACAACATGAAGGATGTCATGAGAGCGCGCTTTGTGCCAACATACTATAATCGCGACCTCTTCAAGAAGTTAAAACTCCTCAAGCAAGGCACAAAGACCGTTGAAGAGTATTACAAGGAAATGGAGATTGCCATGATTCGAGCAAATGTCATGGAAGATGATGAGCAAACTATGGCGCGTTTCTTGAATGGACACAATCATCCTATCAAGAAGATTGCCGACTTCCAACCTTACTCAAACCTCATCGAGCTAGTGTATCAAGCTACCAAGGCGGAGCGACAAGTGCAAGATAACTACAAGTATGCCAAGTTCTCTTCCAAGTCCTACGGCTCCTCCTACAATCAAGCTTCAGCGACTACGACGCCTCCTTCTGCGACAAAACCTTCTACAAGCAATGGCGACAAGTCAAGCTACAAGAAAGCTTCGACATCTTCAAGTTGTCCTCCTACTACAAGCAACTTCAAGCCGAGAGCTTCATCATCATATACTCCAACCTATGAGCCCGTCAAGGCGAGTTTCATCAAATGCTTCACATGTGGAAGCCGAGCCATAAGACATTCGAGTGCACCAACCAACGTGCCATGAACACCAACGATGTGGCACATACGACTCCATGGGTGAAGAGGAAATGGAAGCCCTTGAGCATGTGGCCATGCACCGGCAAGTGAATGAAGATGAAGATGACCAAGTCTTTTGTGACAATGATTCGTGCCCCGCTCTCGTTCCTCCAAGGTCTTGATGCTTCAGCACCAACAAGATGAAGATGAACGATGCCATATCTTCCACACCAAGGCGGGCATCAACGAGCGTTCCGTGAAGGTCATCATCAACGGAGGAAGTTGCCACAATTTGGCAAGTGAAGAGCTATGTTCCAAGCTACAATTGGTCAAGATGAAGCATCCTCGCCCCTACAAGGTCCAATGGCTTAGTGACTCCGGCACCATCCAAGTGGAGAACACTGTTCAAGTCTCCTTCAAGATTGGTGCATACGAAGACACCTTGGAGTGTGATGTGGTTCCGATGTCCATTTTCCTTCTCCTACGTGGACGACCTTGGCAATTTGACCGCGGCATCACCCACAATGGGCGAACCAATCACTATAGCTTCAATATGAAGGGAAAAGAGTACATGATACGACCTATGTCACCGAGCCAAGTGATTGCCGACAAGAAAGCAACCACCCATCATGGAGAGAATAGTGAGAGAGTGAACCACCAAAAAGAGAGTGAGCGCCACAAGCCAAAATTGAGAGCCTCCACGATGAGTGACAAGAAAAACTTAGTTCTATTATCCACCAAAAGTGCCATGAGAGAAGTGTGTGAGAACCCATCAAGTGTTATGTACTATGTCCTATTTGTGAAAAGATGAAGTGGCAAGGACTAACACCTCTCACAATCTACCTGTAGTGTTGTCTTCTCTATTGTAGGAGTTCAAGGACGTTTTCCCCAATGAGCTACCTCCGAGACTACCTCCACTATGAGGCATCGAACACTGCATTGACCTCATTCCTGGGGTACCCCTACCAAACAAGGCACTATATCGTTTCAACCTGGACAAGACAAAAGAAATACAAAGGCAAGTACAACAACTCATTGACAACGAACATGTACGCGACAGCTTAAGCCCATGTGTCATACCAGTTATTCTTGTACCTAAGAAAGACGGTAGTTTTCTCATGTGTTCCGATTATCGTCCCATCAATGCTATAACCGTTTGCTATTGATATCCTATTCCTCGCCTTGATGATATGCTAGACGAGCTTAGCGGAGCCACCATTTTCTCTAAAACTGATCTTAAAAGTGGCTATTACGAAATCCGCATTCAAGAAGGTGATGAATGGAAAACTGCTTTCAAAACCAAGTTTTGTTTGTATGAATGGCTAGTTATGCCTATGGGTTTATCCGAAGCACCCAGTACCTTTATGCGTGTGATGCACTATGTTCTTCGCCCTTACATTGGCTTATTTGTTGTGGTCTACTTTGACAATATTCTTGTGTTTAGCATGTCTCTAGAAGATCATGTCACTCATCTTAGAACCGTTTTGCAAACTCTAAGAAAAGAGCGCCTTTATGCCAATATGGACAAATGCCTTTTTGGTGTTGATAAGCTTGTATTCTTGGGTTTTGTTGTGTCATCTAAGGGTGTTCATGTAGATGAAGCTAAAATTGATCCTATTAAAACTTGTTCACAACCAACCAACTTGCAACAAGTGCAAAGTTTCCTTGGCTTAGCTGGTTTCTATCGTAGATTCGTTGGACTTTAGCATTATTGCATCTCCTTTGCATGTCGTGAGTAAGAAGAATGCACCATTTGTTTGGGGAACATCCCAAGATACTGCATTTCATGAGCTTAAGAATATGCTTACACATGCTCCATTGCTTGCATTACCCAACTTTGATAAAACTTTTGGAGTTCATTGCGATGCTAGTGGTAACGACATGAGAGGTGTGTTGATGCAAGAGAAGCCCAATTGCTTATTTTAGTGAGAAAAAATTTCTGGCGCGCAACTCAATTATCCCATCTACGACAAAGAGTTGTACGCAATAGTTCGAGTGTTGCATGTGTGGGAGCATTATCTCCATCCTCATGAATTTGTCATTCATACCGACCATGAAACTCTCAAGTATCTTAAGGGTCAAACAATGTTGAATAGAAGGCACGCCAAATGGAGTGAATTTATAGAATTTTTTCCTTATGTCATCAAGTACACTAAGGGTAAAGAAAACGTAGTTGCGGATGCTCTTTCCCGCAAATGCATGCTTGTTACTTAACATGAGTTGAATGTCATTGTTTTTATCACATAAAAGACTTGTATGCGCATGATCCTACTTTTGCTGTTCCTTATGCTAAATGTTCGATGCATACATCTTGGGAACGATATTACATCAAAGATGATTATCTTATGAGAGCTGATATGTCTCCGTCGTATCTACTTTTCCTAACGCTTTTCCTCCTGTTTTGGACTCTAATTTGCATGATTTGAATGAAACTAACCCGGACTGATGCTGTTTTTAGCAGAACTACCATGGTGTTGTTTTAGTGCAGAAATAAAAGTTCTCGGAATGGAACGAAACTTTGCGAGGCTTTTTATAGAATAAAAGAGAATTTCTGGAGCCAAGAACCACCAGAGGGGGCACCTGGGTGGGCACAACCCACCAGGGCGCGCCACCCCCTCCAGGTTCGCCCAGGTGGGTTATCCCCACCTGGTGGCCCCACAGACCCTAAAACCAATACTTTTAAATTCTAATTTTCTAGAAAAAACAGGGAGAAAGAATTATTACATTTCACGAGACGGAGCCGCCGCCGTCTCCTGTTCTTCATCGGGAGGCCAGATCTATAGTGCGTTCGGGGCTCTGGAGAGGGGGATCTTCGATCTTCGTCATCACCAACCCTTCTCCATCGCCAATTCCATGATGCTCCCCACCGAGAGTGAGTAATTCCTTCGTAGGCTCGCTGGTTGGTGAGGAGTTGATTGAGATTCATCATGTAATCGAGTTAGTTTTCTTAGGGCCTGATCCCTAGTATCCACTATGTTCTGAGATTGATGTCGCTATGACTTTGCCGTGCTTAACGCTTGTCACTTTGGGCCCGGGTGCCATGGTTTCAGATTTGAACCATTTATGTTATCACCATTATATCCATGTTCTAGATCCGATCTTGCAAGTTATGGTCACCTACTACGTGTTATGATCCGGCAACCCCGGAGGGACAATAGTCGGGACCACTCCCGGTGATGACCGTAGTTTGAGGAGTTCATGTATTCAACGTGTGCTAATACTTTGTTCTGGTACTCTATTAAATGGAGGCCTTAATATCTCTTAGTTTCCAATAGGACCCCGCTACGGGAGGGTAGGACAAAAGATGTCATGCAAGTTCTTTCCATAAGCACGTATGACTATTTACAGCATACATACCTACATTATATTTATGAACTAGAGTTAGTGCCGTATCGCCCTAGGTTATGACTGTCTCATGATGAATATCATCCAACGAATCACCGATCCAATGCCTACAAATTTACCTTATATTGTTCTTACTAAGTTACTACTGCTGCTACTGCTATCATTACTGCTACAAAAATCATTGCTATCACTGTTACCGTTAATATTGTTGTTGCTACTACTATCAAAACTATCATATTACTATGCTACTGATCACTTTGTTGCAGATAATTAATCTCCAGGTGTGGTTGAATTGATGACTCAACTGCTAATACTTGCAAATATTCTTTGGCTTCCCTTGTGTCGAATCTATAAATTTGGGTTGAATACTCTACCCTCGAAAACTGTTGCGATCCCATATACTTGTGGGTTATCAAGACCTTTTTCTAGCGCCGTTGCCGGGGAGCATAGCTGTTTTTGTTGAGTTACTTGGGATTATTATCATATTATCACCATGAAGAATCTGAAGGATGCTAAGGCTAATAATTTTCCCTCTAAGACGAGGGGAGGTAAGGAACTGCCATCCAGTTCCGCTTTAGATTCACCTTCTGTTATAAGTAACCTTGCAACACCACAACATGCTATTAATTCTGATATGTCACAAGTTATTGATGATGCAACTTCTGCTATAAATGCTACTCGTGATAATGCTAGTACCTTGCTTCATGATGATCTGCCACTAGGTGAATTTCTTGATGAACAAATTGCTAGAGTAAGACAACATGATATTGTTGAAACTTATAATGAGCTTGAAACTGAAAATCTTCAAACACCTACTAGATCTAGCCCTCTTAGATATGAATAGCCAAAAGTATCGGAAGGTTATGCTATGAGTGAGGAGGCAACTAGAGATATTCTTGCTTGTAAGGATATAGGTGATCTAGAAAAATTATTATGCAAGTACAAAGAAAGATCTTTGAATGCTAAAATGAAATGTGATCCCAAGTTTGTTCACCTATCTTTATTGATGATAAGGATTATTAATTCTCTGTCGACCAAGAGTTAATTAGTTTGGTTGAATCTGATCCTTTCCATGGTTATGAAACTGAAACTATTGTGGCACATCTTACTAAGTTGAATGACATAGCCACCCTTTTTGCTCATGATATTCTCTATTACTACATCCTCAAATTATTTCCATTCTCATTAAAGGGTGATGCTAAAGGTTGGTACAATACTCTTGCTCCTGGTTGTGTGAGTAGTCCCCAGGATATGATTTATTACTTCTCTGAAAAATATTTCCTTGCTCATAAGAAACAAGCTACCTTGCAAGAGATATTTAACTTTGTGCAAATTGAAGAAGTGAGTCTCCCACAAGATTGGGGGAGGCTTCTCCAATTTCTTAATGCTTTGACTGATCATCCTCTTAAGAAAAATGAAATACTTGATATCTTCTATAATGGACTAACCGATGCTTCTAGGGATTTCCTAGATAGTTGTGCTAGTTGTGTTTTCAGGGAACAAACTATTGGGCAAGCTAAAGAATTATTGAATAATATATTGAATAATTATGATGATTAGACTCCTCCTGAAACACTGATTAAACCCACTCCAAAAAAGAGGGGTATCTTATATCTCAGTCCTGAAGATATGCAAGAGGCAAAGAAATCTAAGAAGGAAAAAGGTATTAAAGCCGAGGATGTAAAAAATTTACCTACTATTGAAGAAATACATGGGCTTGAAGCACCACCACCACCTAAGGTGGTAGAGGTAATATCTTTAATGAAATTCAATGATAGTGACGAGCCTCGTAATAAACATCCTAGTCAATGCCTTTATGAGTTTGATAATTACATTACAAAGCAAGATCACTTCAATGCAAATGTTATGAAACAATTGAAATACAATTCTGATATCATTGCTCACTTAAGTGACTTGCTATTTAGAATCTCAAATGATGTTAGAGGTGTAGGAAATCATGCCTCTATGGTTCACACTCAATTAGAACAAGTTGCTAAATCTCAAAGGGAGTTGCTTGATGAAATGAACAATAATATAAGTGACTTTGTTGTTAGAGTAGCAACTAGAGGAGGTAAAATGATTAAGGAACCACTTTATCCTGAGGGACACCCAAATAGAATTGAACAAGACTCTCAAAGAATTAACACTGATGCACCTAGTACATCTAAAAAGAAAAAGAAGAAGAAAAATGGTAGGACTTCGCATGCCTCCTGAAGTAGAAAAACCTCCTGATAATGATAATGAAGTTTCTATCTCTGATGCTAAAACTCAATATGGTAATGAACACTCACTTTCTGATAATGAGAAATATAATGATGAGGTTCATGAAGACACTCAACCTAATAATAAAGAATTAGACAATGATGTTGAGATAGAACGAGCTGTTGATCTTGATAACCCACAACCCAAGAATAAAAGATATGATAAAAAGACTTTGTTGCTAGAAAACATGGTAAGGGAAGAGAACCATGGGTTCAAAAGCCTATGCCTTTTCCACCTAAGTCAACTAAAAAGAAAGATGATGAAGAATTTGAACGCTTTGCTGAAATGATTAGGCTAGTCTTTTTGCGCACTCGCTTGACTGGTATCTTAAAAATGCCTCCTTATGCAAAGTACATGAAAGACAGCATCACCAATAAGAGAAAATTACCGGAAGCTGAAATCTCCACTATGCTTGCTAGTTATACTTTTAAAGATGGAGTACCTAAAAAACTTGGAGATCCGGGAATACCAACTATACCTTGCTCCATTAAAAGAAACTATGTTAAAACTGCTTTATGTGATTTAGGAGCTGGTCTTAGTGTTATGCCTTTCTCTTTATATAAAAGACTTGATTTGAATAAACTCACACCTACTGAAATATCTTTGCAAATGGCTGACAAATCAACAGCAATACCTATTGGTATTTGTAAGGATGTGCCCGTTGTTGTTGCTAATGTTACTATTTCGACTGACTTTGTTATACTTGAGATGCCCGAGGATGACAACATGTCGATTATCCTTGGTAGACCCGTCTTGAATACCGCAGGGGCTGTTATTGATTACAATAAAAGCATGATCACTTTTCATATCAATGGTAATGAGCATACGGTGCACTTCCCGAAGAAACAATTCCAAGTGAATGGTAGTAATGTTATTGAAAAATCTCTGACAATCACTATTGGAAGTTTTCAACTACCTCTACCTACTGTTAAAAAGAAATATGAAATGCTTATTGTTGGGGACATTCATATCCCCATTGAGGTAACTTAGTGATTTACGAAAGTTCTTCGGTTTCATGCTAATATAAAGTGGTTGTTAATAAGAATTGATCAACCTTATTAATGGATCATTTTTTAGGGGTATGAAGTAGATGAATATAGTGAGCACTACCTTCTGTGCCTACCTTTTGTTTTCTATTTTTCTTAGTTAAATAAAATAAAAGGCCATGCTTTGTTTGTTTTCTGAGTTTTCCGTGCAATAAAAAATGACCCCAAAATAAAAGTTCTCAGAATGCTCTGAAACTTTAATTTGATTTTTTCTGATTATCTAAGAATTTCTGGTGCAAATAATATTAGAGGGAGGTGCACCAGGTGGGCACAACTCACCTGGGCGCGCCAAGACCCCCAGGCGTGCCCTGGTGGGTTGTGTTCCCCACGTGGGCCACCTCACTTACTTCTTCCTCCAGAAAAAAATCACCATTGCTCTCTCTCTCTCTCTCTCTCTCTCTCTCTCTCTCATGTTCTTGCTCCCGAAACCGTGGATTTAAATCTCTTTGCTCGAAGCCCCATTTCCAAGACTGTTTCAGGGAATTGCTGCTTGGTATGTAACTCTTGCATGTGTCCAATTAGTTTTTGCTAGTGGTTTATATTTTGAATAATTAGCTACTCTTGGTGCTGCTGTAGATGAGCTTGCATGCTGAATTCTTAGAGTTCTAAGTAGTTTGAATACTTGCTATGGCCTTTATACATCCCTATGAGTAGTTGCTATCATTTTTGTAAAGTTTTGTTGATAAAAATTTTGTGGACTAAAAATTTCAGAATTTTGTTCATAGGAAAAATATGAGTTTCTTTAGGAAGTTTGGTTCCAAAAAGATCTCCAAGGGAGTTATTGGGGAGTCATCTGACAATGATCTTCATACCCGGGGCGGAGTTACGGCCGTGTGAATGGCTGCATAATCTGTTCATGGAAGGGGCTGGAATCCTTCAAGAGTTCACACAATATGATGCTAATGTCGGCCTCACCGACTTCATTGCAGCTGAATGTGAATAGTATCATCTCCTCACAAATTCCTTTGTGAAAAACTTTCATTTCCATTCTAGGAATAATCCACTTGAGGTGTCATTTAATTTATATGCTGAAAACCACCAAATACCACTTACTGAATTTTGTGGCATATGCATGCTTCCTTCTGATGGTGATTTGGTGGAGCCTAGGCCCGCGAAATTTGATGGTTTTTACCGTACTCTGACAGTGGGGGATAATAGGGGAATATCGAGTGGCACCTCTACTAGCTTGCATTTTCCTTCTATGCACTATTTTGCTTTATTTATTGCAAAATGCTTACTTGCTAGAGAGAAGGTGGGTGCACTTAGCGCTCCAGACTTTGTTGTTTTACGTCGTGCACTATATGGCAACGCTTATAGCTTGGGAGCTATTGTGGCACGTCGCCTTCACATCAACAGATCCAAGGGTAAAATTCATGGGGGCATTTATGCTACTCGCATGGCGACTCACTTTAACGTGCAGATACGCCAGCATGACCATCGTTTGCCCAAAGTTTACTTATATAGCAGCTATGGAGGACCACCAGCTTATTGTGCCGATTACCCTGATATTGATACTCCCTATGATTTAGTTTTTAGTGAGAAAACTCATGATATTATTCCCTTGCCTGCACCTGCTTTGTTTGATCATGTTATCAGGGAGGATACAGGATTATGCCTGAGGATATTGTCGCTTACCGGAACAACCTGGCTGCGGCACAGGAGGAGCCTCAACAGCGGGACCCTCAAGTGCCCGCTCCCTAGCACTTCAACATTGGACCTCACTGCTTCTACGACTGGTGATCACCAAGTTAGGACAGAAGCCTAAGCTTGGGGGAATACGTATTTTCACCGACATTACATTCATGTTCACACATTTCATTCCAGTTGTCGGTGTTCACACTTTTCCGTTGTAATATCCATGTTAAATTTATTTTCTCGCTTTCTTCTTGTCTGTTTGAAAAACTTTGAGAAAATCCAAAAACTGTTTCTTGCTTCTTTTTGATTTTTCCTCCTAGTTTAACTTGTTGTAGCACTAAAAAGAAAACCCAAAAAGATTTCCTTGTTCTTCTTTTGCATGTTGGGAGCTTTCCCGTGTAAATAGTTTTCTTGTTTTTTGCTTTTTCTCTTTTATTTGCGTGATTACGAAAAACGAAAAACACCAAAAATATTTCAGTGTGTTTCTCTGAATTTCTTTTCTTTCTATTAAGTCATACCGAGGAGAAGACCACGATGAAAATGTTGAGTAGCTCTCATTTGCATTATTGATGATCTGACAAAGAGTCCATATTACCTTGTCTTCTCCTTTTGAATAAAATGTCTGGAGATTTTAGCATAGTCCACGGTACTCTTGCACTATTATTATTTTCAAATCGTTTGGTCGTGCAAGTTAAAGGCAATAATGACAATATTCGATGAACTGGTCGTGGCAGAGAGAAACGGGTATGAACTCGACTTGTTTTGTTTTTGTAAATATGTTTAACCTAGTATCCATGATTCAGCCTATTATGATCAAACATGTTTGCAATGACAATTATAGATTATAGTTTCTCATGCCATGCATAAGTATCTAGGAGTGGGTAATGATTTATCTTGGATGTCAACATTGCATTAAAATGATTGTGATGTAGTATGATGATATGGTATCCACCTCTGAATGTTCAAGTGGCTTGACTTGGCACATGTTCATGCATGTAGTTGAATCAAAACCAACATAGCATCTATGATATTTATGTTGGTGTTCATATCATACTCATGCTAGTATCCAATGTTACTCATGCATAATGCATGTTCATGATCGTTGTTGCTCTCTAGCTGGCCGCTTCTCAACCTATTTGCTAGCCTTCGCCTGTACTAAGTGGGGTTTCTGCTTGTGCATCAAAAACCTAAAACCCAAGTTATTCCAGATGAGTCCACCATACCTACCTACATGCGGTATTACCCTGTCGTCCTAAGTAAATTTGCATGTGCCACCTCTAAAAACTTCAAACAAATATCCTTTTTGTGTGCCTGGATTGTTCATAGAGCGGCGGGAGGTAGTTGGTATCTTCATGCTAAGCGGGTTATTCTCAAGTTGGGTGTTTATTCACTCACCATTGCACGAGAAAAGAGCGGTGATAGGGATTCCCAGTCCCAAATTGCAAAAAGAACTTATCAATAATTAAACAAAACTCCTATGGAGCAAAAACCTTTACTTTACCGCTTGGGGACCGCTACTATTTTGTTTAGCATGGAATATATTGATAACTGATGGTCGCAAAGTAAACAAGAAGGGTGCATGTCTCAAAATTTCATTTACCTCAGTTTTAAAAACTTGAGCTCTCGCACCTCTGCAAATCACTGCTTCCCTCTGCGAAGGGACTATCTATTTACTTTTATGTTGTGTCATCACCTTCTCAAATAAGCGCCAGAACCTGAGAGCACTGTTGTCATGCTGATGCATTGTGTGTAGCTAATGTTGGGTGCATCATGACTGGATCTTTTCTACCATGAATTACAATGTTTAGTCGTTGCTTGAACTTTGGAGGTGCTCTACGTTTATGTTTTGCAGTCTCAGAAAGGGCTAGCGAGATACCACTATCGTCATATTGTATCATGGTTATTTTAACAACATGTTGCTGTTTGAGATGTCTTATTATATATTGCTCTCTAGTTGGTTATGTCATTGATATGAGTTAATATAATTTTTAAGAGTTATTGTCGACATGGTTAGTTATAATCTTTGCTGAAAACCTGGGTGCTGTTTCAGCTTATTTATGAAACAAGAGCAAAAGAGTTCAGAAAAGTTTTTATTTTTTACTTTCAGTTTATCAACTGAATTGCTTGAGGACAAGCAAAGGTTTAAGCTTGGGGGAGTTGATACGTCTCCGTCGTATCTACTTTTCCTAACGCCTTCCTCTTGTTTTGGACTCTAATTTGCATGATTTGAATGAATTTAACCCGGACGGATGTTGTTTTCAGCAGAACTACCATGGTGTTGTTTTTGTGCAGAAATAAAAGATCTCGGAACGGAATGAAACATTGCGAGAATTTTTGCTTAAACAATAAAAGAGAATTTCTGGAGCCAAGAACCACCGGAGGGGGGCACCTAGGTGGACATAACCCACCAGGGCGCGCCACCCAGGCGGGTTGTCCCCACCTGGTGGCCCCGCAGACCCTGAAACCAACGCTATAAAATCCTATTTTACCAGAAAAAATCAAGGAGAAAGAATTATCGTGTTTCACAAGATGGAGCCACCCCCGTCTCCTGTTCTTCATCGGGAGGCCAGATCTGGAGTCTGTTTGGGGCTCCGGAGAGTGGGATCTTTGATCTTCGTCATCACCAACCCTTCTCCATCGCCAATTCCATGATGCTCCCCACAGGCACTAGTAGAAAAAGGACCTAAAATGAGAAACATTAGTACCGGTTCGCATATGAGCCGGCACTAATGCGCCCATTAGTTCCGGTTCAAATGACTTGGCGGGAGGTGACCTTTAGTACAGGTTCTTTGGGAATCTTTAGTACCGGTTCGTGCCACAAACTGGTAGTAAAGATGCTGGTGCCCGGCCAGCACCTTTAGTACCGGTTCGTGGCACGAACCGGTACTAAAGAGGTTGTGCCAGGCGCTATTTTTAGTCCCACCTCGCTCCCCTACCAAGAATTTGACCACCTTAAGTATGTTACTTCTCAAACTATCCCAAACATTTGATCTTCATTGAACTCTATGTGTAGGATCTGTGGCTGCAATAGGAGTCTTCGCCGGTTCTTAAATCGGTGGTAGATTCCTATTGACGATTTAGATTCTATACAAAAAGATCGTTGATGATCAATGTATTTTTTATATGTACTTCTGTGTAGCAGTAGCGCATTTTGGCTGAAAGGCGGTACTGATAAATGTATTTTTTCTGCGTTCAGATGCACAATTTAAATATGTTATTTTTCAAACTATCACAAGCATTTGGTCTTCATTGAACTCTATATATAAAGAAGAGGAAGAAGAAACAGAAGAGGAAGAGGAAGAAGAAGAGGAAGAAGAGGAGGAAGAAGAAGGAGCAGGACAGGAAGATGAAGAAGAAGAGGAAGATGAAGAGGAAGATGAAGAGGAAGCAGAAGAGGAAGAAGAAGAGGAA
>NC_041383.1:430402929-430403419 GCF_002162155.2 Triticum dicoccoides
AGAAGAAGAAGAAGAAGAAGAAGAAGAAGAAGAAGAAGAAGAAGAAGAAGAAGAAGAAGAAGAAGAAGAAGAAGAAGAAGAAGAAGAAGAAGAAGAAGAAGAAGAAGAAGAAGAAGAAGAAGAAGAAGAAGAAGAAGAAGAAGAAGAAGAAGAAGAAGAAGAAGAAGAAGAAGAAGAAGAAGAAGAAGAAGAAGAAGAAGAAGAAGAAGAAGAAGAAGAAGAAGAAGACGAAGAAGAAGAAGAAGAAGAAGAAGAAGAAGAAGAAGGAGAAGAAGAAGAAGAAGAAGAAGAAGAAGAAGAAGAAGAAGAAGAAGAAGAAGAAGAAGAAGAAGAAGAAGAAGAAGAAGAAGAAGAAGAAGAAGAAGAAGAAGAAGAAGAAGAAGAAGAAGAAGAAGAAGAAGAAGAAGAAGAAGAAGAAGAAGAAGAAGAAGAAGAAGAAGAAGAAGAAGAAGAAGAAGAAGAAGAAGAAGAAGAAGAAGAAGAAGAAGAA
>NC_041383.1:430408316-430415741 GCF_002162155.2 Triticum dicoccoides
GAAGAAGAAGAAGAAGAAGAAGAAGAAGAAGAGGAGGAGGAGGAAGAAGGAGAAGAAGGAGAAGAAGAAGAGGAGGAAGAAGATGAATAAGAAGAGGACGAAGAAGAAGAATAAGAAGAGGAAGAAGAAGGAGGAAGAAGAAGAAGAGGAGGAGGAAGAAGAAGAAGAAGAAGAAGAAGAAGAAGAATAAGAAGAAGGAGGAGGAGGAGAAGAAGGAGAAGAAAAAAATAAAGCAGAAAAGAAAGAACTATATAAAAAAATTACTCAAAAATAAATAGAAGAAAATAAATAATGCAGAAAAGAAAAAAATCATATAAAGCAAAAATATTCACAAAGAAACTAAATACAGCAAAAAAACTACTCAAAAATAAATAGAAAAAAAAATAAAGCAAAACAAATGTTGGGGCGCTGCCCGGTGGGCCTGCCAGACCTAGGGTGTGCAAATACAGGCCCAAAGGGGCCAGCAGGCTCACAGGGCAGCGCGCCCTAGTTAGGCCCAGAAGCCTTCTATATAGAGGAGTTCGATAGGGCAGCCGCGGCTGGGTTTGTAAACCAGTGCGGCTGCCCTTCGCTCGGTTAGTAAATGTTTATTTTTAGTAAATGTTTAGTTGAACTAGTTGAATTAATATAATTAGTTTATTTTTAGTAAATGCTTAGTTGAATTAGTAGAAGTAGTTGAATTAATTGAATTAGTAAGTGTTTAATGTTTCGCCTAATATGAACATAGGAAATGTCGTCTGACGACGGAAAAATTTCATTATGTGTGAATACTGTGAAGACCAGCGCAGCCAGTGCGACAGAAATTTCCTTGTTGATGACAGGCGATTCAGCATCAAGCTGGATGAGACCTTCAAATTCGATACAGTAAGTCACAACGACAAGTCTGTTTTCGTAATTAAGCATGACTTATATATGCTTCATTTGCCTGACTTATAATTTTTAATTTTCACTATTCTACTAGCGCCTCCCCTGCCATGCAAGAATTTTTGTCTTGGATAAGATAGGTTTCAATGATATGGAAACTATGGAGGTAAAGAGAGTTTACCTGAAAACTGAGCATGGTTATACTTTCAACGTCAAAGTATACAATGCACACACGTACACCTATTTTGAATGCAAAACTTGGCAAGCACTATGCAAGGCTTATGCATTTGAGCCTGGTATGGTTATCACCTTTGATATTCGTCCGGAAGATGATATTGAAGGTAATAGAGACATATGGGTCGATGTGCAGACGCCTCCAGTTCTACCATTATGTGAGTTCTTCTCAACTATATTCTTGTCTTTGATATTGCTTATTCAAAAATAATTGACAACTAATTTGTATTGACAGCTTATCTCCATTCAACCAAACATGTCCGACGCTTGGTAGACAGGACCTACTAGTGTCCCGGAGCTGAACTAGACTGCGAGGAGATAAGTCATTATGTTTCAAGGCTTGAGGATCTTCATACTGTCAAGACAAATTTTCTTCCTGCACTTAGAAATGTTAGTACTCAAAACGTGCGACAAATAGTGATGGTATTGAACTACGGTCACATCTATTTAGGAATGATGGTAAGATATTTACTATTTGTCCTCAGTGCATATTTTGCATACATAATTTTTTGCTAAACTTTCATTGCTAAGTATATTAATTAAGTACTATACGATGTTCTTCAACAGGGACTCCCGATGACAGTTGTGCCTCAGGGGATCGAGACTAAAGGTCGCATGTCAATTGTTAGCTTACGGCCAAGATATCCTGCATTGCACATGAATGCATTCAGGATTTCTAGAAGTGATGAATGCTTAATAGTGAAAGATTGGAGGAAAATTGTTAACGATCGCAGAGAAGTACTAGGGGGCAGCAATGAGAAGCGCAGCCCACGATTAGGAGATAGGTTCATCTGCATGCTCTAGTATGATCAATCAGGAGAGCTATACATGTTCTATGCTATTTTACCAGAGAGAGAGTAGCTAGCAGGAGTGATTTAGCTAGTTCATGCTGCTCTTAGTACTTGTCCTTTCATGTCTGTGTTCTTCGTTTTGAACTTAAGTGATTTGCTTTTGTGTGTTATATATGAACGCTTATAATATCATGACAATCATGTTGAACTCGATGATATTTTTGCTTCTGGTACAAGTGAATGTTTCTTCTTTAAGCTAGTAGTGCTATCTAGCAGTAATGCATGACTATGATGATTAATATGATGATGATGATGAGTTATTATATCATTTAATGAAAGAAACCGCAGATTAGTTTCAGCTGGATGGATCCTACCTAAGTGATCAAGTATATGCCATATCCGTATATATTATACTTGATCAAGTATAATATGGATATGGCATATACTTGATCACTTAGCTAGCTAGTAGCTAGATATCCAATGCATCCAGTCGAAACTAATCCGCGGTACTTTCACCTAATGATTTAACAACTCATTATAATGTAAAACAATCACTAAATTAAATTGAAAACAAAAAATTAAAAAAAATTAAAAAAAACACCCAAACATTTAGTACCGGTTGGTGTTACCAACCGGTACTAATGCCCTACACGCACGCGGGCCTGGCTCGTGCCACGTGGTGGCACTTTAGCGCCGGTTCGTGACGAACCGATACTAAAGGGGGGGACCTTTAGTCCCCACTCTTTAGTGCCGGTTGGCGAACCGACACTAAAGGCCGTCACGAACCGGCACTAAAGGCCGGTTCTGTACTAGTGAGGGAGTGAATAATTCCTTCGTAGGCTCGTTGGTCGGTGAGGAGTTGGCTGAGATTCATCATGTAATCGAGTTAGTTTTGTTAAGGCCTGATCCCTAGTATCCACTATGTTCTGAGATCGATGTTGCTATGACTTTGCCATGCTTAATGCTTGTCACTTTGGGCCCGGGTGCCATAATTTCAGATCTGAATTGTTTATGTTATCACCATTATATCCATGTTCTAGATCCGATCTTGCAAGTTATAGTCACCTACTACGTGTTATGATCTGGCAACCCCGGAGTGACAATAGTCGGGACCACTCCCTGTGATGACCGTAGTTTGAGGAGTTCATGTATTCACCATGTGCTAATGCTTTGTTCTGGTACTCTATTAAAAGGAGGCATTAATATCCCTTAGTTTCCAATAGGACCCCGCTGCCACGGGAGAGTAGGACAAAAGATGTCATGCAAGTTCTTTCCATAAGCACGTATGACTATTTACGGAATACATGCCTACATTCTATTTATGAACTGGAGCTAGTGCCATATCGCCCTAGGTTATGACAGTCTCATGAGGAATATCATCCAATGAATCACTAATCCAAGGCCTACAAATTTACCTTATATTGTTCTTGCTAAGTTACTACTGCTGGTACTGCTATCGTTACTACTACAAAAATCATTGCTATCACTATTACCGTTACTATTGCTGTTGCTACAACTATCAAAACTATCATATTACTGTGCTACTGATCACTTTGCTGCAGATAATTAATCTCCATGTGTGGTTGAATTGACAACTCAACTGCTAATCCTTGCAAATATTCTTTGGCTCCCCTTGTGTCGAATCTATAAATTTGGGTTGAATACTCTACCCTCGAAAACTGTTGCGATCCCATATACTTGTGGGTTATCAAGAGCTAACAAACTATGTATCCCCGAGTCTTCTCTTCATCCGTTACTTTTTCCAGAATCTCATGGAGGACTTATGGGTCATTTCAAACGCAGCAAGACATTTGCCACGCTCTCCAAGAACTACTTTTGGCCCAAGATGTTTTGTGACGTCTCTCGCTTCACCAACCGATGCTCTCCGTGTTGTAAAGCTAATCTAAAGCTCAATCCCATGGTCTCTATATGCCACTTCCTATTCTGTATCACTCATGGGAAGATATTAGTATGGACTTTGTGCTTGGTTTGCCTAGAACTCAAAATGGAAAGGATTCCATGTTTGTTCCTGTGGACTGTTTCTCTAAGATGGCACATCTTATTCCATGCAACAAGATAGACAATGCTTCACAAGTTGCCAATCTCTTTTGTAAGGAAATCTTGTGTCTACATGGAGTGCCCAAGACTATCGTGTCGGACCGCAATGTCAAGTTTGTAAGCTACTTTTTGAAGACGCTATGCGCCAAGCTCGGAATCAAGCTCCTATTCTCTTCGGCATACCATCCACAAACCAAGGGACAAGTGGAGGTCACGGACCGGATGCTATCTACTCTCCTACGTGTGTTGATCAAGAGGAACATCAAGGAGTGGGAGGAGTGTCTACCCATCGCCGAGTACGCCTACAACCGTGCAAGACATTCGACTACCGACAAGTCCCCCTTCAATGTCGTCTACGGCTTCAATCTATTGTCCCCATTGGACATTCTACCTCTACCACTACAAGAGCGCATGAACATGGACGCAATTGCTAGAGAGAGCTATGTCAAGAAGGTGCATGCATATACAAGGCACACCATCAAGCGCCAAGTACAACACCTCGCGACCAAGATCAACTTCAACAAGCACCCCATGGTATTCACCACCGGAGATCTTGTGTGGCTACAGAGGGAGTCCTGGATTAGGGGGTCCTCGGACTGCCGGACTATAGACTTTGGCCGGACTGTTGGACTATGAAGATACAAGATTGAAGACTTCGTCCCGTGTCCGGGTGGGACTCTCCTTTGCGTGGAAGGCAAGCTTGGCAATTCGGATATGTAGATCTCCTTCTTTGTAACCGACTCTGTGTAACCCTAGCCCCCTCTGGTGTCTATATAAACCGGAGGGTTTAGTCCGTAGGACAGAGAATAATCATAATCATAGGCTAGCTTCTAGGGTTTAGCCTCTACGATCTCGTGGTAGATCAACTCTTGTAATACTCATATCATCAAGATCAATCAAGCAGGAAGTAGGGTATTACCTCCATCGAGAGGGCCCGAACCTGGGTAAACATTGTGTCGCCCACCTCTTGTTACCATTAGCCTTAGACGCACAGTTTGGGACCCCCTACCCGAGATCCATCGGTTTCCACTGTGCCGTCATGATAAGGCTTGATGGCTCCTTCAATCATCTGCAACGATGTGATCTAGGGTGAGGTTTTTCTCCCCAGACAGATCTTCGTATTCGGCAGCTTCGTAATGCGGGCCAACTCACTTGGCCATCTGGAGCAGATCGATAGCTATGCCCCTGGCCATCAGGTCAGGTTTGGAAGCTTGAACTACACCGCCGACATCCGTGGAGACTTGATCTTTGACGGATTGAAGCCCATGTCAGGTGCGTCGAACAGCCACGACAAGCATGACATAGATCTGCCATCAGACGATGTTCGGGAGATCACACCTGCGGCTGCCCCGGCCCTTAATCCGGAGCAGATCGTGCCATCCAAGGACGGGTGGATGGACCCCGCCACGGAGGCCGCACACTCATTGGAGATAGAGACGAACACAGACTTCACCTCCAAAGAGATCTGTGTCATCGGACCCTCGGACTCGTCTCTGGCCATAGGTTCCGAACCACGCGTGTCCGTGCCTATCGAATCTAATTGGGCACCGATCATGGAGTTTACCTCTGAGGATATCTTTCAGCACTCGGCCTTGGGCGACGTGCTAAATTCATTAAAGTCTCTCTCCCTATCAGGAGACTTGTCGGGGTCAAAACTGGCGGATCTCGGGTAGGGGGTCCCGATCTATGCGTCTTAGGCTGATGGTAACAGGAGGCAAGGGACACAATGTTTACCCAAGTTCGAGCCCTCTCGATGGAGGTAAAACCCTACTTCCTTCTTGATTGATATTGATGATATGAGTAGTACAAGAGTTGATCTACCACGAGATCGTAGAGGCTAAACCCTAGAACCTAGCCTATGATGATTATGATTGTGATCGTCCTTCTAAGGACCAACCTCTCCAGTTTATATACGCACCGGAGAGGGCTAGGGTTTACATGGATTCGGTTACAAGGAAGGAATTATAATATCCGGATCGCCAAGCTTGTCTTCCACGCAAAGGAGAGTCCCATCTGGACACGGGACGGAGTCTTGAGTCTTGTATCTTCACGCCCCAACAGTCCGGACAAAGCATATAGTCCAGCTGTCCAGATACCCCCTAATCCAGGACTCCCTCAGTAGCCCCTGAACCAGACTTTAATGACGATGAGTCCGGCGCGCAGTTTTGTCTTTGGCATTGCAAGGCGGGTTCCTTCTCCGAATGCTCGAAGGTAATTATCGAACACTTAAACCGTGTCCGGATCTGCAGAAATGATCTTCACATACCACCGTAGACAGAATGATATTTCACAAATGTAATCTGCTGACAACTTTTTAGACAACGTGACATGTCATTACGGTCGGGTCATTATTCGAACCGTTTCCCCACAACTAGCCACAGTGCATATTGCGAGGCGGTTTCCTTGACACGTCTTGTCAAAGCAGAGATCATGTCCCCTTATCATGGGATTCTCATCAATACGGGTATGGGTAATCCCACCGCGCCATCAATCGTGGCGCTTGGGAAGTAAGCGATTCTCAACGGGCCAGTGGGGAGGTGCACCGCTTTCGTCGCCTCTATAAAGGGATAAGGGTTCCCCATTTTCACCCATGCCTTCTTCCTTACTTGCTCGTCCTTGCCTCCTCGAGCTCGAGCACCCTAGTCCAAGCCATCTCCTCACAGCTAAACATGTCCGGAGCAGGAGGCAAGTGGGTGGCTTCCACCGTGAAGGAGAAGCATATCACGAATCTTTGGGAAGCTGGATACTTGGCCGCAGACATCGCGCACCGGCTACCGGATGAAGGGCAGGTAATTCCAATCCCGGGACCCCACAAGAGGGTCGTGTTCCTCGCCCACTTCATCCGTGGACTGGGGTTTCCACTTCATCCCTTCGTCCGCGGGCTCATGTTCTATTACGAGCTAGATTTCCATGATCTGGCCCGGAATTTCATCATCAACATCTCGGCGTTTATCGCCGTGTGCGAGGCCTTCCTCCGCATCAAGCCTCACTTTGGCTTGTGGCTACAAATCTTCTACGTTAAGCCAAAGATCGTGAGCGGCCAGCAAGCGGAGTGCGGAGGGGCCATGGTGGGCAAGATGCCTAACGTCACCTGGCTTGACGGCTCCTTCGCGGAGACCGTGAAAGGGTGGCAATCGGGGTGGTTCTACATCACCGAGCCACGTGACACCAACTGGGCGGCGGCCCCCGAATTCAGATCCAGAACCCCCATGTGGCTCACCTCCTGGGAAAGGAAGGGCCTGGCCTGGGACGAACCTGTAGAGCTGATCGGACTCCATAACTGCATCAAGAATATGAAGGACAAGAACATCAAGCTTGTCAACGTGATCCAGGTCATGCTTGTCCTCCGGGTTCTTCCATGCCAAAGATGGGTATTTAATCTTTGGGAGTTCGTCCCAGCGGAACACCAGACGCTTCGAAAGATCTACGGCATGACGCTCAAAGATGCATGGAAGGCGCTGTTCAAGGCCTCCGAAGT
>NC_041383.1:430416161-430452766 GCF_002162155.2 Triticum dicoccoides
GACTACCTCCGGATTCAGCTTTTCCCAATATATTCGTGGGGAAGTCTTAAGTCATCGTGTATATTTGACCAGGATTATGTGGAGACAGCGGAGCGGATTGACTATCCGGCTCCACTGCCGGAAGGACCAGCCGATGCTCTCCTAACGGAGATGCTAGTCCCGGCGCCCTACAAGGCGCCGGAGAAGAAGGTCCAGGGGACCAGGAAGGGTCTCCGGTGTAAGGTCGTACCGGAAGCCTCATCCGAAGGCGACGAGGCGCACTCCTCCCCTGAAGGGGAGTCAGAAGAGGAAAGGGTTGCCCCATCCGGAGAGGATGAGGGGCCTAAGGAGGTGGACCAGGGGGCAGGGAAAGGCCCCCGGCGCAAGGCCGTCATACCCTCGTCGTCCGAAGACGACGAGGCAGATTCCTCCAGCCGAGGCGGGGGGAAGCACGAAGAAATTCTGCCTTCCCACACTGGGGAGAGGAAGAAGAGGAAATCCACCCTGGAGGGGGAGGCTAGGACGTCCAAGAAGGGAAAGGCGTCCCTTCCGGACTACTCCACCACGGCCGCCTATAGCGAGGAGGGGTGGCTGCCCAGGGGGAAGGCCCTAGTAAGATCGTAAGTATCCGCGCTCTATTGTACTTTTAGTGCGGCTTCGATGCATAGTCTTGATATAACGCCAAACATATGTGCAGTCCGGTCAGGGTCCATCCCGAGGTATCGTCTTCGGATGGGTCCTTAAGTGACTCGGTGATGAACTCGCTCCCGACGGCCACTACTCCTCAGCATGCGGATGACACGGAGGTGTTGTCCCAAAGGCTCCCAAGGCGGAATTCCAGATGTCGTACACGCGAGGTTCAATATCCCCGTGGATCGTGCCGATGAGAGCCGCAGCAAGCCGGACTCTCAGCCGGGTACTGTGCTGGAGCCTTCGATGGTTTCGGATGCGGGCAGGCAGCCCCTCGCTAGGGAGGGCGAGCCGTCCGTGTCGATGACTTCCATTATGCCAGAGGCGTCTGATAGTTTGTTGGAAGCGCTTCGCAACGCTTCCATGGATGAAGAGCGCCGTACTCTTATGAGTGCGGTGATTCAGAAGGTTCTATCTTCCAAGAGCGTACTAACCGAAGCATGCACCAGCCTCCTAACAGGCTTTGAGGTAAGTAATAAAAATGTGTGAAATTACCACCCGACAGGTAGTAGCCCTTGATACTCTGTTTGGTGTTCGAAAAGAAAAGCCGAACAGAGGGTCAATCATAACCCGCAGGAGTCTAATAGTAATTGTGCATGTGAATGAGCAGGTTGTGCTGCTTGCCGCTGCTGTCCGCACAGCCGAGGTCGCCGGACTAAAACAGGACCTGGAGCAAGCGCAGGAAGAGCTCGGCCTCACGAAGAGGCAGCTCGAAGAGAACAAAGGTTTGTGATACTCCGTTCGCATATAATAAAGGATAGATAAGATTAGTTATTCTGACGACAAAGCGTCGTGACTTTGTAACAGGGGCCACCACCGAAGTGGCGTCTCTGAAGAAAGCGTTGTCCGAGGCTGACGACAAAGCGGCTCTGGAGCGCAAGGAGCGCGAGAAGCAAGATGCTAGAGTGGGCGAGGTATAGCAAGAGCTCGAGGAGCTCGGCAAGAAGTTCGAGTCCCTGGAGCATGATCTTAAGATGAGAAAGACTAAGCTTGCGAAGGCCCTTGCGGGTGTGAAAGACGCCAAGGCCGAAGCCGAAAAGGCACAGTAGGAAATCCAGGAGGCCAAGAAGATAGCGGCAGGTAAGACATTCTTTATGCAAAGAAATCATGTGGAGGAGGCGTTTCTTTTACTTACCCGAATTCTGAGTTCTCTAGGGGCATTCGTAGATCTGCCACGCAGCATATCAGATGCCACAGAATTCTACCGTGCCGAGGAGTGGACCTCAACGGAGAAGCTATTTTGGTCCCAGTATGCTGGGTCCGAACACCCAATGCTTCTGAGTGACCAACTGAAGCAGTTGGTTGAACTCCATAGGGCGGCCGACGTGGCTATGAAAGATTTCATAGTCTGGATGTGGCCTGGTGAGCCCCAGCCCACAAGCTACTTTGGCCTGATCAAGCAGATGGTGAATGCCTGTTCGCGGCTTGAAGTGATCAAGCGATCTGTATGCATTGAGGGTGCCCGCCGGGCCTTTGCCCGTGCGAAGGTGCACTGGGGCAAGCTGGATGCGGATAAGGTGGTGAAGGATGGGCCGCCGGAGGGCAAGGCGCATCGATATCCCGAGAAATATTATGATGGCGTTATGAATGGCGCTTGTCTCGTGGCCGAAGAGTGTACCAAGAACACGATCTTTGAATTAATGTACTTCTATCGTTTTTGTAATGTAAAGACAAAGTTAATTGTCGCTATATAGCGCTCTTTTGATTTAAAATATTACCTTCTGTGCGGTTGTTTATAGAATTCTGAAAGTAGGCCAGTCGTCGGCTTCCACCCCCACGCAACTAGTACCGGGGTGTTCCTCGAAAAACCTGGACACTCTTTATCCAAATTTTTGGGTCCCTTAAGGAGTTATCCGGCGCAGCGAACAAGGCAATCAGACTATGCGGCTTTATAACTTTCACTTAGCCATAGAAGTCTAGAATTTTAAATTTCGGCGAAGCCCCAAGAATTCGGAAAACCGAATTGGGGCGCTATATACGCCTAAATCGGACGAAGCCGATTCCTCGCCTAAAGCGGAAAAAATCTTTAAGGATTTTAAGACCTCTCGAACAGCGACCAGCTCTCGCCGCATCATGCCGGTCAGTTTTTGGCTTTCTCTACTGAGGTGCTCGTCCGGAAGAACCGGGACACAATCGCAGTAGTTCTCCATGCGCTACCTTAGCCGATATAACGGAACGCAAGGTACCAAAACAAGGGAGCCGGGCAAACCCAACTATTGACCCAAGGCATGATTCGGAGCTGATGCATATAGTGCTATAAGTTCGGGGTGTCGCACTGTTGAAAGTGTTCGGACTTGTTTTGCTGTATTATGAGGCGCCATAAGGAGCTCCTGGAAAACTGATTGTACCAAGGTGTACGGATGCAGTATTAAACAAACATTTATAGGAAAAATGTGCAAATAGGAATAATAAGCTGACGCTATATATTATCTCCCATTGATGAATAATACGTTTAAGCATATGTTTACAATGGGTGGGGTTAAGCAAAAGTAAATAGGACTATTTAACATGTCCTATCCAAGGGCGGGCCGCATGTAGGTATATAAAACAGGTGAACATATTCCACCTGGATATTTCCTTTGTGTGCAAAGCCTGTTGCCTCCTTGGTTTTTTCTCATGTGTAAGTCCGACAATCCGGCTCTTCTGAAGAGGTTGCCCTAAAGCAGTGTCCTGAAAGATAAGAAGGGAGGGTTATGAAGGGATGTTGCGGTGATATCGCACTGTTGACTGAGTCACTGCTGCGCCTCCGCCTATGCCCATAGTATTTTGAGTGAGTCATTGTGTATGCGTGGCACAAATGCAGCTTTGATGGGGCTTGAGTGGAGGCCGGACTGCTAGTCGCGCTCTTGGCGTGCATGGTGATCCTATTGCAGGGTGCTCTGGACTCGCTTGACGGTGCTCGAGGTTGTCATCGCCGGATTGGTGGTTTGTCGAAGGAGGCCGCATTGTACTTCCGCCGCGAGGGCTGCAGTATGCTCCTCTGTACGGAGAGAGCGGTCCATGTTTCCGTTTACTGTTATGACCCCGCGCGGTCCTGGCATCTTGAGCTTGAGGTATGCGTAGTGTGGTACCGCATTGAATCTAGCGAATGTCATTCGTCCAAGCAGTGCGTGGTAACCACTACGGAAAGGGACGATATCGAAGATTAACTCTTTGCTTCGGAAATTATTCGGAGATTCGAAGACCACTTCCAATGTTATAGAGCCCGTGCAACGGGCCTCTACTCCAGGAATTACACCTTTAAAGGTGGTTTTGGTGGGCTTGATCCTTGAAGGGTCGATGCCCATTTTACACACTGTGTACTGATAAAGCAGGTTCAAGCTGCTGCCGTCGTCCATAAGGACTCACGTGAGGTGGAATCCGTCGATGATTGGGTCTAGGAACAATGCGGCTGAGCCACCATGACGTATGCTGGTAGGGTGATCCCTACGATCAAAGGTGATCGGACAGGTTGACCATGGGTTGAATTTGGGGGCGACTGGCTCCATCGCATAGACGTCCCGTAGTGCTCGCTTTCGTTCCCGCTTGGGAATGTGGGTGGCGTAGATCATGTTGACCATTTTCACCTGGGGAGAAAATTTCTTCTGTCCCCCCGTGTTCGGACGCTGAGGCTCCTCGTCATCGTCACTGTGCAGCCCCTTGTCCATGTTTTCGGCGTTTATTTTACCATCCTGTTTGAACACCCAGCAGTCTCTATTGGTGTGGTTTGCTGGTTTGTCCGGGGTGCCATGAATTTGGCACGAGCGTTCCAGTATGCGGTCCAGACTGGATGGTCCCTTATTGTTTCTCTTGAACAGCTTTTTCCGCTGGCCGGATTTAGATCCGCTGATTCCGCCGTTGGCTGCCGTGTCTTCAGCGTTGTCGCCGTTGTTCTGTCGCTTATGTCTGTTACGCCGTGGCTTGCTGTTATTGTCACGGGCATCCGAGGTGCCGGAATGTGGCGTGGTGCTACTACGAGCCAACCAGCTGTCCTCGCCCGCGCAAAAGCGGGTC
This sequence comes from Triticum dicoccoides, assembly GCF_002162155.2. Taxonomy (NCBI): domain Eukaryota; kingdom Viridiplantae; phylum Streptophyta; class Magnoliopsida; order Poales; family Poaceae; genus Triticum; species Triticum dicoccoides. Next base: position 430,420,824 of record NC_041383.1, read on the forward strand.
ATTATTGTCGTGAGTGCTGCCATGGACTTGGGTTTTTCCTGGCTGAGGTGTCGGGCGAGCCACTCGTCATGGATATTATGCTTAAAGGCCGCCAGGGCTTCGGCGTCCGGACAGTCGACTATTTGGTTCTTTTTAGTTAGGAACCGAGTCCAGAATTTCCTGGCTGACTCTCCGGGCTATTGAGTAATGTGGCTCAAGTCATCAGCTTCCGGTGGTCGCACGTTTGTGCCCTGGAAGTTGTCGAGGAACGCGTCTTCCAGGTTTTCCCAACTTCCAATGGAATTTGCCGGCAGACTATTTAGCCAATGCCGGGCAGGTCCTTTGAGCTTAAGGGGAAGATACTTGATGGCGTGTAGATCGTCTCCGCGGGCCATGTGAATGTGGAGATGGAAATCTTCGATCCATACTGCGGGTCTATTGTGCCGTCGTATGATTCTATGTTTACGGGTTTGAACCCTTCTGGGAATTCATGATCCATCACTTCGTCAGTGAAGCAGAGGGGGTGTGCGGCGCCTCTATGCCGGGCTATGTGGCTATTTAGTTCAAATGTTTCTGGGTGACTGTTTTCGGCCCGGCCGGACTTGTTCGTAGTGTATCCGGCGTGGCGGTCATCATCGCGTGTTGGGGCATGCCCCCACGATCCATAGATCGATCTCGACTGTCCTGCTTTGTTTTCCATTATATCTTGCAGGTCTTGCCTATTGCCCCGGGCCGTAGTGTATTGGCATGGGGGCGCGGGCTGGTATTCGGGCTGGTATGCCGTTTTATCCCAGCCATGAGGTGGCTGGTCAGCCGTGTGGCGCTCGAGTCTGTATTCCTCAACTGTCAGGACTTCAGTCCATCTGTCTGTGAGCAGGTCTTGATCAGCTTGGAGCTGCAGCTGCTTCTTCTTCAGGCTCCTCGCGGTGGCCATAAGTCGGTGCTTGAAGCGCTCTTGCTCCACGTGGTCCTCGGGTATGCCGAACTTGTTATCGCCGAGGCTAATCTCGTCTTCGGAGGGGGGCATGTAATTTTCCTCCTCCGGATATCCGTCCGTCGCCTCTTCGTCTGGGCTGACCTGCCCTTCTTCCTGCTCGGCCTGCTCAAAGGCGGGCTGATCAGGGTTGTACTCATCTTCAGCAGCATCTGGATTGTTTTCGTCTCCTGTGCCGATATTGCTATGGCGGGGCTTGGAGCGGCGCTGACGACGCCCATGCTTTGCTTGCTTCCCTGAGGGGTTATCCTTCGTTGCCTCATCTCCATTGGTTTTTTTGGAGTGTCCACCATATATATATATATCGTATGAGGAGGTGGTTGTCCACCGCCCTGTGAGCGGTGGCTCCTGTTCTCCTGACCGTGGCAATGAAGTGGGTGGTGGGTGGGCAACAAATTCCTTCGTCGCCCGCTTCCCACTCAAGCCAGACATAGTTCAGCCAAGAGTCTCCTGACAAGGAGAGAGACTTTAACGAGTTCAGCACGTCACCAAAGGGCGAGTGCTGGAAGATATCCGCTGTGGTGAACTCCATTATAGGAGCCCAACTAGGTTCGGCGGGCTCTGGAGCACGCGGACTGGAACCCACAGCCGGATACGAGTCTGAGGGTTCGGTGTCACAGGCTTCTTTGGGGGCGAGGCATGTGTTCGGCTCTACCACCGATGAGTGTGCGGCCTGCGGGGTGGGGTCCATCCACCCATCCTCAGGCGACACAGTCTGCTCCGGATTTAGGTCCGGGGCTGCCGCAGGGGCGACATCCCGAGCATTGTCCGACAGCAGGTCTAAGCCGTGCTCATCATGACTATCCGGCACTCCTGGCACTGGCCCGGATCCGTTGAAGATCAAGTCTCCGCGGATATCGGTCATGGAGTTCAGGTTTGCGAACCTGACCTTGTGGCCAGGGGCGTAGCTATCGATCTGCTCCAGTTGGCCAAGCGAATTGGCCCGCAGTGCGAAGCCGCCAAACATGAAAATCTGTCCAGGGAGAAAAGTCTCACCCTGGACCGTGTTGTTGACGATTGAAGGAGCCATCAAGCCTTGCAGCAACGACACAGAGGAACTCTCAATGAAAGCACCAATGTGGGTGTCAAAACCGGCGGATCTCGGGTAGGGGGTCCCGATCTGTGCGTCTTAGGCTGATGGTAACAGGAGGCAAGGGACACAATGTTTACCCAGGTTCGGGCCCTCTCGATGGAGGTAAAACCCTACTTCCTGCTTGATTGATATTGATGATATGAGTAGTACAATAGTTGATCTACCACGAGATCGTAGAGGCTAAACCCTAGAAGCTAGCCTATGATGATTATGATTGTGATCGTCCTTCTAAGGACCAACCTCTCTGGTTTATATAGGCACCAGAGAGGGCTAGGGTTTACATGGAGTCGGCTACAAGGAAGGAAATATAATATCTGGATCGCCAAGCTTGTTTTCCACGCAAAGGAGAGTCCCATCCGGACACGGGACGGAGTCTTGAGTCTTGTATCTTCACGCCCCAACAGTCCGGACAAAGCATATAGTCCGGCTGTCTGGATACCCCCTAATCTAGGACTCCCTCAAGACTCTTGGCCGAACTATGTCCAGCTTGAGTGGGAAGCGGACGACGAAGAAATTCGTTGCCCACCCACCACCCACTTGGTAGCCACTGTTGATGACTTAACCGACATGCTTGACTTTGACTCCGAAGACATCGACGGTATGGACGATGATGCAGGAGAAGAACAGGAACCACCACCCATAGGGCGCTGGATAGCCACCTCATCATATGATATATATGTGGTGGACACACCCAAAGAAGGTGATGGCGATGAGGCAACGGAGGATAATCCCCTTGAGAAGCAATCTAAGCACCGGCATCACAGGCGCCGCTCTAAGCCCTGCCATAGCAAAAATAGCGATACTGGCACAAGAAATGATAACAATCCGGATGGTGCTGAAGACGAAAATAGTCCCGCCCAGCTAGGCTTTGAGCAGGCCAAGTGGGAGGATGGGAAAGCTAGCCCTAAGGAACAGGCAACAGATGGAGAATCAGAGTATGACAATTACATGTCCCTCTCCGAAGATGAAGTGAGCCTTGGCGATGAAGAATTCATCGTGCTTGAGGATCCCGTCGAGCAGGAGCACTTCAAGCGTCGGCTTATAGCCACTGCAAAAAGCCTGAAGAAGAAGCAGCAGCAGCTTCAAGCTGATCAAGATCTGCTAAATGATAGACGGACTGAGGTCCTGGCAGCCAAGGAATACGGACTCAAGCGCCCAACCAAAAGCTACCCAAAGCGCAGGTTGCTGCATCAACTCGAGGAGGAGGCATTAAAGCCCACACTACCAGCGCAGGATGCGGCTGACCGACCACCTCGTGGCCGAGACAAAGCGGCGTATCAGCCCGAACACCAGCTCGCACCCCGTCGCCAATCAAACAAAAACACTAAGGCCCGGGGCTACACGCAGGACCTGCGAGACGTATTGGAAAACAAAGAAGGACAATCAAGATCGATCTACGGATCACGGGGGCGCGCCCCAACGCGTGACGATGACCGTCACGCCAGATATATTAAAACCAAGTCCAGCCGGGCTGAATACAACAGACCAGACTCATTTAAGCTGCATTGTGATGTAGCTCGGCATAGAGGCGCCGCACACCCCCTATGCTTCACTAACGAAGTAATAGATCATGAATCCCAGAAGGGTTTAAACCCGTGAACATTGAATCATATGATGGTACAACAGACCCCGCGATATGGATTGAAGATTTCCTTCTCCACATTAACATGGCCTGCGGCGATGATCTAAATGCCATCAAGTACCTCCCACTAAAGCTCAAAGGACCGGCTCGGCATTGGCTGAACAGCCTACCGGCAAACTCCATTGGCAGTTGGGAGAACCTGGAAGACGCATTCCTTGACAACTTCCAGGGCACTTATGTGCGACTACCGGATGCTGATGACTTAAGTCACATAACCCAACAGCCCGGAGAGTTAGCCGGGAAATTCCGGACTCGGTTCCTAACTAAAAAGTACCAAATTGTCGATTGTCCGGATGCCGAAGCCCTAGCGGCCTTTAAGCATAACATCTGCGACGAGTGGCTCGCCCGACACCTCGGCAAAGAGAAGCTAAAGTCCATGGAAGCCCTCACAACACTCATGACCCGCTTTTGTGCGGGTGAGGACAGCTGGCTGGCTCGTAGCAACAGCACATTGAGAAATCCTGGCACTTCAGATGCCAGAGAAAGCAACGGCAAGCCACGACGCAACAGACACAAGCGTCGCAACAATGGCGACAACGCCGAGGACACGACAATCAATGCCGGATTCAGTGGCTCTAAGTCCGGTCAGCAGAAAAAGCCATTCAAAAGAAACAATCCGGGCTCGTCCAGTCTGGACCGCATACTCGATCGCTCGTGTCAAATTCATGGCACCTCCGATAAACCAGCCAACCACACCAGAAGAGAATGCTGGGTGTTCAAATAGGCAGGCATGTTGAATGCCGAAAACAAGGAAAAGGGGTTGCATAGCGATGATGATGAGGGGCCCCGGCCGCCGAACACAGGAGGGCAGAAGAAATTTCCTCCCCAGGTGAAAACGGTGAACATGATATACGCAACCCATATCCCCAAGCGGGAACGGAAGCGTGCACTAAGGGACGTCTATGCAATGGAGCCAGCCGCCCCAAAATTCAACCCATGGTCTTCTTGTCCGATCACTTTCGATCACAGGGACCATCGTACCAGTATCCGTCATGGAGGTTCGGCCGCATTGGTCCTCGACCCCATCATTGACGGATTCCACCTCACACGAGTCCTTATGGACGGTGGCAGCAGCCTGAACCTGCTCTATCAGGATACAGTGTGCAAAATGGGCATCGACCCGTCAAGGATCAAACCCACAAAAACCACCTTTAAAGGTGTCATACCAAATGTAGAGGCCTGTTGCACGGGCTCAATCACACTGGAAGTAGTCTTCGGTTCTCTGGACAACTTCCGAAGCGAGGAGCTAATTTTCGATATCGTCCCTTTCCGCGGTGGCTACCACGCACTGCTCGGACGAACCGCATTTGCCAGATTCAATGCGGTACTGCATTATGCATACCTCAAGCTCAAAATGCTAGGACCTCGCGGGGTTATAACAGTTAATGGAAACACAAAGCGCTCGCTCCGTACGGAGGAGCACACTGCGGCCCTCGCAGCAGAAGTACAGAGCAGCCTTCTTAGGCAGACCATAAATTCGGTAATAAAACACCCGGACACTGTCAAGCGAGTCCGGAGTACCCTGCAATAGGATCGTCCGGCACGTCCAGAGGTCGCCTGGCAATTCATCCTCCGCCATAGTCCCAGTCAAGTAGAGAAATTCGTGCCGCGCGTACATAATTACGCACTTAAAATACCATGGGCATAGCCGGAGGCACAGCTATAATGCGGTCCACAATGCGGCTCAACCGCCCCAGGACCCGTATACACTCATCATTTTTTTTCTTTCAGGACCCTATTCTCTAGAAGCTCTTTCAGATAGCCTGACTATCAGACCCATCACGGGAAGGAAACACCAAGGAGACAAGAAGCTTTGACGTATAAGGGAATCCCCAGGTGGTCTCTGATAACGATCTCTATACCTGTTTTACATACCCACACGCAGCTTACCCATGGTTAGGACATGTGAAATAGTCCTATTTTCCTTATCGCACTACTTGTATACATACGCTTTGACGTATTATTTAAATAACAATGGAAAATAATGCACAGCGTCAGCTTATTATTACATTTCTTTCTCTTTTTTCCTTGACTGCTTATCTATTACAAATTGCACCCGTACATTTTGGTATGTTCAGCTCGCCAGGGGCTTCAGTGTACCCCATAACACGGCAAGAAAAGTCCGAACACTTTCGACAGTGCGGCACCCCGAACTTATAGCATTATATGCATCAGCTCCGAATCATGTCTTGGGTCAATAGTTGGGTTTGCCCGGCTCCCATGTTTTGGTGCCTTACGTTCCGCTATATCGGCTAAGGTAGCATAGGGAGAACTACTGCGATTGTGTCCCGGTTCTTCCGGACGAGCACCTCAGTAGAGAAAGCCGAAAACTAACTATCATGATGCGGCGAGAGTTGGTCGCTATTCGAGAGGTCTCAAATCCTTAAAGATTTTTTCTGCTTCGGGCGAGGAATCGGCCTTGTCCGATTTAGGCGTGTATAGCACCCCAAGTTCGGCCATCCAAATACTAGGGGCTTCGACATAATTTAAAATTGTAGACTTCTATGGCTAAGTGAGAGTGATAAAGTTGTATAGTCCGATTGCCTTGTTCGTTGTGCTAAACACCTCCTTAAAGGACCAAAAAAATGTATAAAGAGTGTTTAGATTTATCCCGAACACCCCAGTACTAGCTACATGGGGGCAGAAGCCGGCGACTAGCCAACTCTCAGATTTTACAAATGGCCGCACAGAAGGTAATATTTTAAATCAACAAGTGTTATATAGCGCACATGAACTCATTTTCATATTACAGGATCACATGAGTACATTCATTCAAATATTACATCCTTAGCACATTCCTCCGCCACAAAGCGGGCACCCTTCAGGACACTGTCATAATACTTTTCAGGGTGGCGATGCTCCTTGCCCTCCGGCGGCCCCTCTGTCACCAGCTTCTCGGCATCCATCTTCGCCCAGTGCACTTCCACGCGGGCAAAGGCCCTACGCGCGCCTTCAATGCAGACTGGCCGCTTAATGGATTCAAGTCGCGGACAGGCACTCACCAGCCGCTTTACAAGGCCGAAGTAGCTGCTGGGCAGGGGCTCGGTAGGCCATAGCTGGCCTATGAGGTCCTTCATGACTAGTTCGTTCGCCTTGTGCAGTTCGACCAGTTGCTTTAGGTGGTCGCTCAAAGTCATCAGATGTTCGGCTCCAATATACTGGGACCAGAACAACTTCTCCATGGAGCTCCCTTCTTTGGCCCGGTAGAACTCCGCGGCATCCGATATGCTGTGCGGCAGATCTGTGAACGCTCCTAGAGAGCTCCGAATTCGGGTAAGTAAAAGGAAAGTCTCCTTCACATGCTTACTTTGCATAATGAATACCTTACCCGCCGCTATCTTCTTGGCCGCCTGAATCTCCTGAAGGGCCTTTTTGGCTTCGGAATTGGCATCTTGTGCGCTCTGGAGGTCTTCGCAAGCTCGGACTGTTGCGTCTTCGAGTCACGCTCCAAGGACTCGTATTTCTTGACGAAATCCTGGAGCTCTTGCTGGACCTCGTCGACTCGGGCCTCTTTCTTTTCGCGCTTGATGTGCTCCTTGGACTCTTTGTCTTCGGCCTCGGGCAGCACCTTCTTCAGGGCCGCCACTTCGGTCGTGGCCCCTATTAAAGTTCATGACGATTCTATGAACTAAAACCATTTTTTCTTTATCAATATACAGACGGGGTATCACTTACCTTTGTTCTCCTCGAGCTGCCTCTTCGTGAGGCCGAGCTCTTCCTCAGACCGCTTCAGGTCCCGCTTCAGTCCGGAGACCTCCGCAGTATGAGCGACAACGGCCAGCAGTGACGCCTGCTTGTTCACATAGACATACTATGATTAGACTCCTGTGGACGTTATTTGATCCTCTGTTCGGCCTTTCTTTCCGAACACCAAATAGAGCATCAGGGGCTACTGTCTATACTATGATAATTCGATTACTTACCTCAAAGCCTGCTAGGAGGCTGGCGCAGGCTTCGGTCAATCCGCTTTTGGCGGACCGAACCTTCTCAATCACTGCACTCATGATGGTGCGGTGCTCCTCGTCAATGGAAGCACTGCGAAGCACTTCCAGCAAGTTGTCTGATGCCTCTAGATGGACAAACGTCATTGGCACAGGCGGCTCGCCCCCCTTAGTAAGGGGCTGCCTACCTGAATCCGGAACCACTGGAGGTTCTGGCGCAGTATCCGGCTGGGGGCCAGACTTGCTGCGGCCCCCGTCATCAGAATCCATGGGAGTCTCCCCCCCCCACGTGCCCTGCGTCTGGGATTTCGCCTTGGGGCGTCTCTAGAACTGTCTCCTCCTGGTCCAATATCCTCTGAGACAACACCTCGGTGTCGTCTGTGGGCCGGGGGGTGGTGGCCGTCGGGAGTGAATCGCTGTTCATCGCCGACTGGCTCAAAGACCCATCTGAGGAGGATACACCGATGTGGGCTTTGGACGGACTGCACAATCATATTTGACATGATAAGAAGCAATAAAGCAATACGTACCGGAAGTATTATAGTGTCTGGATACTTACGACTTCGTCAAGGGCTTGTCCCTGGGCAGCCACTCCTCGTCGCTGTAGGCGGCTGTGGTGGAGTCGGTCCGGAGGGAGGGTCCTTCCTTTCTTGGACCGTTCGGCCGGCCCGGATGGGGCGACCTTCCATTTCTTTTCCCCCCGATTGGGGCGGGGGGGAGGGCTTTCTTCTTCCTCCTCCTCGTTTTTGTTGGAGGAGCGCACCTCGGTGTCTTTGGATGATGAGTCCGACACAACCTTGCGCCGAAGAGCTTTCCTGGTCCCCGTGGCCTTCTTCTTGGCCTTCTTCTCCGGCACCTCGTAGGGCGCTGGAAATAGCATCTCCATTAAGAGAGCTATTGCTGGATCTTTAGGTAGTGGAGCTGGACAGTTAACTTGCTCCGCTAACGCCACCCAGTCCTGTTGAGTTGGCTGGAGGCTTAGATTGCTCCCACGAATATATTGGGGAAAGAAATACCTTGCAAAATATAAAGAGCTTACTGGATTTTGGAGGAGGTACCTGGGCGGCCTTGAACAGCACCTTCCAGACATCTTTGTGCGTCGTGTCGAAGAGCTCTCACGGCGTCTGGTGTTTGTCCGGGTCGAACTCCCACATATTGAAAGCCTGTCTTTGACATGGAAGGATCCGGTGGAAGAGCATGACCTGGACCGTGTTGACAAGCTTGATTTTCTGGAGTCCGGTCAGCTCCACCGATGAGCCCCAGGCTAAGCCCTTCTCTTTCCAGGAAGTGAGCCGCATGGGGATGCCGGATCAAAATTCAGTTGCCGCCGCCCAGTTGGTGTCGCGCGGCTCGGTGATGTAGAACCATCCCGATTGCCACCCCTTCACGGTCTCCACATAGGAGCCCTCGAGCCAGGTAACGTTGGGCATCTTGCCCACCATGGCGCCTCCACACTCTGCTTGCTGGCCGACCACCACCTTTGGCTTCACGTTGAAGGTCTTCAGCCATAGGCTGAAGTGGGGCATAACATGGAGGAAGGCCTCGCACACGACGATAAACGCCGAGCTGTTGAGGATGAAATTGGGGGCCAGATCATGGAAGTCCAGCCCGTAGTAAAACATGAGCCCACAGACAAACAGGTGGAGGGGGAATCCCAGTCCGCGGACAAAGTGGGAGAGAAACACTACCCTCTCCTGGGGCTCCGGGGTAGGGATGATGTGCCCTTCGGTAGGGAGCCGGTGCGCGATGTATGCAGCCAAGTATCCGGCCTCCCGGAGCTTCGTGATGTCCTCCTCCTTAACGGAGAAGGCCATCCACTTGCCTCCCGCTCTGGACATGCTTGGAATGGCTTTGCGGAGAGGGTGAGAACTTGGGTGCTGGAGCTCGAGCGAGGGAGCATGGATGAGAAGAGAAAGAAGAAGGCATGGGTGAAAAAAGGGGAATCCTTATCTCTTTATAAAGACGGTAGAAACCATGCGTCTCCCCACTTGCCCGATAAACTCGCTTGTTCCCCAAGCGCCATATTGATGGCGCGGTTGGGTTACCCACACCCGTATTGATGAGAATCCCGTGATAAGGGGACACAATCTCTGCTTCGACAAGATGTGCCAATGAAACCATCTCACAACATGTGCAGTAGCAGGTTGAGAAAAACGGTTCGAATAATGACCGTGCCAAGGAATGATGTCACGCTGTGACGAACTATCAGCAGACTAGATTGGTGGAATGTTGTACTCTCTATGGTGGTAGGTGGAATTTGTTTTGCAGAGCCGTACACGATCCTTGTGTTCGAGATCTTCTATCACTACAAAAAAATACACTTCCGTGATGATACGTGTTTGTCACAGTAGGTCGCATTTTTTGTCATGCATGTACATCCATGACAAATTTATGACAGAAGCAAGATAGTCATACCTGTGCTGTCGTAGAAGTGTTCCATGACATTACCAATATTATCATCACGGAAGTGTCCACTTCCATGACGATAAATCACGCGTCACAAAAGTGCTTTCGTCAAGGATGACCGACATGTGGCATCCACCGTAACGGAACGCCGTTAAGCTATCGGGTCGGGTTTTGGATCCGATAACCCATTAACAGCCCTAACCAATGGGGATTTTCCACGTGTAAAATCATCATTGGCTGGAGGAAACACGCGTCGGCTCATCGTTGGGACAGATGTCATCCACTCATTGGATGGAAGGCGCCTATGATACGTCGACACGTGGCACGACCAATCAAGTTTAAATGGGCTGACCCAACTAAAGTCCCACAAGATTTGGCGGCCCATAATGGGCTGGCCCAGTTAAAGGCCCACGAGATTTTGCGGACTATATTGGGCTGGCCCAGCTAAAGGCCCACAAGATTTCGCGGGCCATAATAGGCCGGCCCAGGTAAAGGCCCACAATATTTTTGTGTGCCATAATGGGCCGGCCCAGGTAAAGGCCCACAAAATTCTTGCGGATCATAATGGGCCGGCCCAGCTAAAGGCCCATGAGATTTCATCGACATTAATGGGCCGGCCCAGCTGTAGGCCCACAAGATTTTGAGGACCCTAGTAGGCCGGCCCATTAACAGGCTGCCATGTTTTGGGCCAAATGCCGGCCCATAATTGATCCGGTCCATTAATGGCCTGCCATGTTCCGGGCCTAGTAATGGCCCATATAAGATCCGACCCGTTAAAAGCCTCCCACTTTCTAGGACAAATCACGGCCCAGATCAGGCCCGGCCCTTTAAGAGGCTTTGGGATCAATTATGGCCCATATCAGATTCGGCCCGTTGACAGGACGCTACGCTTTTGGGCCCACCTGCTAAAGGCCCATTTAGTAATTCAGCCTGATATTAGTTTCGGCCTGTTAAGGACCCATTTAACATTTCGGCCCTATATTAATTTTGGCCTGTTAAAAGCCCGTCATATAGTTGGGCCTAACTACGGCCCAGTTTGCATCCGGCCTGCTCGCAGCCGATATCTGATTGGGCCAAACAAGGACCGAGACAACTTTGGCCTGTTAAAAGCCCGTGAATTGATTTGCACAATCATGGGCCGGGGTCCATTTCAGGCTGCCGCCTGCCGTGAGCTATTTGGCACGTTTCAGGCCCACCCTACTTCTCAGCCTCCTAAAAGCCCATTGAGTTTTCTTGCAAAAAGAGGGCCGGGGGTTACTCGGCCTATTAAAGGCCCGAATCTACTACTGGGCCAGTTTGACGGGGCCCATGATGCGGATCATACATCGTGATTGCATGACGGCCCGATTATGTACCGTAATTTTATGGTTTGGCCGATTTACGGCGAAGACAGGATATATATAGAGTAAAATAACTGCAGCATCGTGAATAAGAAAAAACCTAGACTATACAATAAAGAAATTACGGCATATTACATCCACTAGGCATCAAAGTTCGCCACTATGATAATAAAGCACAAGCAGATAGCAGATTACATACACTGGGCATCAAAGATCGCCACCAGTGCAAATAAACACGCCGACAAAATAATATACAAAACCGACAGCACTTCAATAGAGTTCAAGAAAGGTTAGCCCTGCTGGGGAGCTGCAGCGCAAGCAGCTAAGCAAGATGATGAGACTGCGCTTGTTCAACACTTATATCTTCCTCACTCTGAAAGATAAACAAGCAGACAGATGACAGGTTTTGCACATAAAAGTATCAGTGCTTACAATTCATCACATTTCTTACTGATGAATAAAGTGACATAGTTTAAAATTGCATTAACACAATATGGTATTGTTCAGGTCAAGACATGGCAGGAATTGACATTGTGAAGGAGTTGGCAGCTTCACGGCACCACTGGATTACAGATCAAGAACTCATAAGTATCAATGATTAGTGTGCTATCAATTTATCCCATTTCAGATTGGCAAATAAAGAGGCAGTTTAAATAATAGTAGAATGATATGACATTGTTCATAGTTAAGACATTGCAGAATATGACATTGTGCTGTAGTGGGTAGGTTCACCACACCACTGGATTACGGATGAAGAACAAAAGCATACATGCAGTGCAAAAGAAGATCACTTGCTTTGTATAGTTTAATTTACATGGTATGAAGAAGGAACTTGGTTGTACAACTGAAAACTTAAATTGCGAAGGACAAACTTTTGTTTATGAACTACATAATAAACTTTAAACATGCAATTTCATGCAAACACCAAAAATAAACAATTGTTGCAGTCATGCCTAACCAAATATACACAACAAAGTTTGAAGGCTTGAGAAGGACAAACTTACATTACTGGTGAAGACATGCTCTATAAAGCCCTTGTCCATGCTGATGGGGGGGGGCAATTCAAGAAGTTTAGCACAGAATGTTCTTCATAAGCATTGCCTTTATTCTACATTTTGTTAAGAGTAAATATAGATGTGATAATATATGAAAAATGGAGAATATTTAAGATAAGATGAAGAGTGATGCTACATAACCAAGTAGCTATAAATGTATGTGCAGCGATACAGGCAAAAGGCACAGCCAAGAGCAATGCACAGCTAAACTTCTTTAGTACCAACCTTATGGTAAGAGTAAATATAGATCTGATGTGTAGAAAATGGAGGGCAAAGGAAAATAAGCTGCAGAGTGATGGTACATGAACAACTACCTGTCAATATAAGTACACTGATAAAGGACAGCATGTAGTTACAAGAACAATGCAGAGCTAAAAAAATTCATTGGCATTGGATATATTCTACACTAATGTAACCATTCATACAGATCAGATAATTTGGAGTGAACAATTGATAAGCAAGCTATCATGCATACTGCTGTCACATAATGAACCAGGTATGTATGCAAGTACAGTGACACAGGACAACAGGTACTAACAAGAGCAAAACAGCGGGCAGAATATTTGCGATATCCTGTCGTTCTTTTCAAACCGGAATTCTTCTTCAATCTGATTTCCTGCAAAAAAGATCCGTAAGGCACATGCGGAAAAGTAGAAGTTCAAATTGTCATGTGATTTCATAGACAATACCTCATCCTGGGAACGAGACCAGTGTTGTCGGGGGTTGGGTGCGACATATGCCAAAGGATGGCTTATCATGGTGGGGGCGAGTAGAATGTCGTCGGTGCCTGGAAACGGGATGAGGCGAGGACATGCACGCCGGCGGATCTTACCCAGCTTCGGGGCTCTCCGAGGAGATAACACCCCTACTGCTGCTCTGCGGGGTCTCCACATGGTCACTATGGCAAAGTGAGTACAAGGTTGCTCCTCGAGCTGTTTCTGGAAGGAGAAGGCAAGGCTCGCTCTCTCCTTCCTATATGGTCTGTCTAGTGCTAGATGATTCCGAACCCTTTGCATGGGTGCCCTGGGGGGTTTATATAGGCCTACCCCCATGGGTACAATGGTAAAACCGGCTGGGCGCGGGTCCCAGCCATCTGTCTCTCAGGCGCCGTCTTCTCCGCCGACTCCTGGGGCCCGCCGACTGGTGGGTCCCGCCGACCGGCCTAGTACGAGGGCGTCAGCCCTTGTCCGCCGCGGGCGGGTTGTGCCGGCTGCAGATTACTGTAGCCGTGCTTCTAATGACGTGGGATTGGTCGTGGGGTCATGGCAAAAGTGCCGCCCCCTGTCGGGCGATCACTGTTGCCATTCCCCTGTCGTGTCTGGTTAATGGCTTGTGGGGCCCGTGGGAGGGGTCGGCCGACTCCTGGGGCCGACTCCCAACGGGTCCGACTCTTGGCGCTCTTGCCGTCTTCAGTACTCCTGCTGACTAGTAGGCCCCGCCATCTCCGGGCCGTACAGACAGGCCGTTGTGGGTACAGGGCCCCGCCCCAAGTGCTGATGTCAGGGCTGGCATGGCAACAGTGTCGCGCCGGGCGGAGATCTCCGTGGGTACGGTGCACTGTGGCCATGCCTGCCCTTAATTAACAGGGTGGTTGGAGTTGTGGGCCGACTTCCGTAGTCGGCCTCCTTGGAGCCGCCTCTGGGACTCGGCTTTATCAGGAGTCACCTCTTGGACTCGGCTTGTCTGGAGTTGCCTTCTGGACTCGCGGGGCGCAGCCTGCCTTGATGTCTTGAAAGGTTCTGGGACTCGGGTTGGCCTACCCGTGGCCCATTACTCCGACAGTAGTCCCCGAAGCTGGTGAGGCTCCGAGAGCGATACGTCGTGGGGCCTCAACAGTTTCATTCTTCCGGTGGGGGAATGCAGGCCTCGCTGGCCGTCTTCCTTCAGGCCGACTGCTTGGAGTCGGACTCTTAGAGGGCCGTCTTGCTTCAAACCGACTGGCTGGAGTCGGATTCACTGAGGGCCGTCTTGCCTCTCGAGGAGTTTCGAACGTCGTGGCGGGAACCGGGCGGTCATGCCTGATACGCTTCCCTGCGGCCGCCCGCCGTGGGCCCATTGCGGAGCGCCACGCGGCGGGGGTAGTATATTCACGCACGCGCGCGACGGGACAGGTCATTAGGCGGGGCCCGCCACTACCGTGCCTCGGCCCGTGAACGGATCCGTTGCGGCCGGGCGGACGGTTGGGTTCCCGACGTCGTTACGGCGCGCAGTAACTTCGTGGGGTAAATCATGGGAGGCGTGGGGTCCCATGCACAGTTAATCCCACGCCCGCCCTATTGGCTTCCCAGCCCGTAGGCCGATAAGTAGGCGGGGGGAGCGGGACGGCGAAACACGCGCACCCATTCTTCCCTGCTCCCCCGCCTCCTCTTGCCTCTTCTTCTTCCTTCCGTCGTTGCTCCAAGCCGCGCAACGCTCGCCGTGATGAGTTCTTCCTCCGCCGCTACGGCTCCTGCCGTGCGCTCTGGTGTGTGGGACAGCTCCGAAGTGGATGACGACACCACCGAGCACCTCCGCAGGACGCGCCGGCTCCCCGGCGCGAACTTGGTGCGAGCCCGCGCCGCACCGGCGGGGGAAATAAGGCCGGCGCCGAAGGAGGGTGAGCGGGTCATATTCCGCTCGCACCTCATGCGCGGTCTGGGCCTGCCGGCGAGCGGCTTCCTCCGCTCCTTCTTGGAGTTCAACGGACTCCAGCCGCACCACCTCACACCAAACACGGTGGTGCTGCTGGCCACCTTCGCCACCCTGTGCGAGGGTTTCCTTGGCATTCTCCTCACCATCGAGCTGTGGGGAGAGTTCTTTCAATCCAAGCTCGGCACGCACATCGCCGGCGTGCCGGCTCAGTGCGGCGCCTTCATCGCGATGCGCAGGTCGACCGCCGACAACCCATTCCCCCCCATCGCGCTGATCAAGTCGGTGAAGATGTGGCAGCAGTCATACTTCTACGTGAAGAACGTCGCCACGGAAGGCGACTGGGTCAACCTGCCACCCTACGAGGCCGGTGCGCCGGCTGGGAGGCTTCCTAGCTGGTCCCACCGGGCCCAGACGCTGACTCCCGCCGGCGCCGTCGCCATCGCGCGACTCCGGGTGCTGACGCAGTCGGAAGGCCTGGTTGGGGCCGACTTGCTGGCCGCCTTCGTGGCACGCCGAGTCCTCCCTCTCCAAGGCCGATCTCATGTGATTAGTCAGATGAGCGGCCGCCGAGACCCGAGTCGGATGTGCACCTGGGACATGCCCCACGCGGAGGTGGCGAACATGGTGAATCACATCGCGAACTGCGAGCTCGCGGAAGATTGGTAGTTCGGCAAGGAGCCGTACTCGCGTGCCAACCCCCCGCCTGCGGTAAGTTGTATATTTTGCTTTTCTGTCTTTCTTTGTAGCCGAATCCGACTTCTGATCTTCTTGGTTTTTTCGAGTCAGAACCCCCTCATCCCGCCCGCAGCCGGCGCCACTGGACAGCCCCGCGAGTTCACTCCAGATCGAGCGGAGAGCAATGTCGACGACCCCGACTTGGGGGCGGAGGCGATTGAGGCCGATGCCGAAGGCGGAGGAGGAGGAGCGGAAGGCGGCCTCCGGCCCTCGGCGACCTTCCCTGACTGGCCAGAAGACGACGCCGAAGGGGAAGTCATCCCGCGCCGCCAACCGAAAGCCGTCCATCCAGGCGCGAGTTCCTCCGCCGGCTTGGCCGGTCAAGTCTGCGTGAGGAAGTGTCGGGCCGCGCCGAGTTCGCTCGGCGGTCGGCCAAATAAGTTCAAGGGGACGGCCGCCGCGACCAAGCGGGAGGAGGCGGTCGCGAAGGCTAACCACTTCTGTAAGGAAGTGAAGAAGCCGCCGCTAGTTTCTGCGTAAGCGCTTTCTGCCTTGCCTTGTTTTCTCTGATGAATCTTTTCCGAGTCTTTTTCATTCCTTCTTTGCTTCAGGGCCCCTCTTTCTCTTGAGAGGGTCGCCGTCCCCTCTGTCATGGGGTCGGCCGAGACGTCCGCCAATACTCGGCGGATTGACCCTGCCGCCGACCTTCGGGAGGCGACGGAGCGCAACGTGCAGGAGAAGCGCGACGAGGAGGAGGCCGACCGTCTGGAGAAGGCGGAGGCCGAGAAAGCGGCAGCCTCTGCCCAGAAGAGACTAGAGGAAGCCGAAACTTCCACCGCAGTAAGACAGCGGGCTGAGGAGGCCGCGCGCTGCCAATCGGCGTTGCTTGTTGTCCCGCTGAACTCCGCGCCGCCACCCCCAGAGTTCACGGGGTAGACTGGAGGAGTCGGCGGGGAGCACTCCATCGTGGAGAAGGACGGCGGCGAGGCCTCCGCGTCGGGCATGGCCACGCCGCCACCGCCGCCTCCACCGCCGTCTGGGAGCACGCACGGCAAGCAGCCGGCAGGCCCGCCAATGCCGCCGACTGAAGAAGAGGCGGTGGCGAGGCTGCTCCTTCAAGTCGCCTCACCAGCGCGCCGCCGCCTTGAGAAGGCGGTTTCCGCGCCGCGCCCCTTGGAAGCCGGCGCCGCCAGCTCGGCCATCCCAGATGCCGAGGCAACAAGCGCCGTGCCCACTGGGTGGGTGCAAGGAGGCGGCGACGGTCTACTAAACCAGGCGCTCCTGGACGTGCAGGCGAAACTGCGAGCCGAGGGCGAAGCCATCCAGGGCTGCACCAGGGCGCATCTGGCGTCGCGAGCATCTATCCGGGTACACTTTCCGTCTTTGACTTTGTTTTTTCTCGTTCTTCTCTGTGGGGGCGCGCCAGCGCACCCACTGGGTGTATTCCCCGAGTTTCGGGCCGGCTGCTAAGTAGGCGGCCCGGAACTCAATCTGGCGAGTTCCTCATTTTTGTCTTTGTCCGATTGTTTATCACAGGAGTATCACAACCTCCGCGTCACCGCCTTCAACAGCAACGTTGAGCAGCTGGGGAAGCGGACCGCCGACTTGTCAGAGAGTCGGAGTAAGTCCTTCTTCTTTTTCGCGGGGGCGCGCTGACGCACCCGCGGGCTGTAGTCCCCGAGATTCGGGCCGACTGCTGAGCAGTCGGGCCGGATCTTCCCGGCGACCTTCTTTGCCAGCGACTTTCTTTGCCGGTGACTTGATGTCCTTTTTCCTTTGTTCTTCAGAGGCCAAAGCCGCTCTTCAGGAACGGTTGGGCGAAGTCGGCACCGCCCTACGCGCGAAGGAGGAGGAGTGCAGCAAGCTCGCCACAGAGCGCGACCTGCTGTCAGCGCAGCTGGCGGAGCAGAAGGAGCTGCTCAAGAAGGCGCAGGACGAGGCGGACAAGAGAGAGGCCGCTCTCCTGGCCGAGTTCGAGAGCGAGCGCTCCTCCTGGACCGACAAGGAGGCGATGCTAACCTCCGGCTTCCACGAGATCGAAGACATTGTCGACGGTGAGTTTCTTTGCTTTACTTCTTTGAGCCGCCGACTATAAGTCAGGCCGACTCCTGATTCTTTCTTTTGCTTCTTTTGTTTGGGCAGACCTCTTCCCTGGCCACTCGCAGGCGGTCACCCGAGCCATTGAGGCTGATCGCGAGGTGCGGAGGGAGAATGGCGAGGAGATCGCCGCCAACGCCCTCCTGACCGTCGACGAGCAGCTCTTGAGCATCGAGACTCGTCTGCGGCCGGCCCACCAGCTGCTGCGCTGGCTTCAATGCGCTGGTGCTCAGGCGATCGCCGCCCTATGGCCGGGCATGCCGGCTCTGCGTACTCCCAGTCGGACTGCTGACTAGCTGGAGGTCGCAGCCGGCCGTCTTGAGGCTTGGAAGGGTTCCTCGGCCCGGGCTGGAGCGTGTCGGGCCTTGGAATTCGTCAAGGCTTGGTATCCAGGGCTGGATCTGGACCGACTGGCCGCGTTCCGGTCAGAGGCCCAGGCGGAGCTGGTGGCTGTGGAAGGTGCCCTCGTCGAGCGCGCGGTGGCGATTGCCGACTACACCGACACCAGCGTCTTCGTTCCTGAGCGGGCCGCGAACGGCGAAGAGGTGCCGCCAGAGTGGTTCGGGATAAACCCAGACTACGACGAAGACTCGGCGGAGGTGATCGGCTCCAGCGCCGAGGAGGAAGATGAGGCGGGGGGCGGAGGCGGGACGGAGGTGCCAGAAGGCGGAGCGAACAACCAGCCTCAGCTCGACCGCGCCTCCAGCAAAGAGCCGCGTCCGACCGGGCCGGCTGCCGCCGGAGATGATCAAGCCGAGACTGCCCAGCCGGCCGCTCCGGCGCCTGACACCGCCGTCTCCACCGACCCTCCGAACCCGTCTGCCGCTTCTTAGGCTGCCGTCTTGCCTTTATTTTTCCTGCCTTAGTAGTCTTTGAAAGAACTTGTCAATTTGCACAATTCCACCCGCATGGTGTATTTTGAACTTGGCCGGAGGCCTATGTTATGTAAATATCTATCTGACTTCTATCTTTCCTTGCTCGTTGCTCTTTTTTGGCTTTTTCGTTTGCCGCCTTCCCATAGTCGCCGCTTTGCCAGACGAACAACCGCTCTGCGGACTGCCGCTGGGTCAAATGCTTGGCTTCCTTAGGAAAGGCAAGTACTTGGCCTTTTTTAGAGTCTTTTGATAAGTTGGATAGAAGGTGGCAAGCCGGCTATTCAAGAGTCGGCTCTACGAAAAGGGGCTGGAAGCCGGCTTGTGCTATGCATGTGCTTTGAGTCCTTACCCATTTTTCGTGTAGGCGCTCATTCTTCCTTACTCGCTGCCCACCAACAGTCGCTCTGCGAACTGCGGCTTCTGACAGGAGACGGCTTAAGCGCCGCACACTACTTGTCCGACTACAGGAAGCATTTTATAGCACAAGACGGCGAGTCCCCGGGCCGACTTAGTCGAACCCGGTGCCAAGCGGCATATCAAAGAGTAGCATACTCGAAGGCATAATTCTTATCATACAGATAACAACAAAAGGGGTAGTCCCCGAGTTCGTCTCGGGGGGCCCAAAGTCTCGGTACTTTAATACAAAGGATAGCGTGGTACATACTGCATTAACTGTAAAATCTTCGGAGAAGATTTGCGTTCCATGGCCGTTCCGACTCTTTGCCGGAGTCGTCCCTCTTGCGTGCTCGGGGCTTCTGGGCATCGATTAGGTAGTAGGAATCGTTGCCCAGCACTTTGCTGATGATGAAGGGGCCTTCCCAAGGCGCCGACAACTTGTGCTGGCCGGCTGTTCGCTGGATCACTCGGAGCACAAGGTCGCCCTCTTGGAAAGATCTCGGCCTGACCTTCCTATTGTAGTATCGGCGCAGACTCTGCTGGTAGATGCTGGATCGGTTGAGTGCCAACAACCGACCCTCTTCCAGCAAGTCGACGCCGTCTTGACATGCTTCTTCTGCTTCCTCTTCGATGTACATCGTGACTCGTGGAGAGTCGAACTCTAAGTCCGTCGGGATGATGGCTTCGGCACCGTAGACGAGGAAGAAGGGCGTGAAGCCGGTTGACTTGTTTGGAGTTGTGCGCAGACTCTAGAGGACGGCTGGCAGCTCCTCAAGCCAACAGCCGGCCAAACGCTCAAGTGGTTCGACCAGTCGAGGCTTGATGCCGGACAGGATGAGGCCGTTTGCTCGCTCCACCTGGCCGTTTGACTGCGGATGGGCAACGGACACTAAGTCCATCGGATGCCCTGCGTCGCGCAGAAACGGGCCAAGGCGCCTTTGGCAAAATTTGTGCCATTGTCGGTGATGATGATGTGCGGTATGCCGTACCGCATGGTGATGTCGACGATGAAAGTCACTGCAGTCGGACCGTTCAACTTCTTGATGGGCTTTGCTTCTATCCACTTGGTGAACTTGTCCACTGCGACAAGCAGATGAGTTAGGCCGCCTCGGGCCGTATTGAATGGTCCCACCATGTCCAGGCCCCAAACTGCAAAGGGCCAGGCAATGGGGATTGTCTTCAGTGCAGAAGCCGGTTGAAGCGGCTTGGAGCGGAACTTCTGGCACCTCTTGCATTTTTGGACTAATTCCTTGGCCTCTTCTAGGGCAGTCGGCCAGAAGAAACCGTGCCGAAAGGCTTTGGCGACGAGTGCTCTTGAAGCCGCATGGTGGCCGCACTCGCCCTGATGGATGTCTCTGAGAATTGCTTGGCCTTGCTCTGGCTCCACGCAGCGCTGGTAGACACCAGTGACGCTGCGCCTGACCAGCTCTCTATTGATTATGGTGTAGGCTGCCGCTCGGCGTTGCACTTCCTGAGCCAAAATTTCATCAGCTGGCAGCTCTCTGTTCACTAGAAACTTGAGGATGGGCTGTGCCCATGAGGGTGCTACTATTTCTTCAACCGCTACCACTGCGACTTGGACAAGGGCGGCTGGGCTGGGAGGCGGTGGGCTGGTGTCTGCGGCCGCTTGCTGGGTTGACGAAGTACCTGGGCCGACTGGCGCAGTCCCCGGGCCGACTGGCGCAGTCCCCGGGCCGGGTTTTGAAGTCTTTGGGCCGGTTGCCGCAGTCCCCGGGCCGGGTTCTGAAGTCCCCGGGCCGGCTTCGACTGTGATTTTCTTGGGGCCGTCTGTTGGGGCTCTTGAGTCGGATCCGACTTCTTCGGGGAGAGCCGGCACAAAGATGGAGTCTGATTCTGGTGAAGGCTTGATAGATGGCTTAAGGAGGCGCTAAAGAGCGACACCGGACGGTATCGCTTGGCGGGTGGAGCCGACTCGTGCCAAGGCGTCTGCTTGGTCGTTGTCATTTCTTGGCACGTGAAGGAACTCGCACCCCTCAAAGTATCCGCTGAGTTGCTGCACCAGGAAGCGGTAGCTCGCCATGTTTGCATCTTTGGCGTCCCAGTCGCCAGATGACTGCTGGACCACCAAATCGGAGTCATCGTAGAACCGGATCCGGCGAATGCCGAGTTCTTTGGCAAGCCAGAGCCCGTGAATGAGCGCCTTGTATTCGCCGACGTTGTTGGAGGCGGCGAAGTGGATCTGCAGCGCATACTTGAGCTTGTCGCCTTTAGGGGAGGTGAGGACGACGCCGGCTCCCAAGCCGGTACGCATCTTGGAGCCATCGAAATGCATCCGCCAATGAGTGGAGTCGGGCGCTGGCGGCAAGTACTGGGTCTCGGCCTAGTCGACGAGGAAGTCGGCCAGCGCTTGCGACTTGATGGCGGTGCGGGGCTGGTAGTAGATGGTGTAGGGAGCCAACTCTATGGCCCATTTGGCTACTTAGCCAGAAGCGTCTCGGCTCCCGATGATCTCGGCCAACGGGGCTGTGCAAACCACAGTGATTGGATGCTCTTGAAAATAAGGCTTCAGCTTCTTGGCGGCAAAATGCACGCCGTAGCACATCTTCTGGTAGTGAGGGTAGTTCTCCTTGGAGGTTGACAATACCTCGCTCAGGTAATATATCGGTCTCTGGACAGGGAGCGCCTTGCCTTCCTCTTTGCGTTCGACTACAATGACTGTGCTGACCACTCGGCTGGTGGCGGCGATGTATAGGAGCATGGCCTCTTTAGGAGTCGGAGCCGCCAGCACAGGGGGAGTAGTCAACATCTTCTTCAGCTGGAGAAATTCTTCATCCGCCTTGTGGTTCCACTCAAAAAAGGTGGTCTTCTTCATCAATTGGTACAAAGGGAGAGCCTTCTCGCCCAGCCGACTGATGAATCGGCTGATGGATGTCAAGCAGCCGATGAACTTCTGCACATCTAACAGTCGGCTGGGTACCTCCATCCTCTCGATGGCCTTGATCTTCACAGGGTTGCACTCTATGCCGCGTTTAGAGACCAGGAAGCCAAGGAGCTGGCCGGCTGGTACTCTAAAGACGCACTTTTCAGGGTTGAGCTTGATCTGGAATCGGCGCAGGTTTTCAAAGGTTTCTTTGAGGTCTTCCATCAGTGTCCCACGCTTCCCCGACTTCACAACTACATCATCCACGTAAACGTGGGCGTTTCTGCCGAGTTGCTTGAGGAGGCACTTCTGCATGCAACGCTAAAAGGTGGCGCCGGCATTCCTCAAGCCGAACGTCATGGTCACGTAGTAGAAGGCTCCGAATGGCGTGATGAAGGCGGTCTTCAGTCTGTCTGTCGGGCTCAACTTGATCTGGTGATAGCCTGAATATGCACCTAAGAAGCTCAACAGCTCGCATCCAGCTGTGGAGTCTATCACTTGATCAATTCTCGGCAAGGCAAATGGGTTCTTCGGGCATGCTTTGTTGAGGCTTGTGTAGTCAATACACATCCGCCACTGCTTGTTCTTCTTCAACACCAGGACCGGGTTTGCCAACCATTCTGGAAAAAATACTTCCATAATGAAGCCGGCGGCTAGGAGCCGGGCTATCTCTTCTCCAACAACTCTTCTCTTCTCTTCTGACAGGCGGCGCAAGGGCTGCCTGATGGGCTTCACATCAGGTCAGACGTGTAACTTGTGCTCGGCGAATTCCGTCGGTACACCTGGCATGTCTTTAGGAGACCATGCAAAGATGTCCCGATTCTCACGGAGGAAATCCACGAGCTCGCCTTCCTATTTGCTGTCAAGGTTCGCACCTATGATAGCGTACCTCTCTAGGTGCTCCGGGTCCAAGGGTATCTTCTTGGTCTCTTTGGCCGGCTTGAACGAACCCTCAGCTTCCGACTCCTTAGGGTCGGGCGACATCTCTGGCTGCTTGCCGGCCATCGCCACGACTCGATCAAGAAGCCGCTTCTCAGCCGCGATTACCAGAGACTCGGCCAGACGACTGCTCTCAGCTGCACAGGCGGACGACTTCTTGTAGTCGCCAGCGACGGTCAGAATCCCCTTGGAACTCGGCATCTTCATCTTGAGGTAGGTGTAGTGGGGAACCACCATGAACTTGGCCAGTGTAGGTCGGCCAGGTAACGCATGATATGGGCTTTCAAGATCCACCACTTCAAACCAGACTGGCTCTCGGTGGAAATGATCTTTGTCTCCAAAGAGAACATCTATCAGGATCTTGCCGATTGGTGAGCAGGAAAGGCCAGGTACGATGTCATGGAACACAGTCCGGCTGCTCTGCAGCTGTCTTTGCTTGATTCCTAACTTCTCCATAGTGTACTTGTACAGGATGTTGATGCTACTGCCTCCGTCTATCAGCACTCTCGAAAAGCGGGCGGCCCGCCTATTAGTGGCCAATGTGGCACTTAGGACCAGGGCATAGGAGCCCGGATTCGGCATCACCTCTGGGTGATCTGCTCTGCTCCAACTGATAGGCTTCTCAGACCAATGCATGAACTCTGGAGTATTTGATGCCACAGCGTTCACTTCTTGCTGCTGCAGTCGCCTGCTGCATCCATCATTAGCCACACTGGTGAACACCACATAGGCTCCATGCTCTTCTGGGTACTCGTCTTGTACTGCGCCGACTGGCCTGGCAGCCGGCTGCTGGGGCGGCGGCGGAGGCGGCGGCCCAGCAGGCGGGGGAGGAAGGAGGCCGTCTGCCTTGGCGATTCTTGTGAGCCAGTGGCACTTTCGGGTGGTATGGTTTGACGGCTTCGCGCCGCTATGGAACTTGCAGGGACCATCCAGAGTCTGCTCGTAAGAGAAGGCCGGCAACCAGTTGGACTTGCCGCCTTTCTGTCGCTTGGCCGGAGGCTGCCCCTCCGGCTGTTGATCTTCGAGTGTTGCAACCTGCCGACTGCTGGAAGTCGGCTGTTGGGCCTTGCGTTTATTGTCGTTCTGTTGTTGTCGCCTACTGGAGTCTCCAGCTGGGGTTCTGGGAGCCTGAGGGGCCACTTTGCCAGCCGCGTTAACTTGAATTTCCATCTTCATGGAGGAGTCAGCTGTGGCGTACTTGTCTGCGATGATCAGCAGCTCGTCGAGGGTCTCTGGCTCATCGCAGAGTAGCCTGTGCTTGAGGAGGGGGCCTTCTCAGCACCCAGCGGTGAAGTACTCGATGGCCTGCACCTCGTGCACGCCCTCGCAGGAGTTCCGGAGCCCGCCCCAGCACGTGAGGTAGTCGCGTGTCGACTCATCAGGGCCTTGCACGCACAAGGAAAGCTGGCGCGGCTTGGGCGGTCGCTTGTACATGCTTTTGATGTTGCGGATGAAGGCTTCGGGGAAGTAGACCCAGCTGTTGATGCTGTGGGGTTTTAGACTGTTCAACCATGTCGGGCCGTGCCCTGGAGCATGCGTGGAACATACTTCACGGCAACTCGCTTGTTGCCGTTCGCTATGTTGACGACCGTGGAGTAATCAACCAGCCAGTCTTCGGCTTCACGGAGCCGGTGTACTTAGGTGTGTCTCGGGGGAGCGTGAACCCTTTGGGAAAAGGTTCGTCTCGAATACGGGGCCCAAAACAAGGCGGACCCAGCTCATCTTCTTCTTCCAGCGCCAGGGATCGGTGGAGTCGGTCGATCCGGTGGTGAGCGTCATTTTCTCCGACTCCCACTCGGCGGCCAAGGTGGCCACCGAGAGTCGGATGCTCAACAGGCGGCGGGGAAACTCGCCGTTCTCTTCTCGATGGGGGAGGCAGGTAGTCGCCCTGCCGTTCCACTGCTCTCGGACGGCCGTCTTCGTCGCGCTCGATGGTGATGCGAGTCCGACTATGACTGACAGCCGGCTCTTTGTCTTTTCTTCCCCGGACTCCACCAGTCGGCGTCGGACTCCACCAGTCGGCGTCCGAGACGTCGCGTCTTGATCTCGGTGGGGAGGCAAGTCATCGTTTGGTCGCCGCGGCGCCTCCGTGCGGCCGCCGGCTGCATTCTGCGCGGCAACCGCGTCGAGGAGCTGCTGGACTCGCTCCGTCATCATGCGGTGATCTTCGCCTTCGAAGTTCTTTAGCTCGTCTGTCACCGCTTGGGCGGCGCGGATGTTCTCCACAGGGGTAGCGTATACGGGGTGATTGTCCCCGAACAAGTTGGCGATGGTCGCGCCGCGTTGTCGTACCGCGCCTAGGCGGCTAGGCCCAGTCGGAGCCGGCGAGCCGCCCACAGCGCGATCCATCTCGCGCTGGTAGGCTTCTGACAAGCGCCTCATTCTTGCCAGCTTCTTGGCTCCTTCGATGATCTGAAGGCGGCGTGCCTCCAGCGTCTCGGCGTCTGCGTCCTCTGGGATGGGCGCATTCAGGTCTTGCAAAGCCGCGTCGAGCGGGTCATGAGCTCCCTCACTGGAAAGCTCATCGTGACTGATGACGAGCACCTCCGTGACGGTGCTTCCGCCGCTCTCCTCGTGAGGGAGCGGCTCGTCGTAGACCACCACATTGGTGGGGAAAATGTCAAGCGACACGGCATCGGAGTCGACCAGCACCGGGTCGGTGGAGCCCACGGACTCCAAGTCCACGACAGGCTTGCCAGTGACGTGGAGTTGATCGAGGAGGCCCGCGAGGAGGCTCTCGGGGCCACCCGCGCCTGCGTCAGATGTAGGCTTGTCGGAGAGGCGAACCTCGCCGACAAGTTTGGCGAGGCAGCTAGCTGCGCAGGCGGCCTCAGCGCCGCGCAGCGCGTCGGTGCAGACTCCGTCTGGCGAGCCTGGCTGGCTGCACTTGCTAGGGAGGAAAAGGGTTCCCGTCTAGAACAGATCTCCGGACGACGGTGCACCTCGCCCCATGGTGGGCGCCAAATGTCGGGGGTTGGGTGCGACATATGCCAAAGGACGGCTTATCATGGTGGGAGCGAGTAGAACGTCGCCGGTGCCAGGAAAGGGGATGAGGCGAAGACATGCACGCCGGCAGATCTTACCCATCTTCGGGGCTCTCCGAGGAGATAACACCCCTACTGCTGCTCTGGCGGGTCTCCGCATGGTCACTATGGCAAAGTGAGTACAAGGTTGCTCCTCGAGCTGTTTTTGGAAGAAGGAGAAGGCAAGGATCGCTCTCTCCTTCCTATATGGTATGTCTAGTGCTAGATGATTCCGAACCCTTTGCATGGGTGCCCTAGGGGGGTATATAGGCCTACCCCCCAGGGGTACAATGGTAAAACCGGCTGGGCGCGGGTCCCAGCCGTCTGTCTCTCAGGCGCCGTCTTCTCCACCGACTCCTGGGGCCCGCCGACTGGTGGGTCCCGCCGACCGGCCTGGTACGAGGGCGTCAACCCTTGTTCGCCGCGGGCGGGTCGTGCCGGCTGCAGATTACTGTAGCCGTGCTTCTAATGACGCGGGCTTGGTCGTGGGGTCATGGCAACAGTGCCGCCGCCTGTCGGGCGATCACTGTTCCCATTCCCCTGTCGTGTCTGGTTAATGGCTTGTGGGGCCCGTGGGAGGGGCCGGCCGACTCCTGGGGCCGACTCCCAACGGGTCCGACTCTTGGCGCTCTCGCCGTCTTCAGTACTCCCGCTGACTGGTAGGCCCCGCTGTCTTCGGGCCGTACAGACAGGCCATCATGGGTACAGGGCCCCGCCCCAAGGGCTGATGTCAGGGCTGGCATGGCAACAGTGTCGCGCCGGGCGGAGATCTCCATGGGTACGGCGCACTGTGGCCATGCCTGCCCTTAATTAACAGGGTGGTTGGAGTTGCGGGCCGACTTCCGTATTCGGCCTCCTTGGAGCCGCCTCTGGGACTCGGCTTATCTGGAGTCGCCTCTGGGACTCGGCTTTATCAGGAGTCCCCTCTTGGACTTGGCTTGTTTGGAGTTGCCTTCTGGACTCGCGGGGCGCAGCCTGCCCCGATGTCTTGAAAGGTTCTGGGACTCGGGTTGGCCTACCCGTGGCCCATTACTCCGACAAGTGCATAACAAGGTTTTTCCATTCAATGTCTTCTAAATTTAGCACAGGAGACTTCACCGGAAATTCGTTTATAGACTTGCCATCAAAGTGTGATTTCCTCAGGTAACACTGATACTGCTGCAATGCTCCCTTGAAAAGCACAAGCAAGCTTTTCTCGTCATGACTATCCAGATTGACCCTCACCTGGTTACAACAATGTAATGTAAATCATTGATGTGTTCGATCAGCAGAAAACAAGAAAATAATAACCATGAATAATAGCACTTACACGTAAGTTGGACAGGAAGATGTGAAAATGGTGTTTGTCTTCACTATAATCTTCCCATGATGGGAATATATGCACGTAGTCCCTAATAACATTGAAATCATTGTGTTTTAAACTGGGAATAAATGGAATGGGGTTCCAATCTGCAGGAATTAGCCGTCTCTGCAGTTGGGATAGGTCTTCGGCCGGTGGACTTGCTGTACTTTTTGCTGGAGTGGGATTTTTCTGTGGTATGGCTGGTGCTATGGCAAATGAAATCGGTATACCTTTTGCTAGAGTGCAGGTCCTGTGTGGTGGGGCTAGTGGTGTGGCCAGTGAAGTATGGGTACAGTCTGCTGGAGTCGGTCCTATGTTTTGTGTCACTGGTTGTACAGCCAATATAAGTGGGGCGCTGCCTGATTTCTCCGGCACCACCACGTTTTTCAAGGACTTTGCTGGTGCTCCTTCAGGTTCGGCAATCACCCTCTTCCTTTTTGATGTCTGATGCACAAGAACAGCATTTGAGTGGAAAAACATGGTATGACGACAGATGGAATATGTATTGATAATGGATGGGCATAGCATCTCGAGTTATATGATGAGTAAACTAAGCAGATGGTGGTGCAACAAAGTAGAAGAAATGCAAGACAACATATGCAAGATACGCGCAATCAATAAAACCTTGACAAATTAGAATAGGCACCTTGATGGGTGAACAGCAGGCCATCTGCCTTTGACTCCTCGAGGTTAGAATAGTCATTAGAATGATATTCTGAACAAGAATCAACAGGTGGGAAGCGTACGAGTTACATTGCTTCCAAAATGGCACTCAATGCCTTGGTGCCAATTTTGTAAGTCATTGCAGTGTTCCACAATATTCTTCTGATGCGCGGATTCTGATATTCACTGTAATTGCGTATAATATCTGAGAACCATGAAAACATAAATAGTTGTGAGATTATCTTTGTAATGCATATGATATTCTAATATAGGGGCGCCCCTGTAAACACTTATGTGCTATCACTGGATTCTGGTGAGAGAGCTCATGTGTGCTGTAATATCATGCGTGCATTTATATAATCTGGCACAAGTACACAAAAAATAGGCTCCAAAAGTAAGGATAGCTGGAAGATGATAGGTTCATAATATACTGTATAGATAGTTTATTGCCAAACCATGAAAACAAGAGCACACAGCAACTAGGCAGATCATAGTGTACATAACAGGGGTACACCATAACCACGATATATAAGTCAGGAAAGTGGAACTGGCTTGAAAATACGGTGTTGTATTGCCGCTAGTAATTGAAAGCCTATCGATCACGTACAGGCCAGCACTATCGAACATGGCAAAGAAGAGCAAGCAGATTTTGGATAATAAAATGTTGGTTGCGCAGTGCCCACACATGATGAACCAAAGCGCATTAAGAATGCAACTCCCAGCTGCCTCTCGACCATTTCAGGCGGTTGGATGAAGATCCTACGTCTCCTAACCCTTCTTCTTCCTCGTCTGTGATTCTTCCCATACAGAACACCGCACGGGCCGCCGACCGGACCACCGGCCCCCACCGCATGTGTTCCTACGCCACCCCCACCCCCCACCCGCGTCGAGTTTTCTTCGTTCGGCGAGGCCCCACAACCACCCAAGCCCCTTGGATCGCACCGGCAAACTCCGGCGAGCTCTAAAAAATCGACTGACCCAATTTTGAAATTTAGTCTACTGTGATTTAACTAGTGTGGAATATAAAAGGGGAAAACCATAAGCATTGGGAGTATAGTGTTGAGCGTGCCATGGCGGATCTGAAGGTGCAAACCAGACAAAGGCAACTTCGCAACCAAGACAAGAAATCAGAGTAAAGCAGTGGCGATCTATTTTCTTGCTGTGATAAATAAGTTGAGCAGATACGAAAGAGTACCGCCTCTGGTGCAGCGCCGTGTACGCATCTGGTGAGAATTTGACGGTGCTGTGGTAGCGATGGCTGTGGGCGGCGTGGAAGGAGATCTAGGAGGGTAGATGGTGGCGGCAGGGCACGGTGGACGAGACGGTCGTAGGAGCGGCGCCGGCAAGGTGGACGACAGCGGGGATGAATTGAGAGGACGGGATGCAAGGATCCCGGTCTGAAGGCGTGGATGAGAGAGGTCGATCTTTTGAAATGGACGGCGGCGGGGGGGTATCAGCTCCGGCATGGTGGAGGAGGACGGCGGTGGATGGGGTGGCGGACGGCGGCGGACAGAGGAGGGTGGGGTGGAGAGGGTGTTTTGGCGCCCACGGAATACGAATGGGGAAAAGGGAGGTAGAGAGGAAGGGGGGAACCATGTAGTCAGGGCGCGCTTGTCTCAAATGCGAGGAAATTTACAAACTTAGCCCCCGTTTCAAATTTCTACTACATCACAGCAACATTAGTCGGTTGGGGATAGGACGGTAATCTCGCATACACCGAATATTTGCCGAGGAGAGTTTGTTTTTGGCGCCCACCGTGTATGAATATGAATCTGGGAGGGAGTCGATTTCGGCCGAGGGCACACTGTGTTTTGCCGCCCACCGTGTATAAATCCGGGTGAGAGGCGGTTACGTCACGTTTGGGTGAAATTACAAACCTACCCCTATCGAAACCTATAGAAATCCAGCAGATAGGCTTTGCGCGGCAGGGATACGCAGTAGTGATTTCCATCTCGCAGATTTTGGTTTCGGGCGGTTACTGCGACTTTCCCCGCTTCGTTCAAATTTTGCACAGTGCACGTTTACCGTGCCAACTCAATTCGAATCCCGTTTGTATTCTACTATTTTTTTTCGGGCGGGATCCATTTTCAATTGGAAATACATTCTATATACATCATTTTTTACATATATACTTTCAAAAGCACAACACCATTTATACATAAATATGGTTTACAAATGGCATGATCTTAGATTCATAAGGTTGTATCCATCAATTTGGATTTTCAAATATTTGAAACCACTTTATGTTGAAATCCAATGTATGCATTCCTCGCTAACTGTCTCCAATTAATGTGTGTTTCATGCGGGTTTTTTTAACTTCTCAAACATGTATAATGTGTTTCACACACGCAACATATAGTGTAATCCCGTTTAGACACTAATTACATATAAACCATGCATTGTTTGTAATTGAAGAATCTATGGATCACCAATATTGATAAACTATATAACATTACACGTGTGCCCAAATTCAAATGAATATGCATGTTTGATACACCAATTTGCGTTATGATATTATCGATGTCGTGATCTCCAGTTTAAATATTTGAATCCCCTTTAATCCAGATATTCGTCTCATATAGCTATCACTCATGCTTATATAAGACTATCTCTCTGGACCTATACGCGTTCATCGTCTCTCAGGCATCTCTCGTGCTACCTGTATGTCGACAATGATCTTTTATCTTCGTAACACACTAACGGTACTCTCTCCATCGACCTTCATCACTCTATCTCTCTCTCTAAGTATATCTCGCTCCCTGCTATGTGTCTCTAGCTATGATTCTCATGTGGAATCTCTTTCTCTCACACAAACACAAAACTTTGTCTCCCGGGGTCTCATTTCTCTCAACTATTCCCATGTGTGCCACTCGCACACCCCTCATACAGAGATGTCTTTCGCTCCTTAGATATGAGAACCTACGAATCTTCCTCTTCAACATCTCTTTCTCACACACAAACACAAACTCTGTCTCCCAGGGTCTCATATTTCTCCATTGTTCTCTTGTATGTCGCTCAAACACACCCTCTCTCCCTAGAGATATCTTGCGTTCACTCATATGTCTCTCTAGCTATCACTCTCGTTGTGAAACATCTTTCTCTCTCGCAGACACAAAACTCCGTCTCTCTGGATCTCATTTCTGACTGATATTTGTTTGTATGTGACTCACATGCACCCTCTCTCTATCTCTCTCACACCCACACACATAACCAAGCCTTCTGATCCACTCGACTCCTTTCTCTAGCGCACACTAGCTAGCATCTTTATCTTTCTATTTATCTATTTCTCCATCAACCTTCTTTCTCGCCCTCACTCTTGATTCCTATCACGCACACTACATATGTTTCTCTCTACATGCATGCAGTCAAGTGCCCTCTCACACACATATATAACTTCACCCTTTGAACCACCTGACGGTCATCTCCGACACCCAAACTAACAGATGTCTCTCTAGCTAGCATCTCCATCTCTGTATCTATCTGTAGTTTCTCCGTCAACATTTCTTTCTCGCACGGAGTCTTGCTTCCTATCACCCACACTATATATGTCTATCCATACATATGCATTTATAGGTTGATCTCTTTTGCACAATCGTTGCGCCTCACCCCCTCTGCTCGCCGTAGATGCATGCTCCAGCCCACGCCACTATCTCTTAAAGACAAAAACACATGCTCAATTGTCGGGCCTTCTTCCCTGCATTCTCACATGCATGCATATTGTCATACCGATCCGTCTCTCCCATGTCGTTGTTCTTAGGACTTATGTCTTCTTTCTTTTATCTCGATCATGCGCGTGCGCACACACACACATCCCACGTATACATCTATACCTCTCACACA
Organism: Triticum dicoccoides; assembly: GCF_002162155.2. Classification (NCBI taxonomy): domain Eukaryota; kingdom Viridiplantae; phylum Streptophyta; class Magnoliopsida; order Poales; family Poaceae; genus Triticum; species Triticum dicoccoides. Next base: position 430,452,636 of record NC_041383.1, read on the forward strand.
TGCACGTTCAAGGTCTCTATGTCTCCATACGTAGTTAATTACCCTCAATCCTAACGCCACATCGAATCATTCTCCTCTTTTGTGCACATAACTTCCGCCTGGATGGGCAAAACACACACTCACACTTAACA
>NC_041383.1:430453293-430475688 GCF_002162155.2 Triticum dicoccoides
TCTCTCTCACACACACACACAAACTAAGACTCCATCTCTCTCTCTCCTCTCTCTCTCTCTCACTCTCTCTCTCTCACACACACACACACCACACACACTAAGACTCCATCTCACACACACATGCTCTAGGCGGAGCATTTGTTCCTACCACCCTTCATCCAACCTTACCCGTATGATAAACAATCACCTTTATTTACTTGCATAACATGGACAGATTCCACTTTACTTTAGTAGTCAGCAAACTTATCATCTGTATACCCTTATAAAAAACGAGTTGGCGATGATGGTGTGCCTGCCATCTTGGAATACAGACCGTATGATATATATCTGACGGATAGGAAGCAGACTATGATAATTTCACAAAAGATACCCGCACCTCTCCCCACATCATTATCTCCCGCAACCTCATTGCTCAGCAATTAAAAAAGGAATAAGTCTCTGGAACAATCTAGCATGCATGGTGGCCGCTGCCGCCTGCCGGCGCCGTCCATCCCCATGCCTCCGCCCATTCCGACCACCAGTCACCACCATGCTCCACTCCTCCTCGCCTTATCTCTCATCTTTCATTTTTTCGATGACATTCTCAAGATACCAATTTTCTGATAAAATTCTCGAGATATCATTAGTTTTTACACATGGGATTACTCCTGCATGGGTCAATCACAACAGGTGTTTTGTAAAAAAATGCATATTGATGTTCCGTGCAATGCACAAGAATCTTGCTTGTAATTATATAACGCAAATCACAAGAAGGAAGTGACATTTTTTGACACAACCACGTTAACATGGTCACGTAAATCACGAGCAGGAAGGAGAAGGGAAGCGGGCTGTGGAGTAATGTTTTTTACCACAATTTCTTAGGAAACTCAGTGCAATAATTGAGTAGTTTTGCAACCTACCATTACTACTACACCTGAAATGGTTCAAAACCTATACTCCCTTGCCAGCGCACTCTTCCCGCGTGAAACGGTCACCGTTGCCTGGAGCGTCAGTGCCGCATTAATGCCCGGCCAGAGCGGAGGCGACCTCTCATTGGCGCTGGCTTTGAAGTGGCGCGACGGCCGAGAGAGCGCTGCTTCCCGGTGCACGCGACTGCTCCGCGTCGAGACTGGCCATAGGCCCTGTTTGGATCCATGGGTTAGAGTTAGTTTGAGCTAGTTGGGGCTCAAATAGCCCTAAAGTATCCAATCACGAGGGTTTAAATTGGAGCAAGTTACACCGAACCCACCAAAAAAAAATATCCCACCCAAGAGGTGCTAACTGGATATAGTTCTCATTGGGACCACTGAAAAATCACTTTTCTCTCTCCATGAAGTGCATTTATTGTCAATCTAACCCTGTCACCCAAACACCTCTTTGGCTACAGTTAGTTCAGGGTTAGTCATGAGTTAGTCTAACCTCTAGCTAAGTTAGAGTATCAAACAGGAGCAGTATAGGACATGCAAGTTGCTCAAAGCATACAGGCAAATTCGTACGTGAAAGGATTTTTTTTCTTTTTGAAAACGGAACGTGAAAGGAATTTTTTTTAGAATGCTCTTGGCATGTCGCTAACATGTGATAGTTAACCGACCTCAATAGACGGCAGAAACACCAGCCCGCCGCACTTTGATTGAGACGAGGAGGGAGAAGCGATAGAGGCTGCTGGATTACTAGAGATAGGTGTCGCACGGAAGCCAAGAAATATGGTGATAGCGCGGGTTAGCCATGTACTACTATGATGTAACTACACTGGGCTGTCGTGTTTCGTACTCTTCCAGTCCACTGTGGAGATGATTGGTTAATTTTATATCGCTGAATAATATTAAATATTATGAGTGCAGACGCTCCACCACGAGGTTCCTTGCTCCTTCTCGGTCGTCCGGAATCTATGTTCTTCCACTCTATTTTTTTACGTGAGCTTTGTTCATCCTTTTGCCAACACGCGAGACATCTAGCATCAACGCGCACGTGTTATGCAACGATCGGTCCATCTATATGAAGAACACGTGGCACTGGAACTACGAGACAGACATGTACCAAGGAGTGGACATACGAACCTAAGTAATGTAGCGCAGTAAGTGAAGTAGAAAGGCACAAATGGTATGAACATGCGTGGCATACAGGGTGTGTTTGGTTGCGTTCTCGTCTCAGCATAGTTGTTCCCTCTTCATGCATGCTCAACTTAGCACCCCTCTTCATGCATGCTCTCTTCATGCATGCTTCTAGTGTATTTGTGCTAAACTACTGTGGACTCATGCACCCTCCATACACTCTACCAAACACCCAAAAGTAGGTCGAGAAGGGAACTCTTGGGCGACATTTGTCTCTTACTACGTACTACCACTAAATGTTGTACGTGCAATGCACGGTGATGTAATGGAGTACGTGTCTAAGTACTCTACTACTACTATATTAGTTGGAGGCACGTATTAACTTTTATATTTGTTTACGTGTATGCCCCGAGACCTTCCAACTAGACGTGTCTTTCTCTCCAGGTCGCACTTTGTATCGTTCATACAGCTAAGTACTACTACGTGTGGTCTCCGACCCAGAAGTGGAAGAAGTGGAGATGCTCTACCACACTGTTTTTTGCGCCGGGCTCTACCACGCTGTTCATGTCCTACTCCTTTAGCTGACGTGTGGGACATCCAGCACGTGCCGTGTTTGGCACCCTTCGTCGTAAGAGTTGAAACGCCAGCATTCATCAGAAATAAAAAATAATTATAAATCGACAGTGATACTATTTTTTTTGCGAACCAATCAGCAGTGATACTATACCACGCGGTTTCCTTGCTCCTCGATATCGGAAAGAATACTTCTGTTCGCCAACATGTGGGATGTTGACCATCCTGGTCCACTTGCCATGCACGTAGAACTCCAAGGGAGAGTCACCCAGGTCGTCACGCCGCAGTAACAATGACTAATGAGCCGTCAAATCACAGGCCCACTTCCCACTTTGAAGTTGCTCAGACGAAGGAACCATCCTGACTTCGTTGAATTCCGCTTCTTGAAGAAAACTACTGTACCAGCAGTACTGCTAGCTACAGTATTTACTCCAACAGAGGCCTCCTTTTGTTCATAGGATAGGAATATGAAAATCATAGGAAGTGAGATGACATGCATCTCAATTCCTATAGAGAAAGATATGCCATTTGATGCATAGGATAGGAATTTTTCCACTTAGTCTAGGCTAATGTACTGGTAATTTTCTCTAAAAACTACAGTAGTAACTAGTAGTGCTGGTACATGCTCGTACTCAGACACAGACACACACACTACTAGTACTACTACTTCTCACATGCTGGCCAGACGCTGTCGTTCTCCTTCCCGACTTTGTCCGTGACACCCCACCGTGCTTGGATCTCTGCCGACCTCTCCGCAGCAGCGTGTGCGTCCTTTTCTTTCTTGCGGCGGCGGGCCTCCCTTTTCTTGAGTGCTTTCTGACTTTTCCGCTCCCTGTGTGCGGCTTTGGCCGCCTCTTGCTCTACCGCCCATTCGGCCTTGGCATCTTCAAATTCCTCCCACATAGTTGTGAGGTCGCGAGCGGCGATGAACTCGGCACGGTGGGATGCCATCACTTCCCTACCATTTTGTGTGCGTTCGTGGGTGGCGAGGAACTCGGCATGGAGGGATGCCATCGCTGCCTTACCGGTTAGTGTGCGGCACGGTGGCATGAACGACGCTTGGTGAGAGCTCTGGGGTGGAGTGGCCGGACAACCGTATAGTGCATTGGTTTGTCAAGAGCTCAAGGACAGAAGACGAAGCAAATTAGGATTCCCCTTCAATCCTGGTCATTTATTACCGAGTAAAATGCATTGGCGGTCATCGAACTTGTCTTGATAGCTCGCTTTGATCATTGTATACGAGATATGGTGATTATACGGTCGCTGGCTCAGCGTATAGCTCCGTATTTGTATGGTTGACGAGTCAAACAGTCCGCATGCGCCTGAAATGGTCACCGTCTCTCCAGAATGTCAATGCCGCATTCACTGGACTTAACTGCAGGTGCAATTGGTGTGTCACTGACATGCGGGCCAGACGCCCGTTGGGTCCACATGTCAGACACCCAAACGCATCTGCAGTTAAGTCACTGAAGTAGCGTCCGCAATCACGCCCGACGAACCTACTCCGGCTCCAGTTGTCCATCCGTCTGCCGCGGCTCATTACCATTCGCCCGCTATATTAACTTGAGCCCCAGCTCCCAGCCATAGCCAAAGACCCACACTTATTCTCCTCCGGTCCCTTCCTTCTGTCGGCACCACTTCAACCATGGCCTCGTGGCGCTCCGAAGCTCTCTTGGATGTACTGTCGCAGGAGCAGATGAGGGACATCGGCGGCTCCGCTCCAGGCGCGCTCCAAAGCTCTCTTCGACATACTGTCGCAGGAGCAAACAAAGGAGATCGCCAGCACCCCCCGGTCCGCCCTCTGCCGCCACGACCACGAAGCTGGCGCACGTGCGCAGGCGCAGCCGGCAGCGAGGAAGAGTAGTACACGGTAGGTCGTCGCCGCTCTGGTCCCGGGAAGGCCACCGCTACTCCACTCAGTTGACGCCAATCTTGGTGGGGTAAACATCGGCGGCCGATTAGCCGCTTGACGGCGATGTGGAGGCGGAAATCTTCATAACCTTGTGCTCCGGCCGGAGGAGGAGGTTATCGAGGTGAATGAGGAGGAGGCAAAGGCAATGGCCGGCTTTCTCGGGTTCATGGCCGGACTTGGTGGTCGGGCGCCAGCGATCGTTTAGATTAGGTTTACAGTAGGTTTAGTACGGTTTGTGCGAAATATGTAATGAATTTCGTCCAGTTTGTAGGAAAAGTTTTCAAAATGTAATGAATTTCATCCGGTTAATTTCATCCGGTTAATTTGAAATTTGCTTTGTTTGCACGAATTTCGTCCGGTTAGTTCATATAGTTGTCGAAAGGTATGCGGGCAGCATCGGATGGCATCCATCAGTGTCCTCGGACAGATGCCGACGTAAATTTGTGGTACAGCGCTGGAGATGCCTAACTATCATGCTATAATCGCTAACAATCTTCCATTATTTGGCAGGGAACAGTTATCCCTCGATCAAAATCAGATCCGCGGTGCTTCGCACTCCTCCCGCGTACGAGTGTAAACTCTTGCTTACATAAAAATGGAGCAAGTGGACGGCACTGTAGCACGTCATATCACTCGAACTAGCCCACCTAACGAGCGGGAAAGCACCGCCCTCGTCATTTTGTTCTGGATTTCTATCGATCGATCGCGCGAAAATGTTACGCTTCGCAAGTTCTAAAGGAAAAGGCGGCACACTTACGACTCGTGCGCGTCGCAACCCCGACAGTCCGGCTCGCATGCCGCTCACCAAAGGGGACACGCGTTGTCTTGCAATTTCGCTGACATGTGGGACCGTAATTGAATAAAACATCGATAGCCGAAATCTAATCGCTCGGCGGGCGTCGGCTGAGAAGAGAGAAACGGGTGAGGGAGAAGAGATCGCCCGCCCGCCGCGCACGGACTCCAAGAAATATATGGTGATAATGTGAGGTGGGTCATGCTGTAGTCTGGACCGCTTCCGGAGCCCGCTCTCACCGCCCTGGCCCCTCAAGACGCTAGCTGCCCGCTGCATGCATAACAAGTAGTCCCCGCTTATGTGGAGGAGAGAGAGGCATTGACAAAGTCAAGGAGTAACAGTGGAGACAATATCTTTCATCAAAAATAAACAATGAATACTCGTTGCTCGTCCTCTATATCAGAAAGAATACTTTCATTCGCTGACATGTGGGACATCGACCATCCTGGTCCACCTGCCATGCACAAAATTATCCTGGTCTACCCCGGTCGTATCGCAGGCCCAACCTTTCCCACCGTAAGTTGTTCGGACGAAGGAACCATCATGACTTCGTTGAATTCCGCTTCTTCAAGAAAACTTACTGTACCCGCAATACTGCTACCACACGCAAAGACTGGACGGCACTGTACCACGTCATATCACTGAAACCCACTAGGACAAGCTAGCCCGCCTAGGTCATCTATTTTGGAACGGAGGGAGTACGTCTCTGCACTGCTATGATTTTGTGTTGCACATTCTGTGTACTTTTGCTATGATTTTCCTACCCTATGAACCAAATGAGGCCTGAATGTATGTCGACTATTGTCTGATCGATCGCTAAGCCTACAATTTTAGGAGCTAGGGCTATTGGTCGATCGACGAGGGATAAGTATAAGCGTACCACGAGCTCATCAGCCCCTACGTTTCTCTTTGGTGAGTGTTTTGCAAGTACTATAGCTCGCACAGTAGCTAGCCTACTAACACCAAGAATCATCAAACAAGCCTTGCTGATATGATAAACAGTTCAAACTTACATCTAAGCATGTCATGTATTACATCAAAAGCTGGTGAGGATACATCTGTGTCCATAACTCGGAGAGGGTTCGCATGATTCATCGCATGATTCACTATCAAACAAAAGTAGCAAGATCCACCCACACAAGACAGTGCACTAGCCCTAAGATGGTTTGATAACACGCATCATTCTGGTAATTAAACACAGGGCAATGCAAACTACCTTGAAGGATTAGCGCGACCAACTATTTCTTGTCATCAATCTCTCGAGCAATGACCACAGCACGGACAGCGGCATGGGAATCGAATTCTGGGGCGATGTCCACAGGACTGACCGCGACATCGGAATCAATCTCTGGGGTGATGTCCACAGGATGGACAGCAGCATCGGAATCGATCTCCGGGGCGATGCCAACAGGACGGGCCACGAGATCGGAATCATCAAGGACAACCACCGGCACCTGCACAACACTAACATATTAGCATGCACATTGCAAATAATCAAAAAGCAAGCACATTGCAAATAATCAAAAGCCACAACTATGGTAATAATCCATTATTTTTTACCTTGTGCAGCTCACCGGGGGATCTCATCCCTCCGGGGACCATCTCCTTGTCCTCGATGGGGGCCATCACCTTGCCAGGGGAATACTGCTTCTCAACGGCGACTATCTCCTCAAACTCGATCTTGAGCCTCACATAGGTGGCAATCAGAGCTCCTGGGGTAGGCATGGTGGGGCCCTTGTTGTTCTTCCAACTTTCTTTGAGGAGTTCTTCTCCCAACGTCCTCAACTCTTTGGCCAGTGCTTGTTTCTTGGAGTTCTTCGTCTCCATGGGTTGGCCCGCCAACATGGTCAACTCGTTGGTTGGTGCTCGCTTCCTGGAGATCGCTGTCTCCAGTGGATTGTCCACCGACAACTCTTTGCCTAGTGCTCCAGGATCCATCAATGAACTGACAAACAAAAAGCAATCGAAAGGAAACCACAATCGCAATGAAAATGGGAAAAGAATAGGATGTGAGAATCGGTCGGTGCTTCGCAAAAAGAAGATTATTGGAATGAAAATATAGCAGCATAACTGATTCGCCCACCTTTCCTTCGTCGGTAGTGAAGAAAAATGGCAGAAGTGAGTAGCCTGGAGTGAGGTTTTCTTCAAGAAAGGGAAGAAAGGGCTTGAACGAGCGTTCCAATGAAATGATGGTTGCTTTGTCCAGTCCAACTTGGAGGCCACCTTACCACTGTGGGTAAAGGTGTGGGTTTTGTGATATGACGGGTCATGACGGCCACACCGGGGTGACAGGTGAGTCTCGACTGTAGCACCTCGCTGTGATTTGGTGGATGGCACGCGGGCCCGGATGCTTTGAAATGTCATTAACTTGATTTTAGTCTCCTTAGTATTTGGATCCAAGCATGGATGAGGCTAACAAGTTTTAGTCCCACTACTTTTAGGGTCTGTTTGGTTGGAGACTAGTGTGGCCGAGTCAAAGTGTGGCTAGTCATGAGACTAAAACATATCAAAGCACTCTCTCAATATTGTGCACGGCGACCAAGGCGGAGAGGAAAATGAGAGAACTATGTAATTAATGCATGAGTTTAATTAGGGTAGTTTTGTAAAGTACGAGATACATTCCTCCAATCGCAAAATGCCTTGGTTCATGAGATTTGAGATTTGAGCCCTATAAGCCGGAGGGGAGGGGGTACTGCACACGGTGTAGTCTAGTCACTTGTTTTTTTTGAGCCAAAGTCTAGTCACTTGTTGAAATCTCTAGAAAGGAAAATACTCCTTTCCGGTTTACAGGTCTATACTACTCCCTCCGTCTAGGTGTGTAATTCATCTTACGAAAACCAAAAAGTCCCAAAACACTTAGGCGCGGTGCATTAACTTCTACCTTGTTTCTTGTTTCTTGACATACGTATCAACCAATAAGAGATGAGAGGTGTGCATGCTTTTAATGACTTGCAATGGCTAGTTCATTTCATGGAATGCTATTAATTAGCAAATAAACATTGGTGACCCCAGGAGGAAACGGTGCTAAGCGCGTGGACCTATGCAAAATGAGTACTCCCTCCGTCTAGGTGAGTAAGTCATCTTGGGTTGTGCACCGTAACCAAGGAGGAGGGAAAAACGTGAGACCTTAATGTTTATTTGTTAATTAATAGCATTGCATGCAATGAACTAACCAATGCATGTCGTGTTTGGTAGTCTCAAGTCATTAAAAATATGCACACCCCTCATCTCTTATTGGTTGATATGTCAAAAACAAGAAACGAGGTAAAAGTTAATGCACCGCGCCTAAGTGTTTTGGGATTATTTGGTTTTCATAAGATGACTTACACACCTCTCTGTATTTAGTTTGTAGTGGAATCCCTAAAAAGACTTACATTTAGGAACGGAGGGAGTAGTCACTTGTTGCAATCTCTAAAAAGACTTATATTTGGTAATGGAGGGAGTACAACGCATGCATGCATGCAGTGACTTTCCTTTTGATACTTGCATGTGTTGATTTGATGCACCTTGCCAAATTTTGACTATAAATTTAACTAACCAAATTTTCATGCATGTCACAAAAAATCACGGGGCTGTTTGGATTGTGACTATGTTTGTCTTATGTTGCCACATTATTTTTCCCACACTTGCCACACTTGCCTAACCTGAGTTGCTCAAATTGTTAGACACACTTTGGCTTGCCTAAGGGAATCTTGCCAAAAAAATTGTGTCTATGACATGTGGGGTTCACTGCTAATAAAAAAAATTCTTGTCTAAGGTGTGGCTAATAAAAAAGACTTATATTTAGAAACGGAGGGAGTAGAAAATATAAATAATAATGCATGTTGGGGCAACCCACGTTTCCGCTAATTTTAGCCGTGGGCTTGTCACAATTTTTACGAGGGGGTCGTTCTTCATTTAATGGAGGGACTTGTAGTACTACCAGACTTGAACGAAACAAAGTGCGACCTGGCACACCGTAACACCACTTGGAACAAGCGAGTAGCTATCTCAAAAAACAATCAACAACTAAAAAAACCGCGACCTGGCATGTAGTATAGTACACAATTTTAAACGATTGTTTTGATGGAGTGAAAAAGGAAAACTACCCCACTACTTATATATAGGTCGTAGCCACCGCGCTTGCTTGCTAGGGCTTCTCTATTCACTCACTCTCATCCTCTCTAGATCTAAACAAGATAGGGGTAGTAACCCTGTCTTTCTCCCTTCAAAAAACACTGGCTTTCTATCCTCACCGTTGGTTACAGATCCGGACGTATCCCCCTCCGCCGGTGAAGGGGAGGAGGGGCAGCGTTTAGGCTGTCATCGACAGCGAGGGAGGAGACCCACTGCCGGCCGCACCGTTATCTCTGGCCGAGCGCCGGCGCGGGAGGTCCTCCGATCCCTTCGTAGTTGCCTGTGGGCGGATCCGGCCTCCCGCCGCCCACCTATCCACATCCCGACGACCTTCAGGTATATCTTCGTTCAAAACCGCCTTAGCTCTACTTCCCTAGCTCGCTACATCGCTGCATGTGCATCATTTTCTACCTCTCAGCCCCTCTTGATCGGATGGTCCAATGTCACCTATTTTTTTCTTCTATTGTTAGAGGTAAAGCTACTTCATGGAGTCGAATCTTGTACTCCCTCCGTCCAAAAATACTTGTCATTGAAATAAAGTGGGGGTGGGGGAATTTAGTATGTACATCGGACTTGGTACAAACAGGAAGGAAAGGGGATGAAAGTAGTACAGACTGGTCATCCAACCGGTCTCTTGGTAGAAAAGGGAAATATAGGGGTAACGCTGTACACAGTGGTATGACCATGACTAGATTTGCTATCCACACATAGGAGTAGGTGGCTAGAGTGAACAAAAATTGGACCAACCCAGATATGTTTCTTGGATGTTTGTTTCTCGGGGCAACAAACTATGAATCGCCACTTTATGCCCCTGTTTACGTACATGGTGCTGTACTGCTGGTGCACCCACTATCCCATGCCCTTATACCAAATATTTAGGCTTCGGTCGGAATAAAGGGGCAGAAAACATAGGTCTTGATGAAAATAGAGGAATAGGAAAGGAATGTAAGTATAAAACTATGGAACAGCAAACCGGAGGAAAGTCTCAAGAGAATGTGTTCGGATGGACTACGAAATGTACAGATTTGTTTTTTTAGAGTAGCATGCTTGGCAGTATGAGAAGCTATTTGTTTATTCAGCTGCATAGTGACTACTCTTGTCCTCACCTCACGTACCACACATAGGTTGATTTTTTATTCTGGCAAACACAGCACAGCAACCTGTCTAACGCATGGCAGCGAGCGCATGCAGGCTTCCGCCCAAAAATGAGCAGCGCGTGGATGTTTCTTGTCAGGACCCCGACTCAATGCCACATCGATCTAGCATGTAACACCTCATATCACTTTGCGGCCTCACGCACGCTATTCCCACGGGTGTCGCCTTACCTTTGCCCGGGACCGTTTGCGCCTTTTGGCACACGTATATGACAGTGTCGCTAGCATCCATATGATAAGGAGCCCGGGCTGACATGGCTAGTCGTAAACCCAAAGTGGCACAGACTTACAGGGACAGGCATCCATGACCCAGCATCGAACGTGTCGGTCATCAGCGAGTGAATCCAGGCTGTAGCACTGGGCTAGCAGGACTCCGGTGAACCGGGCTGTAGTAGGCTAACAGGACTCCGGTATTCATCGCGTGACATTTCCCCGAAGGGACAGACACCGAAACGAAGAAGGACACATGCCAGCCAGCCTAAGTGTTCCGGAGCAGTAGCAAGCTACCATGGCTCGGTGGAAACACTAGGAGACATTTCCCGGTAAGAGAGGCTACTAAAGATAAACAACTAGATAGTCAGATCCCACACATACCAAGCATTTCAATAACATACACACAATATGCTCGATATGTGCGATCACAACATGGCATCACATCATGACTCTACGACTCAGTATTTATCCAATAGGCTCCGAGGAGCGAGATATTACAAACAGGGGTCTCACGACCCAACATTCAGAGCATACAAATCAAAGCACAAGCGGAAGCTATCGTGTCTGAGTACAGACATCTATAAATGAAAAAGGCTGAGAAGCCTGACTATCTACCAGATCCTGCCGAGGCACAAGATCGTAGCTGAGGTAACAAGCTAAACGTCGAAGACCACGCGGAAATACTAGTGAGACTGAAGTCTCTCTGCAAAAACATAAAATAGGCAAACGTGAGTACAAATGTACCCAGCAAGACTTACATCAGAACTATCTATATATGCATCATTATCAACAAAGGGGATGGTGGGGTTTAACTGCAGCAAGCCAGCTTTGACTCGGTGGCTATCCTGAACTACGACTGCAAGTAACTCTTTTGAGGTGGCGCACACGAGTCCACATATTCACCATATCAATACACCACTATGGATCCGCTCCCGTCTCCCTACGAGAACGCCATCCATAGCACTCACGCTTATCTTGCGTATTTTAGGGTATCCACTTCCACTTGTCTATGAACTGATATAAGCGACCCAGAAGTCCTTTTCCGTGGACACGGCTATTCGAATAGATCATATTAACCCTGCAGGGGTGTACTTCTTCACACACGCTCTCACCACTTACCGCCGTTTACACGACATGTACTCGGCAACCTTCAAGCGGAAGCCCAACGTGGGTGTCGGCCACGGCCTGCCTAAACACTCGAGTCTCTAGTCCAGGTTTATCGCCTATTCGGGTTCCATCCATGAGGAGATCCGGCCGGAGTTTCGCTCACAGCCCCAAACGATGTGAACAGGGTTCCGTGACACCAAACGGGCGCCCGGTTTACCCGGCCACGTGCCTACCGCATCACAGCCCACCCCTACGGTCAGCGCTGCGCACGGCCTCCAGCATACTACAAACACCAGAAACTACTTGCAACTCCTGGACAGAGGACAAGGGTGATTAAGAAGCCGAGAGGGTCCATTGGTTTCGGGCCCAATGCGTGGTAGTAGCTGAATCATGGATCACAAACATAGAACTCAGTTCCTGAGGACGGCTGCAATGAGACAACCCACCATGTACTCCTACATGGCCTCTCACCGCTACCTTTACCAAATCGTGTTCACACACTTAGCTCACACACAGTAGGACATGTTCACACGCCTCTGATTCATCCCGGATGAATCAGACCTGACTCAACTCTAAGCAGTAGCAGGCATGACAAACAAGCATGAATGAGTAGGCACATCAGGGCTCAAACAACTCCTACTCATGCTAGTGGGTTTCATCTAATTACTGTGGAATGACAGGTCATGCAGAGGATAAAGGGGTTCAGCTACCGCAGCAAGTAACAGATGAATTGATGTTGTCCTAATGCAGTAAAAGAGAGCAGGAGCGAGAGAGTGGGATTGTATCGGAATGAACAAGGGGGTTTTGCTTGCCTGGCACTTCTGAAGATAACATTGAGTCTTCATCAGTGTCAACGATCACATCATCGGTATCACGTCTATCGAGAGGGGACAAATACCGGCAACATAGAAGGGAACACAATCAATGCAATGCACAATATGATGCATGATCATGACATGGAAAAAAATGAATGTATTTTGAGCTAATGCAACTAGCAACAGATTAAATGAAGTTGGTTTGAATACAAGATTCAAATTCAAACTCCATATGTGATTATTCAAATGCCATTAAATTGATTTGTGCTAAACAGCAGCTATAAGTTGTTCTAACATGCATGAAAATGGTACAGATGGATTCCTTGAATTTTTCTGATAATTTTTCATATATAATTTATTTAATTTGGAGCTACGGTTGAATTTTCTATGATTTATTGAAGTTTTAGCTATTTTCTGGAATTTCCTGAATATTTTTTAAATCCAGAAAATACTTATTGCGTCAGCCCCACGTCACTGTGACGTCAGCAGGTCAACAGACGCTGCTGGTGGTCAAACATGACCAGTGGGGTCCACTGGTCAGTGACTGAGGCTGGTTAGTGTCAATGGCAGGTGGGGCCGGGTCAACAGACACGTCAGCAGGTCAATACTGACGTGTGGGGTCGGTCAACGTCCATGTCAGCGTGGTCAAAGCTGACGGGTGGGGCCCATGTGGTTAGTTAAACTAAACAGAAAATAAACTAAGATTAATTAAGACGTGGGGCCCAGTGCCAGTGACACGGTGCGGTGATTAGTGGCTAACTAAGCCAGCCACGTCAGCAAGTGACGCCGACGACCACGGCGACGGCGAGACCTCGCCGGAGTTGCTCGGGACGGCGCTACAGCCCGCGGCTGGTCGCGCTGAGGGCACCAAGGGTGAGCCCGTGCTCCCGCGCATCTAGGGGGACCCACGAGAGGGCGTGGGGTGGCCGAAGTTGAGCGCGGCATCGACCCCGGCGGCGGCCGGAGCTCGGGGGTTCGCGGGACCGGCGCTGCGGTGTGCAAACGAGACGGTTGTCGCTCTAGTTTTACTCTACGGGACGTAACGAGTGCAACGGACGCATGCGTGGGACCAAAAGGTCACCGGGGCTTCACCGGCGACGAGCCCGTGCGGCGGAGCGTCTCGGCTCCGGTGGAGGGAGCGGCTGGAGCTCGAAATCGGACACGGGGTTAGGGGGAAACGAAGCAGGGGCTCACGGAGATCACGATGAGACGGTCGGCATGCTCGGGGAAGGCCTGGGGCGACGGGACAGCGACGGCGATCTCCGGCGACCGAAGCTTGAAGACGAGTCGATGCGGTCGAGTTGGGGCGTCCGAGCGCTCGGGGCTTGCTCGAGGCGACGTAACAGGCGGTGGCGGAGTTTGCAGACTACACGGGGAGGCGAGAGGAGCATGGTGGGCGTGGTGGCAGCGAACGACGGCGGCGGCTCTCTGTTCGGGCGAAGAACGAAGAGGGGGAGGGAAGGAGAGCAGCGAGTGAGGGAGAGGAGAGAGGGCCACTAGGGGGGGTCGTGGCATCGTGGTGGCATGAGGGGGAGGCTCGGGAACGCCTCGGTGGAAGCAGGAGGTGGCCGGGGCCTCTCGGGCGCGCGCCACGCCTCGCCTCTGTTCGTCCTCCTGGCAGAGGAGGAAGAAGACAAGGGGGAGGAGGTGGGCTGGGACGAGTCGCTGGAGGAGCTGGGCCGGCTGGGCTAGACAGGTAAGCGCCAGGTAAGTCTTCTGCTCTGTTTTATTTTTTTTCTTCTGTTTTGTTTTATTTAATTTATCTTGCCACTGTTTTGAATTTAAAATAATTCAAACAATGCCAAAAACTCCTCTGAAAATATTTATGCTGCTTAATGGACTTTTCCAAAAGCTCATAAAATATTTCAGGGGTATTTGAAATTATATTCTAGTTATATGAATATAATTCAAATTCAAATAGCTAATGATTTAAATTCAAAGTCCCAAAAATAAATCCTTAAAAATGTTCAATATTTTGGTTGGGACCAGAACCCTTACCAAAAATTATCAAACATTTAAGAAGAGCATTTTGGAGCAATGAATGAGATTTTTAGGGTTTTTGCCCTTCTTTTATTTAAGGTTTTGAGGCTTCCAAAATTCCTCAGTTCAAGTTTTAGAAATTTAAATATGATGCCTGGATGAAGATGCAACTATTTACAAACAATATTCTAGGGTTGTGACAACTCACCCCCACTAAACAAAAATCTCGTCCCGAGATTCATGTGTAGGGTAAGGTGAAGGGGGAACGCAAACTAGCACAATCTTCACGATCCAGTTGCACTTCAAATGGACGTTGATTCGTTCACCATCATTGTCTCGAAGTCTTGCTCTGAGAACTCCAACTAACATGACAACGAGAGGAAAAGAGAGACCCTAAAAGAATGGTTCTTCTCGAAGGTCGAACAACTCAGGATTAACTCACGGAATGAGACATAGGACCATCTCTCGGGTTGAGACACGAGTTACACATCAAGAGGGGTGGAAAGAGACGGATGACGAAGGTGCACTAGGTAGACAACAATTTCACGCTTAAGAAGGTGGTAAACAATTGTCAACGTAGCGAGGAGTTGAGTTGCCATGATACCATAACGATACACCTTAGGGAAGGTGACTCGTAGAGATATCCCCTTAAGTGGCAAAAAGAATTACTTTTGATTCAGAGATCATTGAAACTCTTTAAACCAGCCTAAGACAATTCTCGAGCGATCGTTTGGAGGGGGTCGGTAGAATGGCATACTCAAACTTGGATGATGTGGATTACCTTGTTGAAGACAACGTAATGGATGAATTTGCTTATCACCGGAAATGGAAGAGACCATGGTAGAATGGCACATTGGCGGTGCAAGCTGGGAACAAAATGCAAATGATGGGAATGATTCTGGTAACTGGGGAAGAACCCAACAATAGAGAGTGAATTCACTGTTTGAGAAGTTCATAGCATTGCCGAGGGAACTGAGAGCATCCCAATTAGAGCCGATGATAACACGTAGCGCTTGTGCGTGCTCTCAAGAACTTGAGCATTTCCACAATCATCAAGGTTTTATCAACAACCGCGTCAAGGGTGCAGACAACACAACATACTACCATGATGAATAGCGATGGACGATGCAGATGCGAAGGAGGATAACACTTTCTCAGATTTCACCTTAGCGAGGCCAAGCAAATAAAATCTGGATGATCGACCGAGAGACATTTAGCACTCCGCTTCTAATGTTCTCCTTGATGTGCTAGCGTAATCCACCCATAGATATGGTTTGATATCTAGAACATCAAGTAAAGGTCGGACTTCGGGAGCACAAGAATCCATAAGGAACAACTAGGGAGGTAAATCCTACGAAATCCTTATGGGGAGGTGGCCAACTTCCTCAATCAAGATATTATAATAACAGGTCTTCCGGCTGGGTGTGTTGTCCACGACATCCACTTTACCGGTTATTGCGCGACCAATATTATAATTCTTGGGAAATATTCCAACCATCATATCTGCCTGAGATTCAGATCTGGTTGGTGTCAGGATATTCCAGACTCATCGAGTCTAGGAAGAAAAACGGAAGTTTGCAACACAAATCGACGAGATGACGTTGCGAGATTCTCGGGGAATGAACTACGATAGTAAGCTCCAAAACATGAGCTGGTTCTGCTACAAACATGTGAACACGTTGTCCAAGACAAGCATCACCACAAAGTAGTCTTATAATAAAACACTACCGAGTTCAGGAGGGGGAACCATCAACGAGGGTATCGAAGTCCTTACATAATTCCGGATTAGCTCTTATGAAGGAACTCCTTCTCCTTGAACAAATCAATCAGTGGCTTGGTGTGCTAGGGGTACATATAGATTGAAGGTTGCAAGTCTTCAAACCACAGAATTCTTCGCACGTGTGCATGACTGATTTGGGATGATTCCAAAGGAAACAACATTGATTTTCTCGAATCCACGGCGGCAACTTGCATCAGATGCACATGAATTAAAGGAAGTCACTACCTTTATCCAAACATATGCTTCATGAGCTAGCATGAACAAATGCTTTCAAAAGTTTCCAACACTAGCTTAATGTTCAGCAAAATTATGGAGAAGACAAGGATGTTGTCAATGGGCACAACAACAATTCATCTGGGTTTCCTTTTAAAAGGAATTCCATAGTTAAGTGAACACGGTGATAGCATTGGTCAGACCAAAGATGTAATGGTGTATGCTCGAGGGATCAACCACGAATAAGACAACATTACGAGCATCGTTGGTACTGATTTGACTTGACGATGGCCCACACTCAAATCAAAGGATTGATAAGACAATAGGTCCAACAACTGATCACAGGGACCAATCGATGAAGATATCATCTTTCTTCAACACACACTACACAAGAATATCCCTTTGGAACGAACTAAGTCAGGCAAGATTTTATCTTCCAACTCTCCAAGTTGTTGTCTAGCTTAACCAACTAGCTCAGGGATATCTAACACCGATCTTGGAGAGAGGGTGGTTCACAAGAAACCAACTTGATCACGAGCTCAACATAACAGTCAGGGAACAACCTGGTAATACTTCCGAGAAGATATTCGGAAAATCACGAACCACCGGTATGTTACTAAGCTCGAGAACAATCTCGCTTTTGAGGGCAAGACGATATGATCAAATGAGTGAGGACTTGACAAGATCCTAACTCATCAATCGAAGGGTGCACCGAAAATAGGGACTAGGTAGCACGATCAGTCTTGGAAGGATGATTCAAAAACCAACACGCTAAGAATGAAATTATTATCCTTTAACTACCAAGCAACGAGGTTGCTCGGAGTATTGATTTCACACATCACAATTCATTTGTCGGTATTCCGGTTGCATCAACACGAGGGCCGAGGAATGACTAATGATGGTGAGAAGTATCACTACGTCAAAATTCATGAGAGTTGGTGCAGTTCTCATGACAATTCTGACATAAAGGGGGTAATACTCCAAGGTAGAACAGAACCAAAAGCTGGATTGGCATTTGATCTGCGGAATACAACTACTTTGACCCAATCCTAGATATGGATGAGGTACTGGAGTTTGTTTCTCCTAGTCATTCCGCGATAGAATGGCTTGACGGACCACAAGAATAACGAGCATCGGTGAACACGAATGCACGACATCAACTTGACTATCAACTGCTGGACAAGGGTCAAATACAACTACAGAGGGACAACTCAAAAGAACATATGATTTCCTGAGTTGTGGATGCATGGTTTAGCATGTCGAACGAAGTTCAACATATTTCTTCCGGATAACCCATGTAGAAAGGTAGAACTGGCAGAGCCACAATATATAATGGAGAATTCATCAAGAGCACTCTGGTTGTGATCGTTCAGTTCAACGAGGAACTTCTGCCATAAGTAGTTCATGGTATTTGGAAGAAAAAGATACCACGTACTTCAAGGACTATCGTAAAGGTTACTAATAACCTAAGGGAGCTAGCAATTATTATCAACATGAAGTAAGTAGGGTGAATCTCGGGTTCAAGAACCCAGGAATAGAATACCTACTAACTAAATGGCATCGCGGGATGCTTTCGATAATGACGGCCAGAATCATCACACTGGGAACACAAAACATAGCTAGACTACTAGATGATCCCCTGAGACACCTAGGGTCATAATAATAGCTCCAACATATATGTCAAGGCAATAATTTACCTCAACTCACCGATTAGTGTGGTTAATCTGGCCCAAAGGAACATCGGAACGGGAGGAAGGGATTTTGCAAATGCTTCAGACTATTCAGAAACCTGGGATGACTCGGACAGCATAACGGCTATAAATGCTCAGAAAAGATTTGAGACATACTACAAAATGGTGGCATAACCACTCAGAAGCACAATATCAAGGTCTCGAGATCAATAATTAACATACAGAGGTAGAAACTGAACTGAGGCCTAATCCAACAATCTTATAAGTCTACGGATTAGTAACACGTGATCCTGATAGAAAGAAGAGATAGCCTAGTTCTTAATCCCCGTAGAAGAGAAGATGATGACTCAGATCAGAAGGCATAAGGTGTAAGGAGTAAAAAGAGCCTTATGTTCCATCCCACAATCAATTCCCTTATATAACTAAAGAATTTCTAGACTCAACTTCGACCAGTTTGGCTTGGTAATCCTATAGGCAGTCAAGCTCTGATACCAACGCTGTCAGGACCCCGACTCAATGCCACATCGATCTAGCATGTAACACCTCATATCACTTTGCGGCCTCACGCACGGTATTCCCACGGGTGTCGCCTTACCTTTGCCCGGGACCGTTTGCGCCTTTTGGCACACGTATATGACAGTGTCGCTAGCATCCATATGATAAGGAGCCCGGGCTGACATGGCTAGTCGTAAACCCAAAGTGGCACAGACTTACAGGGACAGGCATCCATGACCCAGCATCGAACGTGTCGGTCATCAGCGAGTGAATCCAGGCTGTAGCACTGGGCTAGCAGGACTCCGGTGAACCGGGCTGTAGCAGGCTAACAGGACTCCGGTATTCATCGCGTGATATTTCCCCGAAGGGACAGACACCGGAACGAAGAAGGACACATGCCGGCCAGCCTAAGTGTTCCGGAGCAGTAGCAAGCTACCATGGCTCGGTGGAAACACTAGGAGACATTTCCCGGTAAGAGAGGCTACTAAAGATAAACAACTAGATAGTCAGATCCCACACATACCAAGCATTTCAATAACATACACACAATATGCTCGATATGTGCGATCACAACATGGCATCACATCATGACTCTACGACTCAGTATTTATCCAATAGGCTCCGAGGAGCGAGATATTACAAACAGGGGTCTCACGACCCAACATTCAGAGCATACAAATCAAAGCACAAGCAGAAGCTATCATGTCTGAGTACAGACATCTATAAATGAAAAAGGCTGAGAAGCCTGACTATCTACCAGATCCTGCCGAGGCACAAGATCGTAGCTGAGGTAACAAGCTAAACGTCGAAGACCACGCGGAAATACTAGTGAGACTGAAGTCTCTCTGCAAAAACATAAAATAGGCAAACGTGAGTACAAATGTACCCAGCAAGACTTACATCAGAACTATCTATATATGCATCATTATCAACAAAGGGGATGGTGGGGTTTAACTGCAGCAAGCCAGCTTTGACTCGGTGGCTATCCTGAACTACGACTGCAAGTAACTCTTTTGAGGTGGCGCACACGAGTCCACATATTCACCATATCAATACACCACTATGGATCCGCTCCCGTCTCCCTACGAGAACGCCATCCATAGCACTCACGCTTATCTTGCGTATTTTAGGGTATCCACTTCCACTTGTCTATGAACTGATATAAGCAACCCAGAAGTCCTTTTCCGTGGACACGGCTATTCGAATAGATCATATTAACCCTGCAGGGGTGTACTTCTTCACACACGCTCTCACCACTTACCGCCGTTTACACGACATGTACTCGGCAACCTTCAAGCGGAAGCCCAACGTGGGTGTCGGCCACGGCCTGCCTAAACACTCGAGTCTCTAGTCTAGGTTTATCGCCTATTCGGGTTCCATCCATGAGGAGATCCGGCCGGAGTTTCGCTCACAGCCCCAAATGATGTGAACAGGGTTCCGTGACACCAAACGGGCGCCCGGTTTACCCGGCCACGTGCCTACCGCATCACAGCCCACCCCTACGGTCAGCGCTGCGCACGGCCTCCAGCATACTACAAACACCAGAAACTACTTGCAACTCCTGGACAGAGGACAAGGGTGATTAAGAAGCCGAGAGGGTCCATTGGTTTCGGGCCCAATGCGTGGTAGTAGCTGAATCATGGATCACAAACACAGAACTCAGTTCCTGAGGACGGCTGCAATGAGACAACCCACCATGTACTCCTACATGGCCTCTCACCGCTACCTTTACTAAATCGTGTTCACACACTTAGCTCACACACAGTAGGACATGTTCACACGCCTCTGATTCATCCCGGATGAATCAGACCTGACTCAACTCTAAGCAGTAGCAGGCATGACAAACAAGCATGAATGAGTAGGCACATTAGGGCTCAAACAACTCCTACTCATGCTAGTGGGTTTCATCTAATTACTGTGGAATCACAGGTCATGCAGAGGATAAAGGGGTTCAGCTACCGCAGCAAGTAACAGATGAATCGATGTTGTCCTAATGCAGTAAAAGAGAGCAGGAGCGAGAGAGTGGGATTGTATCGGAATGAACAAGGGGGTTTTGCTTGCCTGGCACTTCTGAAGATAACATTGAGTCTTCATCAGTGTCAACGATCACATCATCGGTATCACGTCTATCGAGAGGGGACAAATACCGGCAACATAGAAGGGAACACAATCAATGCAATGCACAATATGATGCATGATCATGACATGGAAAAAAATGAATGTATTTTGAGCTAATGCAACTAGCAACAGATTAAATGAAGTTGGTTTGAATACAAGATTCAAATTCAAACTCCATATGTGATTATTCAAATGCCATTAAATTGATTTGTGCTAAACAGCAGCTATAAGTTGTTCTAACATGCATGAAAATGGTACAGATGGATTCCTTGAATTTTTCTGATAATTTTTCATATATAATTTATTTAATTTGGAGCTACGGTTGAATTTTCTATGATTTATTGAAGTTTTAGCTATTTTCTGGAATTTCCTGAATATTTTTTAAATCCAGAAAATACTTATTGCGTCAGCCCCACGTCACTGTGACGTCAGCAGGTCAACAGACGCTGCTGGTGGTCAAACATGACCAGTGGGGTCCACTGGTCAGTGACTGAGGCTGGTTAGTGTCAATGGCAGGTGGGGCCGGGTCAACAGACACGTCAGCAGGTCAATACTGACGTGTGGGGTCGGTCAACGTCCATGTCAGCGTGGTCAAAGCTGACGGGTGGGGCCCATGTGGTTAGTTAAACTAAACAGAAAATAAACTAAGATTAATTAAGACGTGGGGCCCAGTGCCAGTGACACGGTGCGGTGATTAGTGGCTAACTAAGCCAGCCACGTCAGCAAGTGACGCCGGCGACCACGGCGACGGCGAGACCTCGCCGGAGTTGCTCGGGACGGCGCTACAGCCCGCGGCTGGTCGCGCTGAGGGCACCAAGGGTGAGCCCGTGCTCCCGCGCATCTAGGGGGACCCACGAGAGGGTGTGGGGTGGCCGGAGTTGAGCGCGGCATCGACCCCGGCGGCGGCCGGAGCTCGGGGGTTCGCGGGACCGGCGCTGCGGTGTGCAAACGAGACGGTTGTCGCGCTAGTTTTACTCTACGGGACGTAACGAGTGCAACGGACGCATGCGTGGGACCAAAAGGTCACCGGGGCTTCACCGGCGATGAGCCCGTGCGGCGGAGCGTCTCGGCTCCGGTGGAGGGAGCGGCTGGAGCTCGAAATCGGACATGGGGTTAGGGGGAAACGAAGCAGGGGCTCACGGAGATCACGATGAGACGGTCGGCGTGCTCGGGGAAGGCCTGGGGCGACGGGACAGCGACGGCGATCTCCGGCGACCGAAGCTTGAAGACGAGTCGATGCGGTCGAGTTGGGGCGTCCGAGCGCTCGGGGCTTGCTCGAGGCGACGTAACAGGCGGTGGCGGAGTTTGCAGACTACACGGGGAGGCGAGAGGAGCATGGTGGGCGTGGTGGCAGCGAACGACGGCGGCGGCTCTCTGTTCGGGCGAAGAACGAAGAGGGGGAGGG
>NC_041383.1:430475949-430483837 GCF_002162155.2 Triticum dicoccoides
ACCAGGGGGGGGGGGTTCGTGGCATCATGGTGGCGTGAGGGGGAGGCTCGGGAACGCCTCGATGGAAGCAGGAGGTGGCCGGGGCCTCTCGGGCGCGCGCCACGCCTCGCCTCTGTTCGTCCTCCTAGCAGAGGAGGAAGAAGACAAGGGGGAGGAGGTGGGCTGGGCCGAGTCGCTGGAGGAGCTGGGCCGGCTGGGCTGGACAGGTAAGCGCCAGGTAAGTCTTCTGCTCTGTTTTATTTTTTTTCTTCTGTTTTGTTTTATTTAATTTAGCTTGCCACTGTTTTGAATTTAAAATAATTCAAACAATGCCAAAAACTCCTCTAAAAATATTTATGCTGCTTAATGGACTTTTCCAAAAGCTCATAAAATATTTCAGGGGTATTTTAAATTATATTCTAGTTATATGAATATAATTCAAATTCAAATAGCTAATGATTTAAATTCAAAGTCCCAAAAATAAATCCTTAAAAATGTTCAATATTTTGGTTGGGACCAGAACCCTTACCAAAAATTATCAAACATTTAAGAAGAGCATTTTGGAGCAATGAATGAGATTTTTAGGGTTTTTGCCCTTCTTTTATTTAAGGTTTTGAGGCTTCCAAAATTCCTCAGTTCAAGTTTCAGAAATTTAAATATGATGCCTGGATGAAGATGCAACTATTTACAAACAATATTCTAGGGTTGTGACATTTCTAATCCGATGGAATCAGTACTACCAGACCAGCTTTCCTATGAAACACTATTCACCTTTCCCGTGTTCCGAACGGTTGGAAGGGAAAGAATACGGTAGGAATTGTGTTCCTATGAAAATCCTGCACCAAACCTATGAACCGAACGCAGCCTTAGCTGTTCTTAATATAATGTCCCTGGTAAAAATGAAGCCATGCCATTGTTTTTGCCTGTAATTGTTTGAGACTCTGACAAGTTTAGCCAAATGTTTTTTCATGTAATTGTTTGAGACTCTGACTGTTTCCTATGTGCCTTTTTGTGCAAACAGGGATATCCAATTCACCTGGTTGCTGTTGTGACCTTTTGGTGCACTACACAAAACTCTTCTTAAAAGAAGTGACTTTTGTGCTATTTAACTGGAATGTCAGATGGAACAGTTGGTTCATTTTGGTGGAATTGCACAAAGGGAGATCTGTGTTCCAATCCTCATCATCCATATTGGCGCCATAACCTTCCTTTAGGTAAGAATGATATTTAATGCATGTGTTCATCTCTATTTTCCGATTGCCATGAGAAAATAATGCTGTTTTTTACTAGTACACTTGTACTCCCTCACTGACAAAACCAATTCTGAATTAGAAGGCCAATCATGTACTTGGTTTCACCAACTGGTGAGGAGAAAGATAAAGATAGCATGAAGAGGAAGAAGAAGAAAAATAAACAGTGCCAAGGCGATCTTGCTGAAGCCAGAGGCCTCAGTCGAGGCAATTCAAGGGCTCCGGCAACGACTACCTTACATGTGAGACGATCCTCCAGGGAGCCCTTCCACTTCTGTTGTCTCACTTAATTAATTAGGAGCACTTAAGTACCACTAATTTATTACTGCCTCATTTTCCTGTTGGAGTTAAACAAATCTTTAGTAGGACCCTATGCTGAATCATGTATGTGTGAATGTTTGTCTATGGAGGTGAATCATGTGGTGGAGCAGGGAGGGAATATTATTAGTGTCTTGACATAATAGTGCTATTGTTTTGCATGTCAATTTATTGCCATTGGTTCAGTGAGGCAATGTTTTGCGTATTGTCCATCATGAATTTGATGCTACTGTTTGAGTAATATGCTAATGTCTTCCTATCCTTTCTCACTAAGCTAATGAAGGTTTCACCTTGTTCCTACTTGTGCAAACAGGGATCATGTTGTGCCAATCATACATTTTAGTGGAACTACACAAGACAATACAATGAACTGTATCCCAGACAGTGCTTTAACTCTGCTGGAAGTTCTTGACAATCTTTCGATATAATCTCAGCACTGGTAAACAAGAGTGATTTTAACCATACATTTGAAGTGCACAAAAATATATACTATTGTGTGACTCCAGTGAGTGTTTTATCATCTCTTATGGGACTACATGAATAAGCTTTTTTTCTTAGGTTGGTACGGGCCTAGGGCCTTCATTCATATTAGTTTGCTGTCATCTCTATTTGTATCGTGCTACTGTCATGAGAAACTCCTTTATCTTTGCACTTTTAAGTTTTGCAACCTATGATAAATGGCAATGCTTTGAGTGTTGAGTTGATCTAATTGGCACTGATTAAATAAACTAATACCTCTCTTTAAGCAAGACTACTATCTTGCTAACTTTACCCATTAAGATAATGAGGGTGCTTCTATTTGTTAGTGTATGTTTCATCAACTAGTCCCACTATTACAGTAATCTCACTCTCTCAATATATGTGCCAACAGGGATGCTCGATTTTGGTGGAACTGCACAAAAACTTTGGGTGCTTCATTGCCTTGACAGCTTCCGTCCTTTCCTGTCAGTCGCTAATCTCCGCTTGCTTTCTTCCTTTGCTGTCAGTCACTTGGCTTATCTCGGCTTCTAGTCAAAGGAAATAGTAATTGATATGCTACCTCACACAAGTTGGTACTGGTTTTTATTCTGATTATTGTGCCTGTCATATCTATTGGTAATTTGGTATTGTGCTACTGTTTGCCAATTTCATAAAGGAGTAATTTGGAGCCTGAACTCGCAGGCAAATCATTACATCGGGTGATTTTAGTAGAACTGCACAAAATGATCAGATGGATAGGTACTTATGCTGCTGCTATGTACTCCAAAGTTCACTCAGACAAGCATTGATGTTGACAAGGAGTGCCTATATTCATTCGAGTATCAACCGGCGTCAACCAATTGTCAAACTCCAAGTATTAGGAGAGTGAACGCCAAAAATATTGGTTGGTGCATAGCCCAGAAAAACGCAGTCCAGTCTTTGGTCCCAACTTGTGCCTTTTGGTTATCGGCACATATGGTAGCGAACTATATGGCATGGAGTCTAAAGATTCCAGACAAGTTGGTTGACGCGTATATTCATCTGGGACTTAATCAGTCTGCATGCCAAGGATGCTCCATTTCAGTTGAACTGCACAAAAAATTTGGGTGGTTCATTTTCTCAACCGCCTCCTTTCTCGTCTACAATGTAGAATTTTGGCGAGATACAGCACCAAGATGAGCCAGTAAACTAGTTGGATGAAAGTAGTGGCCAAGTTTCTCAAACCTCCGTCGGCACGAGGCCACTATTTGAGGATAAACCTACAAGCAAAGTTCAGATTGTCTGTGCTGCCTCTTATGTACTCGAAAGTTTACTCGTACACGAACTAATTTTAGCAAGAAGTACCTCTGATTGAACACCATTTACCAGTATGTACCCTAGGTAATTAAAGTTCGTCCATGGATCATATTGGCTGTGATCTTAATCATTTGGATGCATAAACATACTAAACATGTGTATATCTGAATCTTTTTGTGAATTATGTATGAATATTGTCGTGTGATCTATCAATCATTTGGATGCATAGATATGTTGAGCTTGTGTATATATGAATCTTTTGAGTTGCTGATAGTGAATGTTGGCTATGAATATGAACGTGTCCTATGAACCTGAGTTTGATATGAATTGCAACAGAACCAGTTATAACTCTTCTCCTCCTCTCAATCTGCGACTCCACTGCCGCGTTTTCCCATCTCCGAGTCGTTCCCGTCTGGGGCCTCGCCGTCGTACACCGCCTCGCTGTGTTCGGTGCGGCGTGGTCAACAAACGAGAGTCATCGGAAGAGGATTGTACGTGGAGAGCCTGACGGCTGGGACCCACGAGGTCCATGGTCGCACGCAAGGAAAGTTCCTCCTTATTAAGCTGAAAAAAAATGTTTCCTCCACCTGACAGCTGGGACCCACCGGTTGTATCTTCGCACGGAAGGAAGTGCCTCCTTGTTTTGCAAAGAAATTTATTCATCCCGTGACAGCTGGGACCCGTTAGATTTGGTGACTAACTTGTGGGCCTGCTAAGCGGACGTGTACGCACGGCTTTGTCAACTTAATCAACAAATGATTCTAGCAGCTGGACCGTTGGATGATAATCCAACAGTCGTGCTCCTTCTTCAACATCTGTTCTTGCTCCTGTCTCCCGTGGGCGGCACCGCGGCTGTGCTGCCGCGCACCCGAACCAGTGAAGTTTCCCACTCCTCTCCATCTGCGACTCCACTGCCCCGTCTTCCCCATCTCCGGGTCGTTCCAGTCTGTGTGCGCTCGGCACGGTGTGGTCAACGTGGTCAACAACCGAGAGTCATCGGAAGATGACTGTACATGAGAGGCTGACAATGGGGACGCACCACGCCCATGGACGCATGCATGCAACGGAACGCGGCGAGGTTAACATGGTCAAGGAATGACTTCCATCGTAAGTATACTGTACGTGGAGAGTCTCACCTGGGTCCACGGCCGCAGCAAGTAAGTGCCTCCTTATTACGCGAAAAATAATGATTCCTCCAACTGACAGCACGGACCCACCGGACGGGCCACCGTATTTTGAAAAAAAAATGTTTGCCCCCTCACTGCTAGGACCCACCTGACGGGCCACCGTATTTCGCAAAAAAAACGTCCCCCCCCCACCCCCGCTGTCAGCTCGGACGCACCAGAAGTGCCTCTTTATTACGCACAAAAAAATGAATCCTCCCCCTGCTAGCTGGGACCCACCTTGGTGGGAGCCTAACTTGTGGGCCTACTAAGTTGACGGGGACGAAGGGCTTTGTCAACTTAGTCAATATGAACGATTCTAGCTCCAGTGGTCGTACGATGTCCATCCAACGACCGTAGTGCTTCTTCAACCTCTGGTCTTCTTGCTCCAGCTGCCCAAAGCAGCGCCGGTCGTGCCTCATGCTCCTGCCTCCCGTGGCCGGCTGTGCTGCCGCGGAGGACTCATCGCCCCCTACTATTCCCACCGATGGCCAGGCCCTGCGGCGACGGCAGCCTCACACCGCAGCCGAACCAGTGAACCCTCGTACTCCTCTCCACGCGGGCTTCCACTGCCGCGTCTTCCCCGGCTCCGTGTTGTCCCCTTCCTAGGCCTCGCCGTCGTCCACCGCCGTGGTGCTCTCCGCGCGGCGTGGTCAACGTGGTCAAGGAACGACTTCCATCGAAAGAGTACTGTACATGGAGAGGCTGACAGCTGGGTCCACGGCCACAACCCAGTTTTTTTGTGATTTGCCAAGTAAGTCGCTTTGTCAGGCCTGTTGGGCTGCAAATCTTTCAAGACGAGGAGAGCTTTTATTCGGCTGGCCGAGAAAATGGCCCATCAGTAATGAGAAATGGGATGTACATATTTAAAACACATCAAAGCGGCAATTAGTTTCAAATATCTTTTTTTTCATTTCGAGATTTTAAATTACACTAGTTTTTATGCGTGGAGAATTTGTTGGATTTTATATTGATATACATTTAGTTTTAAAATCAGTTTGAATGTGAGTCGAAATTTCGGGATTAAAAACAGTTCGGACCGCACCGAAATATGCAAAATTTCGTATAATTTTTTAACCGTGGCCACAATATGGGCTGTAATGCTAATAAAAAGAATATGGGCTCCAAAAAAACCTTAAGAATTAGCAAATGGGCTGTAAATTATTAGAAATAATGTCAGATGGGATGTATGCTGTTTTCCAAAGTTTTGAGGCTTTCCTAAAAAAAAGGTTGAGGCACAATCAGTGACTGTTGGATGGCCATCCAACGGCCGTCGTGCTTCTTCTATCTCTGCTCTTCCTACTCCAGCCGCTCAAACAAGCGACGGCGGGACTGCTTGGTCCCTCCTCCCCGCGGCCGGCTGTGCTGCCGCGCAGGCCTCACCGCCCCACCGTACTCCCATCGCTGGGCTAGCCATCCCTCTACTCACCCACACCTGCTGTTATTCTCCGGCGACGGCAGACGAACCAGTAAACCCTCGTCCAGTCGTACTCCCCTCCGCATGGGAAACAACTGCTGAGTCTTCCCTGCCTCCATGTCGTTCCCTTCCTAGGCCTCACCGTCGTCCACCGCCCTGGTGCTCTCAGCGCGGCCTGGTCAACGTGGTCAACGACCGACATGCATCTGAAGTGGACTGTATGTGGAGAGGCCGACAGCTGGGTCCACGGCCGCACGCAAGCAAATGCCTCCTTATTACGCGCAAAATAATGATTCGTCCACCTGACATCAGGGACCCACCGAAAGGGCCTCAGTTTTTCGCGAAAAAAATGTTACTGCCGCTGACAGCTCAGACCCACCAGCTATATCTTCGCACGCAAGGAAGTGTCTCCTTATTACGCACAAAAAAATGAATACTCCCCCTGTTAGCTGGGACCCAATATAGTGGTAGGCTGACTTGTGGGCCTACTAAGTTGACGGGGACGGAGGGCTTTGTAAACTTAGTCAATATGCACGATTCTAGCTCCAGTGACCGTACGATGTCCATCCAACGGCCGTAGTGCTTCTTCAACCTCTGGCCTTCTTGCTCCAGCCGCCCGAACCAGCGCCGGTCGTGCCTCGTGCTCCTGTCTCCCATGGCCGGCTGCGATGCGCCGGAGGCCTCACCTCCCCCTACTACTCCCACCGCTGGTCAGGCCATCCCTCTACTCACCCACACCCCCTGTTATTCTGCGGCGACAGCAGGCTCACACCACAGCGAACCAGTGAACCCTCGTACTCCTCTACGCGTTGGCATCCACTGCCGCGTCTTCCCCGGCTCCGCGTCGTCCCCTTCCTAGGCCTTGCCGTCGTCCACCGCCCTGGTGCTCTCGGCGCGGTGTGGTCAACGTGGTCAAGGAACGGCTTCCATCGGACGTGGACTGTATGTGGAGAGGCTGACAGCTGGGTCCACGGCCGCAGCAAGGAAGTGCCTCCTTATTACGCGCAAAATAATTATTCCTCCACCTGACAGCGGGGACCCACCGGACGGGCCACCATATTTTGCAAAAAAAACATTTCCCCCCTGACTGCTGGGACCAACCAGCTACACCTTCGCACGCAAGGAAGTGCGTCTGGGCAAAAAAAACGATTTGCCCCACTGACTGCTGGGACCCACCAGCTACATCTTCGCACGCAAGGAAGTGCGTCTGGGCAAAAAAAACGATTCGCCCCCCTGACTGCTGGGACCCACCAGCTACATCTTCGCACGCAAGGAAGTGCATCTGGGAAAAAAACGATTCGCCCCCTTGACTGCTGGGACCCACTAGCTACATTTTTGCATGCAAAGGAAGTGCGTTCGGGCAAAAAATAAGATTTGCCCCTCTGACTGCTGGGACCCACCAGCTACATTTTCGCACGCAAGGAACTGCCTGACAGTCGGGACCCACCTGGTCGAAGCGTACGTAGCGTTGTCATTCTGGTCGCGAACGTGTACGTGCATACTAGCCGTAGTAGAGGCGCGCACGTATACGTACATACAGCGGCGAGGGTGCAAGAAAGAAAATATGGCCACGTACGTACATACGGGCAGGGTCTCGAACGCCTACTCGCGCATACGTACGTGGCTGGGTCGGAACGGAGAAACAGCATCGTCATCGTGTTCATGGGGAGGCAACGGAATGCGCCGTGTTCATCGGGAGGCAACAGAACGCGTGGGAGCCAACCGGCTGGGTCGGAACAGAATGCGTGGTCGTGTTCATCGGGAGGGCTTGGACGGAACAGGCGATGGATACGAGGCCTGGCGTACTGCACAACGGAGGAAACGGACCTCCTACGTTTGGAACGGGGTCCTGTTGATTGAGAGGGGTGTGGTGTACCGCAAAACGGAGGAATCTGACCTCCTACGGTCGAAATGGGGGTCCTGTTGATCGGGAGGGGTGTGGCAGACCACAAAACGGACTAAACGGACTTGTGTTGGAGCGCTACGGTCGAAACGGGGGTCCTGTT
>NC_041383.1:430484363-430486482 GCF_002162155.2 Triticum dicoccoides
CCCTCCACGGGCACCCCTCCACCGTCTACTGTTCATCCAGCCCTCCACACCACGGGGTCCTGTTCAACCACCCCTCCACGGGCACCCCTCCACCGTCTATTGTTCATCCAGCCCTCCACACCACGGGGTCATGTTCAACCACCCCTCCGCGGCCACCCCTCCACCGTCTACTGTTCATCCAGCCCTCCACACCATGGGTTCCTGTTCATCCAGAGGCAACGCCACCGCTCAATGTTCAACTAAACCCCCCCTCAACACTCACTGTTCATCCAATCGATCGGTTTCAGTTAGTAGCAGTAGCGAAGGAATCCCTCCATCGGGTTCAGTTAACAGCCATCGATCGATTGCTCGGGTTCAGTAACGCGTAGCCTGCAGTGCAATCGCTCGGGTTCAGTTAGAGCCCAACGCCTCGCTCGGGTTCAGTTAGAGCCAACACCTCGCACACACACGCGTACATACGAGAGAAACGCGCATCGCTCCGCCCCCGACCTCCCACCGTAACCGGCAACTCCCTAAAATTTTCCTCCCCCTCACTTCTACCATCGTTTTTTCCGTCATGGACGGCCCAAAGAATGTCATGCAGCTGCGTCTCCGGCCCGCCCAGGATGAAAAGCCCATTTTCTGTCATGATTTTTTTGTCATAGAAGTAGGAGCCCACCACATCTATGATGATACCGGGTTTTGTCACAATTATCGTCATAGAAGTGTCATATGTATGACAGAAAAAATTTTCGTTCGGCCCAAAATGTCACGGATGTGTCTTTTTTTGTAGTGTATGGAGTATTTGGAGAAGGAACCCGCCTTGCAATGCTGAAGGCAATCTGCGCGCCTCACTCATCGTCATTGAAGCCTGGTTCAGGGGCTACTGATGGAGTCCTGGATTAGGGGGTCCTCAGACTGCCGGACTATATACTTTGGCGGACTGTTGGACTATGAAGATACAAGATTGAAGACTTCGTCCCGTGTCCAGGTGGGACTCTCCTTTGCGTGGAAGGCAAGATTGGCAATTCGGATATGTAGATCTCCTTCTTTGTAACCGACTCTGTGTAACCCTAGCCCCCTCCGGTGTCTATATAAACCGGAGGGTTTAGTCCGTAGGACAGAGAACAATCATAATCATAGGCTAGCTTCTAGGGTTTAGCCTCTACGATCTCGTGGTAGATCAACTCTTGTAATACTCATATCATCAAGATCAATCAAGCAGGAAGTAGGGTATTACCTCCATCGAGAGGGCCCGAACCTGGGTAAACATTGTGTCCCCCGCCTCCTGTTACCATTAGCCTTAGACGCACAGTTCGGGACCCCCTACCCGAGGTCCGCCGGTTTTGACACCGACAGTTACACCTTCGCAAAGACCGCTTCCCCAACAAACGCAAGTCCAAGCATCAACCTCGAGCCGATGGACCCTTCAAGGTGCTCGAATGCTATGACAACAATGCCTACAAGATAAACATCCCACGCGACAAGTACAACATGAGCGATATCTTCAACGTCAAGGGTCTCTCTCCCTACCATGGTGATGAGGATTTCAATCCGCGGTCGGATTTTTCCCAAGGAGGGGATGATGCTGAGCATCCCAAGACTAAGTGCCAAGTGGACCATGACACGAGCACGTCCATGAGCTCTCGAAATCGAGGTGACATCACTCCTCTTGCAACTCCATTTCAAACCACATGAGACATGGCTACTACCTCAAACTGAGACACTTTGCATACTCAGGTACCCAGGAGTTAGCCATGGAGATGCTAAGGAGCAAGGCGGATCAAAGGAGGAAGACGAACACGGAGACGGAAAAGAGAAATGGCAAGTAAAAAGATGCTTGGATGATCCGGACCACCGTCCAGACGAACCGGCCCCAGCCCGGACGATCTGAACCTCGGCCTGAATGATCTAGCTATAGCACCCGAGAGCACAGCAAGCTTTGCCGTGAAGCCAGATGATCTGGACCATCTCCCGGATCATCCGGATCCAATCGAACGTCCGGACCAACTCCCGGTCATCCAGACCCCCCCTCGACGGCTGCGACAGATCCGGACGATCCGGACAGCCGCCCGGATCATCCGGACCCCTAACACCCGGATCATCCGGGCCACCATCCAGATCATCCGGACCACCACTT
>NC_041383.1:430486679-430500107 GCF_002162155.2 Triticum dicoccoides
CGCCTATATAAACGACCCCACCTCCACTTTTCTAGGGTTTGCAAAGGATTGGTTCATTTTAGAGATAGAGCTTTGCTCATCCACTTGATACATACTCCATTGGAGACTGAGGCCTCCGCAGAGAAGATCCCAAGTGGATTCCAGACCCTACAAGGGAAGATCCCCTCGTGGATTCAAGACCCCGTCTATGGATTGGGAAGAACTACCGCCTCTTGTATCGTCCTTTGTTGCGTTTGAATCTTGTATTGCTCTTAATTTTCATGGATCTAGCACATGTGTGATTGTTCTCGTTGATTTGAGTGTTTCCCCTCATGTTTCCCCTCGTGTGTTCGTGGTATTCTTTGTAGGATCCCCTTTATTTCGTGAAAGATCGGTTTCCACCCTACATCAACAAAGGGTGATGCAGCAAAGTAGAGATAAGTATTTACCTCAGTTAATAACCAAGGTATCAATCCAGTAGGAGGTACAAGCAACTCCCCAATAGATGCACCTGCACAAACTAACAAACACTTGCACACAACGCGAAAAAGGGGTTGTCAATCCCTTCACGGTCACTAGCAAGAGTGAGATCTAATAGAGATAGATATAAAAGATAAGTAAAAGGCAAAATAAAGTAAATATAAATAAATTGCAGAAAGGTATTTTTAGGTTTTTGATTTTATAGATCTGAAAATATATAATGAGAAATAGACCGGGGGGCCATAGTTTTCACTAGAGGCTTCTCTCTTGAAAGGAACACATACGGTGGATGAACAAATTACTGTTGAGCAATTGATAGAAAAGCACAAAGTTATGATGATATCCAAGGCAATGATCATGAATATAGGCATCATGTCCGTCACAAGTAGACCGACTCCTGCCTGCATCTACTACTATTACTCCACACATCGACCGCTATCTAGCATGCATCTAGTGAATTAAGTTAATGAGAACGGAGTAACGCCTTAAGAAAGATGACATAATGTAGAGTGATAGATCCAATCAATATGGTAAAAAAATCATCCTTTTATCCTTAATGGCAACAATACAAATACATGTCTTGCTACCCCTACTATCACTGGGTGAGGACGCCACAAGATTGAACCCATCACAAAGCACCTCTCCCATTGCAAGAAAAACCAATCTAGTTGGCAAAACCAGATCGATAAGTCGAAGACAAATACAAAGCTATATTAATCATGCATAAAAGAGTTCAGAGAAGACTCAAATAATATTCATAGATAATCTGGTCATAAATCCACAATTCATCGGATCTCAACAAACGCGCCTCAAAAGAAGATTACATCAAATAGAACTTCAAGAACATCGAGGAGAACATTGTACTGAAGATCAAAGAGAGAGAAGAAGCCATCTAGCTACTAGCTATGGACCCATAGGTCTATGGTAAACTACTCACACATCATCGGAAGGGCGGCAAGGTTGGTGTAGAGGCTCTTCATGATTGAATCCCCCTCCAGCAGAGTGCCAGAAAAGGCCCCAAGATGGGATCTCACGAGAATAGAAGCTTGAAGTGGCGGAAAAGTATTTTTGGTGTGCCCTCTGGAATACGGGGAATATTTGGGTATTTATGGAACAAAATTAGGGTTAGGAGAGCTACGATGGGCCCATAGGCGTAGGGGGCGTGCCCGTAGGGCATATGGCCTCCTCGTGGGTCATTTTTCCTCCTCCCGAAGCTTCCTAGGTGTCTTCTAGTCCAAGAAAAATCATCGTAAATTTCCATTCCATTTGGACTCCGTTTGGTATTGATTTTCTGTAAAAGACAAAGACAAGGAAAAAACAACAACTGGCACTAGGCACTAGATTAGCATATTAATGCATATAAAACATCCACGATGTGTAATATAATAGCATGGAACAGTAAAAAAATTATAGGTACTGATGCTATCTACTCCTGCCTGCATCTACTACTATTACTCCACACACCGACTGCTATCCACCATGCATCTAGTGTATTAAGTTCATGGAAACACGGAGTAATGCAATAAGAACGATGACATGATGTAGACAAGATCTATTTATGTAGAAATAGACCCCATTTTATTATCCTTAATAGCAATGATACATACGTGTCGTTTCCCCTTCTGTCATTGGGATCAAGCACCATAAGATCAAACCCATCACAAAGCACCTCTTCCCATTGCAAGGTAAATAAATCAAGTTGGCCAAACAAAACCCAAATATCAGAGAAGAAATACTAGGCTATAATCAATCATGCAAATAAGAGATCAAAGAAGACTCAAATAACTTTCATGGATAAAAACATAGATCTGATCATAACTCAAAGTTCATCGGATCCCAACAAACACACCGCAAAAAGATATAGATCATATGGATCTCTAAGAGACCATTGTATTGATAATCAAGATAGAGAGAGGAAGCCATCTAGCTACTAACTACGGACCCGTAGGTCTACAAAGAACTACTCACGCATCATCTGAGAGGCACCAATGGACATGATGAACCCCTCTGAGATGGTGTCTAGATTGGATCTGGTGTTTCTGGAACTTGCGGCGGCTGGAGTTGATTTTTGTCGTCTACCCTAGGGTCTCTGAAATATTGGGGTATTTATAGAGCAAAGAGGCGGTGCGGGAGGCCACCTAGGTGGGCACAACCCACCAGTGCACGCTTGGGCCTCCAGGCGCGCCCTGGTGGGTTGTGCTCACCGTGGAGCTCTCCTCAGGTACTTTCTTGGCCCACCGGATGTCTTCTGGTCCAAAAAATCCACAAAAAATTTCGCTGCGTTTGGACTCCATTTGGTATTGATTTCCTGTGATGTAAAAAACAAGCAGAAAACAGGAACTGGCACTAGGCACTATGTCAATAGGTTAGTGCCAAAAATGATATAAAATGATTGTAAAACATCCAAGAATGGTAATATAACAACATGGAACAATCAAAAATTATAGATACATTGGAGACGTATCAGCATCCCCAAGCTTAATTCTTGCTCGTCTTCGAGTAGGTAAATGTTAAAAACAGAATTTTTGATGTGGAATGCTGCCTAACATGTTCATCACATTTTCTTTTCTTTGTAGCATGGACATTTGGACTTTTATATGGTTCAAAGCAATAGTCTAGTTTTGACATGAAGACTTTAATACTCAAGCATGCCAACAAGCAACGATATCTTTCAAAATATCAACACTAAAGCAACTTATTCCTAGCCCATTATGCTCAACCATTGATCCACTCATGAAAAACACTCGAATATTAGCTTTACCCAATGTTCAAATACGATCATAGTGCCCCTTAGTTGGTGCTTTATAAGAGAAGATGAAGACTCAAATTAAAAATAAAAATTGCATAAAGTAAAAGAAAGGCCCTTCGCAGAGGGAAGTAGAGATTTGTAGAGGTGCCACACTTCAAAGCGAAAATTGAGAGATAAAATCATTTTGGGAGGCATACTTTTCCCACCAACGAAAACGACTTAGAGCTCCCAACACTTTCCATGCTAGATACATCATAGGCGGTTCCCAAATAGAAAATAAAGTTTATTCCTTTTTCCACCATTACTTTCACTTTCCATGGCTAACCGTATCCACGGGTGCCCTCCATACCAACACTTTCCAAGGAATTTATTATTTGACAACATAAAGTAAAATCATTTCATTTCAGGACTGGGCATCCCAAATACATTTGTCGTAGTCTCGTGCAATGACAAGCGAATAAACATTCATCATGAGAATAACACATCTAGCATGGAAAATATTGGCCACCCCTCACCGCCTCACGAGCGGTACGAGCACCCAAAAGAGAAATTTATTTTGAAAATAAGAGGTGCCACATGCAAATTTGCTTAAAACGGCACAGAAATACCGCATATAGGTAGATATAGTGGTCTCATATGGCAAAACTGGTTCAAAGGGTTTTCGATGCACAAGTAGTGATCATACTTAGTGCAAAAATGAAGGCAAGCAAAAATATTGAGAAGCGACCAACCAAGAAACGAAAAATCTCGTACCCAAGCATTAAGCATAAGTAACACCGAATGATGCACCACAAGTAGGATATAAATTTCACTGCATAACTGTTGACTTTCGTGCTTGCATAGGGAATCACAAACCTTAACATCAATATTCTTACTAAAGCACAATTACTCATCAACATGACTCACATATCATATCATCATATCTCAAAACCATTATGTAGAATCAAGTTTCTTTTGTCCAATGATCTTCATGAGAGTTTTTATTATATCCTCCTTGGATATCTATCACTTTGGAACTAATTTCATATGTTGCTTTTAGTAAGCTCAAACAAATATAAGTGAAGAACATGAGCATAATATTTCTTTCTCTCAAAATAATCTAAGTGAAGCAAGAGAGAATTTCTAAAAAAAATTACTAACTCTCAAATAAATCTAAGTGAAGTATGAGAGCATTTCCTCAAAAATAACAAAGCACACCGTGCTCAAAAAGATATAAGTGAAGAACTAGAGCAATTCCATGGCTTTAAAAAATTTAAGTGAAGCATAGGAGCAAGCATAGCATAATTTTTGGCTCTCTCAGAAAGGTGTGTCCAGCAAGGATTCAAGACTTAAAACATAAAGCAAAACAAGCAAAGACTTGTATCATACAAGACACTCCAAGCAAAACTCATGATATGTGAGGAATAAAAATATAGTTCCAAGTAAAATACCGATGGTTGTTAGAAGAAAGAGGGGATGCCACTCGGGGGTATCCCCAAGCTTAGTTGCTTGCTACTTCTTGAATATTATCTTGGGGTGCCTCGGGCATCCCCAAGATTAGCATTTTGCTAATCCTTATTCCTTCATCCATCGTAAGATCACCCAAAAGTTGAAAACTTCAATCACACAAAACTCAACAAAACCTTCGTGAGATTCGTTAGTATAGAAAAGCAAACCACTACTGTAAGTATTGTTGCAAACCCATTCATATTTTATTTTTTTCATGATATCTACTGTATTCCAACTTTTATATGGAAAAAACTCTTCAAAGAAAACCATAGAATCATCAAAACAAGCACACAATGCAAAGAAAACAGAATTTGTCAAAAACAGAATAGTCTATAGTAATCTGACTACATCGAATACTTCTGTAACTCCAACAATTCTGACAAATCAGGACAACGTGAATAATTTGTTTATTAATCTTCTGCAAAAAGAATCAACTCAAAAGCACTCTTCTGATAAAAACGAAAAATAATTTTGTTAGCGCAAAAGTTTCTGTTTTTCAGCAAGATCAAATCAACTCTCACCCAAATCATCCCAAAGGCCTTGCTTGGCACAAACACTAATTTAAACCACAAAAACACATATAAAGGGAGGAATAATTGTGTATTGTATTGAAAACAACAAGAAAACCAAAAATCAAAAAGATACAAGTTGGGTTGCCTCCCAACGAGCGCTATCATTTTACCCCCCTAGCTAGGCATAACGCGTAGGATCTAAGTTTTGTCATATTTATCCTCCAATTCTTCGATCGAACACTTAGGATTTTTCAAGGATTTTGCATATACATTCTCAACGATAATACTTCTAGGCACGAGATTGAAAAAGTTATTTTTGCAAAAAAGGGTCTCTTATAACTTCAATAAAATTGGGATGGATACTAATCATCTTAAGATCTCCTTTATCATTGCTAGAAGTTGCACCCCTGTTTTTAGTAACTTGAGTAGTCTTACTAATTTCTACAGGAGTTTTATCGCAAGCAAAAGCCATTCTTAGATTAGAAAAAAATTCTTCCAGTTTATCAATCCTAGACGGCCTTTCATCGATTCTTTCATGAATTATAGTCCCCATTTCTTTTAGCAACTTAAAAACTTCTCCCGCTTTTGACCCAATTTTAGTAGCATAACTTTGCATTTTTCTATCCAAGTTTTCAGTATGTTCTTTGGTAAGCATTTTCTTTTCGATAGAATCTAGTCTTTCCATAACATGCTCGAGGGTAACGATTGTTTCATTGATCACGAGAGGGGGTGAGCCCGCTAAATTTCCCAAAGCATTAAAAGCATCAAGAGAAGGACACATCGAAGAATTTCCACCGGTAAACGTATCAAGGACGAATCTATACCAAGTGGTGATGCCCACATAAAAACAACGAAGAAGAACAATGGTAGATTGCTTACGGATAGATCTATTATGAGCATTGCAAATCCTATACCAAGCATCTTTTAAATTCTCCCCTCCCCTTTGTTTAAAGTTGAGAACCTCATTCTCGGGGGTCTATGCGATAGAGGAAGAACTATCCATAATGACAAAAAGTGATAGAAAAGCACTGGTACAGCGAGGTGCTATACAAATGGTTTTTAACCCCTTTCCACGATGGAATTTGGAACCGTCGCCAAGTGAGTGTGGGCGGTTGGGGGGTCCTTCCCACACAACCCAAAAACCGTCAGGGATATGCCCTCCTGGCACACACGCTCGGCAAAATTAGGTCGTGTGCGACTGGCAAGCGAGCAAATACGATATACGTATAGTAGTGCTCAAAAAAATACAATTATATAGGCAAAATCGTTTCTGGTCGTAAGTACATCCCACACAGTCAGTCCCCGCTAAACATTTTTGTTCGTATATACATCCCACACAGTCTCCCTAAGGAAAACTTTTCCGTTCGCAGGTACATCACACACAATTTTCCCCGTTAAATCGTTTGTGATAGCATTGCCATCACACACAATATTAACAATTTTATCGTTTGCGTTATTGAATGCATCACACATGGTGCGTAAAAGAAACTTTGTGGCAAAGGCTGTTCATCACACACAGTTTCTATGTGGTAAACGTTTGTGCAAGGTGGCCTAACGCAAACAGTTTTGAAGAGAATGTCGTGTGTGATTGTTCATCGATCCAACACGGTTTATTCCTAGAAACTGTGTGCGTTGCCTTAGGTCATCGCCAACAGTATTTTCTCAATAACTGTTTGCAATCGCAAAAACCAATTAGCATGCTAATTCACCGTTATCAAGCTAATTAACCTATTATTAATAATCCATTTATTAATCTAATTTACATTCATATTAAACACATAATATATTTCATTCTCATATTAAGGAAGCAGGATTTCATCGGAGAGGCACCAATGGACATGATGAACCCCTCCGAGATGGTGTCTAGATTTGATCTGGTGTTTCTAGAACTTGCGTCAGCTGGAATTGATTTTCGTCATCTCCCCTAGGGTGTCTAGAATATTGGGGTATTTATAGAGCAAAGAGGCGGTGCGGGAGGCCACCGAGGTGGGCACAACCCACCAGGGCGCGCCTGGGCCTCCAAGCATGCCCTGGTGGGTTGTGCTCCCCTCGGAACTCCCCTTATGTACTTTCTTGGCCCACTTGATGTCTTCTGGTCCAAAAAAATGCACAAAAAGTTTCGCTGAGTTTGGACTCTGTTTCGTATTGATTTCCTGCGATGTAGAAAACAAGCAGAAAACATCAATTGGAACTGGGCACTATGTCAATAAGTTAGTACCAAAAAATGATATAAAATGATTATCAAATGATTGTAAAACATCCAAGAATGATAATATAACAGCATGGAACAATCAAAAATTATAGATACATTGGAGACGTATCAAGCATCCCCAAGCTTAATTCCTGCTAGTCCTCGAGTAGGTAAATGACAAAAACAGAATTTTTGATGTGGAATGCTACCTAACATATTTATCAATGTAATTTTTCTTATTGTGGCATGAATGTTCAGTTCCATAAGATTCAAAACAAAATTTTAATATTGACATAAAAATAATAATACTTCAAGCATACTAATAAAGCAATCATGTCTTCTACAAATATCATGGCAAAAGAAAGTTATCCCTACAAAATCATATAATCTTGCCATGCCCTATCTTCATCACACAAAGTATTTATCATGCACAACCCCAATGACAAGCCAAGCAATTGTTTCATACTTCTAATGTTCTAAGCTTTTTCAACTTTCCCGCAATACATGAGCATGAGCCATGGATATAACACTATAGGTGGAATAGAGTATGGTGGAAGTTGTGAGGAGAAGACAAAATGGAGAAAGTCTCACATCAACTAGGCAAATTAATGGGCTATGGAGATGCCCATCAATTGATATCGATGCAAGTGAGTTGGGATTGCCATGCAACGGATGCACTGCAGCTATAAGTGTATGAAATCTCAAAAGAAAACTAAGTGGGTGTGCATCCAACTTGCTTGCTCACGAAGACCTAGGGTAATTTGAGGAAGCCCATCATTGGAATATACAAGCCAAGTTCTATAATGAAAAATTCCCACTTGTATATGAAAGTGATAAAATAGGAGACTCTTTATCATGAAGAACATGGTGCGATTTTGAAGAACAAGTGTGGTAAAGGATAGTAACATTGTCCCTTCCCTCTTTTTCTCTCATATTTTTTTCTTTTTCTCTTTTTTTCCTTTTTTTCTCTCTTTTTTCTCTTTTTCTTTTTGGTCTCTTTGGCCTCTTTTATTATTATTATTATTATTATTATTATTATTATTATTATTATTATTACTATTATTATTATTATTATTTAAGTCCGAAGTCTCATCCCGACTTGTGGGGGAATCATAGTCTCCATCATCCTTTCCTCACATGGGACAATGCTCTAATAATGATGATCATCACACTTTTATTTACTTACAACTCAAGAATTACAACTCAGTACTAGAACAAAATATGACTCTATATGAATGCCTCTGGTGGTGTACCGAGATGTGCAATGATCTAGAGTGACATGTATAAAAAAAATATGAGCGGTGGCCAAGCCACAAATACTATGCCAACTACATGATCACGCAAAGCAATATGACAATGATGGTATGTGTCATAATAAACGAAACGGTGGAAGTGGCATGGCAATATATCTCGGAATGGCTATGGAAATGCCATAATAGGTAGGTATGGTGGATGTTTTTAGGAAGGGTATATGGTGGGTTTAATGCACCGGCGGAAGTTCCACGGTACTAGAGAGGCTAGCAATGGTGGAAGGGTGAGAGTGCGCATAATCCATGGACTCAACATTAGTCATAAAGAACTCACATACTTATTGCAAAAATTTATTAGCCATCAAAATGAAGTACTAATATGCATGCTCCTCAAAGGAATAGATTGGTAGGAAAGGACCGTCGCTCATCCCCGACCACCAATCATAAGGAAGACAATAAAAAATAAATCATGCTCCAACTTCATCACATAACGATAGACCATGCGTGCATGCTTCGGGAATCACAAACCTTAACACAAGTATTTCTACTAATCCACAATTAATATGTAGCATGACTCTAATATCACCATCTTTGTATCTGAAAACAAATGCAAAGAATCAAACCTCTCATATATTCAATGCTCTTTATGAAAGTTTTTATTATATCCCTCTTGGATACCCATCATATTAGCACCAAATTCACAACCCAAGAAAATTTCCATATTATTTTTAAGACTCTCAAAATAATATAAGTGAAGCATGAGAGTTCATCAATTTGTACAAAATAAAAACACTGCCCTGCTCTAAAAGGATATAAGTGAAGCACTAGAGCAACTGCCTAGCTTCAAAGATATAAGTAAAGCACATAGAGTATTCTAATAAATTCATGATTAATGTGTGTCCCTCTCAAAAGGTGTATACATCAAGGATGATTGTGGCAAACTAAAAATCACATACTCAAATAATACAAGACGCTCCATGCAAAACCCATATCATGTGGTGAATAAAAATATAGCCTCAAGTAAATTTACCGATGGATCGAAGACAAAAGAGGGGATGCCATCCAGGGCATCCCCAATCTTAGATGCTTGGTTGTCCTTGAATATTACCTTGGGGTGCCTTGGGCATCCCCAAGCTTAGGCTCTTGCCACTCCTTATTCCATAGTCCATCGAATCTTTACCCAAAACTTGAAAACTTCACAACACAAAACTCAACAAAAAACTCGTGAGATCCGTTAGTGTGACGCCCCCGATTCAATCGACACTAATCATACATGCACATGTGTACGATCCAGATCAAGGACTCACGGGGAGATATCACAACACAACTCTAAACACAAATAAAAGAACACAAGCTTTATATTACAAGCCAGGGGCCTCGAGGGCTCGTATACATAGCTCGATACACAAGAGTTAGCGGAAGCAACAATATCCGAGTACAGACATAAGTTAAACAAGGATACCTTAAGAAGGCTAGCACAAAAGCAACACGATCGAAGAGGCAAGGCCTCCTACCTGGGACCTCCTAAACTACTCCTAGTCGTCGGCAGTCTCCCTAGTAGCATCCATCGGTGGTGTGATCTGGATCTAGGGATCCACCATCCGGTTGCAACAACTAGAAAGAAGAAAGAATGGGGAAAAGGGGGTAGCAAAGCAACAGTGAGTACTCATCCAAAGTACTCGCAAGCATCAGATCTATACTAAGTATGCATTGGTATCAAAAGGAAGGTTTGTATCTGTGGACTGAACTGCAGAATGCCAGAATAGAGGGGGAAAGGCCTAGCCTATCTAAGACTAGCATCTTCAAGCAGCTCCAAGCATCTTGCAGCATGTAGAAGAGTAAAGAGTAGCATTTTAATATTTAACAAGCATGTTGTAGCATCAACGCCCAGAGATCCTTCCTCGACTCCCTACGAGAAAGCAATCCCGAGGCCACATACCCATCACATATCTCATGTATCCATTTCTAGTTATATAAGATCAGGATATAAGTCTAAACGTCCATTATTGCGGACACGGTATTCGAATATATATCTTCCCTGCAGGGGTGCACCACGTTATCCAACATGCTCGATCACTCTGGCCGGACACACTTTTCTGGGTCAATGCCCGGCCTCGGAAGATCAACACGTCGCAGCCCTACCTAGGCTCAGCAGAGAGGTCCCCGTCGGTCTACATCCTAAGCACTCCGGGGTCTTGGGCCCATCACCCGCAGCACTCCGGGTCGTTGCGCGCAGGGTGGATACCAGCACCACCTCGGATGGCCAGCATGATCCGACCATGCCGCCATGCTGAACTTGACGTCTGACAAAGCTTCGGCTGATATTGCGACGTTGAGGCCCATATCTATTCTCGTGTGGTGGTTAGTGCGTAAAGGCCAGAGGCCAACTCAGAACAAATACCCAAACCTGTTAGTTCATTGGGGGCTCGCAAAGACGAGCAAAGACTCATGATAATATGACCCTGTTGCCCCGTCTCATGGACTTACGGCAAGGGCCCAGACTGCCCGGTCGTGCCACGTAGAAAACTTGCGGGTGCTCAATGGGCCCACTTGACTTTCACATCAACTCGCGGATACCCCTCAGGGCCGACTCGACTTCAACAATGGTCTCAAGTAAAGTCAATGTAACCGTGTGTCCAAACATCAAGGGGAAAACCCGAGGAATCACCCACGGAGGATTCCACTCGATGTAATCATCAAGGTGAATGTAAGACGATCCACCCTCGGGGTTCACACTTGAGGTGTTGCACGACAGCCGTATCGGGAATGGTGAAAGAGGAACCATCCTCGTTGACCACGACCGAATAGCTACACTACAAAATTATCATCAGGAGTGCATTATGAGGGATCACCCTCGGCACTCGATAGTAGCTCTGCAGACTCGAGCAACTAAAGGGGCATGATGTGATGTGAGGTGCCGGGCTCTGGTCATCGATCACGTTGACCGAGTCATCAAAGATGAAGCAGGGGCAACAAGGACAAAGTGGGGGCCACTGATGGATCACTAACCAACCTATACTAAGCAGTTTAGGATAAGCAGGTAAGTAACAATAAGCAGGTTACAAAAGTAGGCTATGCATCAGAATAGGAGCAATCAAATACAGTAGCAAAATCTAATGCAAGCATGAGAGAATGGAATGGGCGATATCGGGATGATCAAAGGGGGGCTTGCCTCGAAGCTCCACTGAAAGGGAAGAAGTGTCATCATCGACGTAGTCAAACACAGTGGCATCAACCGCGGTCTCGGGGTCTACCGGAGAGAAGAGTGGGAAGAAACAGTAAATACACGCAAACATATGCACAACATGACAACAGGCAAAGCTAGACGTGTTCTAACGCGGTGCTACACGTTACCGGCGAAGGGGGATAACAACCGGGAATGTTACACAAGGTTTGGCATTTTCGGACAGCTAGAATGGAGGGGGAAGGTTGCACGTTTGATATGCTAGGGAAGTGTGGCGGATGAACGGACCACGTATTTGGAT
This sequence comes from Triticum dicoccoides, assembly GCF_002162155.2. Taxonomy (NCBI): domain Eukaryota; kingdom Viridiplantae; phylum Streptophyta; class Magnoliopsida; order Poales; family Poaceae; genus Triticum; species Triticum dicoccoides. Next base: position 430,498,814 of record NC_041383.1, read on the forward strand.
CCGCCTCGTCGTTCTGAGCAACTTTCATGTATAAAACTTTTTCATCTGAGTTATGGTTTATTTGCTATTATTTTTCAAAGTTTTATTAATATTCTGCAATTTTTATTAATTCGAAAATAATGAGTAAATGCTAGGTGCACCCAGATCTGTGTACATAGAAGTGTACCAGAGGGTGACATGTGGGTCTAGGTGGTCCCAGTTGACCAGTCAACATTTGACTAGTCAACAGGGGGTGGGGCCCCCTGTCATAGACTATTTGATTAACTACCTAGTGTAATTAGTAAAACTAGGTAATTAGCCTAATTAAACCAGATTAAACTAATTTATTTAATTATTATAAATATTTTAAAAACATATATTTTTAAACCCTTTTTTAAAGGGCAGGGCATGGGGCCCGCTGGCAGTGGCACCAGGCCAGCCCAGCGGGCGGGTGTTAATGGGTGCGGGCGCCCGTGCCCGAGGGGCGCTGTGCCCGAGCACGGGGCGAGGCCACCGGCGATGGGGGAGCCCGTCAGGCGGTGCGGCGAGGTCGGTGAGCGGGGGGCTCCGGAAGAAGCGCGTGGGGGTGAGCAGCGCAGCGGGGGAGCCTGGCGCGAGCAGGAAGTTGGGGTGCGGCCGGAGATGGAGGGAGCCACGGGATGTAGCGGGAGCCTAGGCGTGGGCTCGGCCGACAAGCAATAGGTGGGGCGGATGGGTGAGGCTGGGCGCGCGCGGCTGCGATGAAGGAGCAGTAGAAGCGGGCCAGCAGCAGCAGCACGGCAATAGCAGCGACGGGAAGGCGCGGGGCAGCAGCGGCACAATGGTAGGTGGCAGCGCATCTCGCGCGCGGCAATGGAGCAGAGCGGCGGGAGGACGGTGGGGCAGGGCAGCAGCGGGGCGATGCAAGCGCGGGCGCGCTGCGAGGTTAGGGCGCAGCCATGGCCCGTGACAAGCACGAGCTCACCGAGAGCTCGCCCATAGCAGGGCGGTCGTCCTACGGTGACGGTGAGGAGGGGAGAAGGGGGAAACGGGAGTGGCTCACCCCGGGGAGGTCGGGGGCGCACCTGGGGAGGCTGTTCGGGGAGGAGTCGAGGACGCGAGGGCGGGCGACGGGGAGGCAGGACGACGTGGTGGTCGCGGCATTGGCCGACGCAAAGGAGCAGCGTCGATCCGTCGATGGGGACTCCGCGGCCTCGTGCTGGTGGGCGGGACCGGCGAGCGACAGCGCGGCGGAGCTCCCGTTCACGTCGGTGTGGCGAGGGAGGGGGCTGAGGGCATGGCAACGGCGATGACGTAGCCGTGATGGTGCTCGCGT
>NC_041383.1:430500482-430504218 GCF_002162155.2 Triticum dicoccoides
AGCTGACGAGGACGAGGCCGAGGGGAAGACTTATCCCCTCGGCGGTGTGGGTGGCTCGAGTGGGCCGGCCTGGCCGACCAGCTGGTTGGCCAGCTGGGCCACGAGGCCCACTAGGGGGTGGCCTTTTCTTTTCTTTTCTTTTTTTTATTTGCCTCTGTTTCCTATGTAAAAGAGCTACTGAATTATTTTTGTTAAATGTGGCACTCTGCACAAAAATAGATAGGAACAAAGCAAAGTTGCATAAGAAGTTTGGGGTCAGAAGGAGTTGGCTAACCATTTTTAGAAATTGGAAAGGCCAATTTAATTATTGTTGGACCACAAGATAAAATCCCAGGGGCATTTTGGGAACTTACTGAGGTTGGTTCAACATGAAAATGATTAGGAGAATTTATAGGATAATGTGAACATTTAAGTTTTCATGTTTGACAATATTTCAATTTGGACTTTAAACTCGGTTTCGAATTTGTATTGCGATTTGGATCTAGCAAATATTAGCAACAGTAACATGATGACATGGCACCATTAACACGTGTTTACTGTAGCATAATTATCCGGGCATCATAGTTAGTATGATAAAACAATGTCCACTTTTAGGTACTATTGTGAACTCATTCTAATTTTATATTTGTGTTATATCTATTGTATTCTAACTTCTTCATGGTTCATACCCCCGATACTACCCATAGATTCATAAAAATAAGCAAACAACACATTAAAAATAGAATCTGTCAAAAACAGAACAGTCTGTAAAGACCAGAATATTAGTCATACTTATGTAACTCCAAAAATTCTGAAAAATTAGGACAGCAGAGGCAATTCATATATCGATCTTGTGTAACACCCCAGTGAATTTTAACAATTCTATTACTAGACGCAAAAGTTTCTGTTTTTCAGCACAACCAAATCAACGATATACCAAAGCATCCCAAAGGTCTTGCTTGGCTCAAACACTAATTAAAACACCAAAACACAAATACTACAGAGGTAATATTGTGTATTTATTGAAAAATAGGAGCAAAATCAAAAAGACATAAAATAAAATTGGGTTGCCTCCCAACAAGCTCTATTGTTTTATGCCCCTAGCTAGGCATAATGCATAGATCTAAGTTTTGTCATCTTTCTTATTAATTTCCATGAAAGTGTTTTTGTCAGGAGGTTTTTCAAATATAACATGAAACACATCATCCATAGAAATTTTAGCATTACCAAGTTGTCCCTCAGCATATCCCCTTTGATTACCGGCTACAATCCAAGAATATTGTTGGTTAACGTCGTTGAAAACTTGTTGGGTCATATCTAAAATAGGAATTGCCTTTGTAAGGTTCTCATCAAAGATTTGATTATTACCAAGAAAAGTTCTTTAAACACAATCACTATTGCAGAGGATCTCATCTATTATTGGTTTCTCATGGTTCATACCATAAAAATCAAAGATCTCCTTAGCTTCCCGTACTATATAATCAAACTCATTCATAAGGACAAGGGTAGCTATTTTCTTAGCTTTAGGGTCCTTTATCACAGGTAGTTCATAAAACAATCTTTGAAAGGTGGGGTGTGTGTGAATAAATCTTTTCTCAAGTTTAAGTACAAGAGCTGAAATAGCATCTGCATAACGTTTAGTTCTTTTAACTATGGGAATATCATCAAAAGTCAGAGTCCCAACGCAATTAAAGAACTCTTGGATAGTTTCTTTTCCTATAATATTCCCTTATCCCAAGACAAAACTTTTAGCATCCACTTTAGCAGAACGTCCAATTTTAGGAGTTCTAGCATTATCTGTTTCTGACATACCGAAATCACTCATGATATGGGTTCAAAGCAATTGATCTAAGCAAACAAAAGGCAAACAAAAAATAGAAGAAGGCGAATAAAAAGGAAAATAATTTTGTTTTTCTGGAAAAAAATAGAAGTGGGGAGAGGAAAATGAGAGGCAAATAGAAAATAATGTAAGTTCAAGAGATGAAAGTTTATGATAGGTACTTGGTAGGATTGATGTAGAACCTCCCCGGCAACGGCGCCAGAAATTCTTCCTGCTACTTCTTGAGCTTGCGTTGATTTTTCCCTTGAAGATGAAAGGGTGATGCATCAAAGTAGAGATAAGTATTTCCCTCAGTTAAGAACCAATGCATCAATCCAGTAGGAGGTGGAAGCAAGTCCCCAATAGATGCACCTGCACAAACTAACAAACACTTGCACACAACGCGAAAAAGGGGTTGTCAATCCCTTCACGGTCACTAGCAAGAGCGAGATCTAATAGAGATAGATATAAAAGATAAGTAAAAGGAAAAATAAAGTAAATATAAATAAATTGCAGCAAGGTATTTTTAGGTTTTTGATTTTATAGATCTAAAAATATATAATGAGAAATAGACCCAGGGGCCGTAGTTTTTACTAGAGGCTTCTCTCTTGAAAGGAACACATACAGTGGGTGAACAAATTACTGTTGAGCAATTGATAAAAAAGCGCAAACTTACGATGATATCCAAGGCAATGATCATGAATATAAGCATCACGACCGTGACAAGTAGATCGACATCTGCCTACATCTACTACTATTACTCCACACATCAATCGCTATCCAGCATGCATCTAGTGAATTAAGTTAACGAGAACGGAGTAACACCTTAAGCAAGATGACATGATGTAGAGGGATAGATCCAATCAATATGGCAAAACCCCCATATTTTATCCTTAATGGCAACAATACAAATATGTGCCTCGCAACCCCTACTGTCACTAGGTGAAGACTCCGCAAGATTGAACCCATCACAAAGCACCTCTCCCATTGCAAGAAAAACCAATCTAGTTGGCCAAACCAAATCGATATATCGGAGAAAAATACAAATCTATCTTAATCATGCATAAAAGAGTTCAGGAAGACTCAAATAATATTCATAGATAATCTGATCATAAATCCACAATTCATCGGATCTCAACAAATGCACCTCAAAAGAAGATTACATCGAATAGAACTCCAAGAACATCAAGGAGAACATTGTATTGAAGATCAAAGAGAAAGAAGAAGTCATCTAGCTACTAGATATGGACCCGTAGGTCTGTGGTAAACTACTCACACATCATCAGAAGGGCAGCAAGGTTGGTGTAGAGGCCCTCCATGATCGAATCCCCCTCCGGCAAAGTGCCAGAAAAGGCGCCAAGATGGGATATCACGAGAACAGAAGCTTGCGGCAGTGTAAATGTATTCTTGTTGTGCCCTATGGTATACGGGGAATATTTGGGTATTTATGGAGCCAGGATTAGGGTTAGGAGAGTTACGATGGGCCCACAAGCCCAGGGGCACCCCCCTGGGGAGCGCCCCTACACTACTAGGGAAAAGCCTATACACAGAATCTTACCAGCAGCGCTCTTCAAAATACCACGCTACTGCTATTTAGCAGCAGCGCGTGTTATAAAAACACGCTGCTGACAGGAAAATAGCAGTAGCGCGTCCACCGCATAGAGCGCTACTGCTATAGTTGCCATGACCTTGCCCCCCCCCACTAGTTATAGCAGTAGCGCTATACTAAACAGCGCTACTGCTATTCAGATTAGCTGTAGCGCTTTTTGGCAAACGCGTTACAACTATCCCTACCTTATCCCCACGCGCACGGCCGGCCCTCTCACTCACACTCTCACTCTCGCCCGCGTAACCGTCGTCGTGCGTCGCCGCCGCTGCCGCCTTCGTCCGTCCGCCGCCGACGTACTCCCCTCCTTCCGTCCCTCCTCCCTCCTCCTC
>NC_041383.1:430504737-430508242 GCF_002162155.2 Triticum dicoccoides
GCCCCTCCTCCCTCCTCCGCCGGCAGCCCTCCTCCCACCGCCCTCGACCTCGCCGCCCCTAGCTACCTCTCCGTCGCCCCCACCCCCTACCACTAGTTAGTACTAGATTTAGTAGTAGTAGATGCTAATTTAGGGTTCATAACTAGTACTAGATGTTGCTTAGTTAGTACTAGATTTTTAGTAGTAGTAGTGTTAGTTGAACTACATTAGTTGTAGTTGAACTAGTTTAGTAAGTAAATTAATAAACTAGTTGAACTAGTTGAATTAATAGAACTAATGTATTTTTAGTAAGATAATTAATATAACTAGTTGAACTACTTTATTTTTAGAAAGAACTAGTTTTTTTTCTATTTATAGTAAGTTTATATTTAGTAAGAACTAGTTGAATTAGTAAAACTGGTTGAACATGTCATATTTGTTGTTATTTTTTAATTTAAGCAATTATTCGGGATGTATTAGTGATAACTTATATGGTTTCAGGTGACCACCGTCGTCCCCGTCACCGACCCCCTCCGACATCCCCGCCGTCGTCCCAGTCACCGACCCCCTCCGACATCAAGGTGAGACCAGCCAAATATCCTTGTATATCTTGTGTTGTTGCTCAAATAGGATATGTGGTTGCCCAAGTGGTCGTTCATGTTCAGTTTACATCTCCGAGTGGCCTATGTTTTGTCAGAGTGTTGATTAATTTCCGTTCTGGCAAATTTCAGGCGCTCAATATGTCCTTTTTTAGCAAAGGTCATGCCAGATTTTTTCGTGAATTCTGGCATGACTTGTGCTAGAATATGTACAAGTTTAATCTTTGAATTATGATTGTAGGACAGTCTCCCGGGGGAGTGTAGCTGGTGCCACGACGATCGAGGTATGTGCGACAGGTTCGTTCGGCTGGACGAAGATCGGCGCTTCAACATTAAGCTCGAGGAGACCTTCGATTGTGAAACGGTACGCAACAACGACAAGTGTTTTTTTCGTAATTAAGCATGAGTTCAACTATTTCAATGTCTAATTTTCATATTTTACAATTCGACTAGCTTATCCCATGCCATGCAAGACGCTATGTCTTGGAGAGGATGGGTTTTGAAGACCATGAAAATTTTGAAACAAAGAAAATACACCTAAGGACCCATCATGATATGGATTTTGAAGTAAATCTGTGCAATGCTCAGAGCGTAACCCATTTTGGTCGCCAAAATTGGGAAGCACTTTGCAAAATGTATGGTTTTTATGAGGGTATGATTGTCACCATGGATCTTGGTGATCCTGACATCGAGGAAGACAATATGGACATTTGGGTCCTTGTTGATACGCTTCCGATTGTACCGCTATGTGAGTTTCTCAAACATAGTTATTAACTAATTTATATTGTTTATTTCAAAATAGTTGAAAGCTTATTTCCATTGACAGCTTATTTTGATTCTTCAAAGACTATGCGGAAGATGGTAGATAAAACCCACTACACCGATGGCACCGAATTAACGTAGAAGGAGAAAAATCATCTGATCGCATTTTGTACTCTTCTTGAGAATTACAATGACTATTATTGAACTCCTCCAAATTATGGTGAATACGAGCCACTAGTGCATGTGTTGAACCACGATAACTTCTCTGGAGATACCATGGTAAGATTTTTTACTATTACGACATCTGTGCATCTTTTGCATACTTCTAAAACTAGTACATCATTGCTAACTACGAAGTTATTATTATGTTTTTCAACAGAAACTCCCGATGGATTGTGTGCCTCATCTGATGTCTCTGCATGGTCGCCTCTCAGTTCTGAACATACTGCCAGGTAAATCTACAGAGCTCACCTGTGCATATCGGATTTTTAAAACCCGTGAACACATGTTCATCAAAGAATGGAAGAAATGTATGGACATTTGCAAGGAGGTTCTTGGAAGTAACATTCAGCGAAAGGCAAGAATTGGAGACAGGCTAATCTCCATTCTCCATAATGGAGAGTCAGGGGCTATCTTGTTTTTTGCTAATTTACCTTAGAAAATGTAGTAGGTCTTAATCGAATGTAATAGGTCCTATGAGGTACAATATGTTTATTATGTGGTAATGTGTTAGAGTTGATAATGATGATCTTGAGGAGGTGTTATGTGATGTCAATGATGAAAACGATGATCTTGAGGAGGTGTTATATGACAATGATGTATTATGATGATAAGTTGTTAATGATATGATGATGATGATGATGATATTACTATATCATTGGGTGAAAGAACCGCGGATTAGTTTCAAGTGGATGGACATCCACTTGAAACTAGTCCACGGTTCTTTCACCCCATGATGTAATAACTCATTATGATGTAAAAACAATCTCTAAATTCCTGTTGTATGAAAACTTGTGTAAAGGTGTATGAATACAACATGAAATAGAAAAGAAATAAAATACTAAATAATAGTAGTAGCGCGGGAGAGGAGAAGCGCTACTACTAATTACCAGTAGCGATGTTCTGAAGAAGCGCTACTACTAAGTCTATTTAGCAGTAGTGTGGGTCCAGACGCGCTATTGCTAAGCATTAGCTGTAGCGCCTTATCAGTAGCGCTCCTGCCCGCGCTACTGATAGGCCCAAAACCCGCGCTGCTGCTAGGCTTTTCCCTAGTAGTGCTAGGGCCTGTGGCCACCTCTTGGGTCTTCTGGCCTCCTCCCAAAGCTTTCTAGGTGTCTTCTGATCCAAGAAAAATCATCATAAAGTTTCATTCAGTTTGGACTCCGTTTCGTGTTTGTAACATCCCAAATTTTCAATTTGGAATGTTATAGTTAGATGATTCATGCATATCATATTTTATTGCATTTCATTTCGCAATCCTCGAAATTCTAAGCAACTCAAGGACCAACAGAGAGACTTGGGGATTTCATCGTTTTCATATTTGAATTTTTCTCAAATATCAACACAAGGATCATTTTGGTTTTAATTAAATTTTTTCTCTTCAAAAATATTTCATATTAAAAATATATGAGAGGAGATAGTATGACTTCTCCAAAATAAATAAATATTCGAGGAAAAATATTAAAATCAAATAAATAGTTTTATTTGGATTTTATTGCAATTTTTTTTGAATTAGAAAAATTGCACATTTTTAAAATTGCATTTTTAGGCCAAGAAAATGTTCATCTTGTTCTAAATATTTTATTTAGACGGTGAAAATTTGTTTTAGTATTTTTAGATTTTTATTTTAATTTCTATGATTTGTTCTGTTCAGCGAAATCTATTTAAATTTTTTTGCTTCAGACCGACTCGGCCGAAAGCCCAGCCTGCCCACTCCGTCGCCGCCGTCGCCTTCGTCCCCGAGCTGGACTCCTCGAGGGAGTCCGAGCCACCGCCGACGCCACCCCGTCGCCCCTCCATCAAGCCGCCACCTCCCCCCTTTAAAAGCCGACCCGGGGGCCCCCTGGAGCCCCAAGCTGGAGCCGCCGCCGCCTCCCGAGCGCCGTCGCCGCTGCAGCACACCGCTGTCGCCGCTGCGTGCGCCCCGCGCCGCTCCGCAGCCGCCC
>NC_041383.1:430508838-430516999 GCF_002162155.2 Triticum dicoccoides
CGCAGCCGCCCGCGAGCGGCACGCCGCCACCCCGCCCTGCCTCGCCTCGCCGGAACTGCAGCAAGCCGCCGAAGCCGCCGCCGCCGTTTGCCGGATCTCGCCGCCGTTTTTTTGGTTTAGGTAAAAACCCCGGGTTTTTTTAAACCCTAGATCTAGTTTTTTTCTAGTTTTGGTTCGGTTTTCTCGGTTTAGTTAAATAGCGGACGTTCATCCGTACGTTCATTTTAACGAACGGTGTTAACCCGTTAGCCACAGACAGCGAACGTTCATTCGTTAGTCTGTTCTTCAGTTTTCTTTTTTCCAGGGTTTTTTCGTGATTATTTCCGATCGCGATTTCTGCCCTGATTTTTGTTTTAGTTTATCTTTTCGCTCGTTTATCGGAATCAGGCGATTCAAGCGCCCAGACCTTCGTCTCAAAGCCCTGTTTCTGTTTAAACAACTTGAACAAGGTTTTGGTAATGTAAAATTTGACTTTAGTCCAGATTAGTAAACGGATCTTGTTTCTTTCGCAGTTTAAGTTTTGTTGCTTCGTTTCATTTGTTTCTTTTTGCAAACCGGAGTTCTTAAGTTGAAATTTTTGGTTAGATCTCTTATTTGAGTTTACCCATGCTTCTAGTTGAGTGCTTATGTATGTATCTGTTTGTTTGAGATAGAGTACCCAGAGTGCGAAGCGTGCTACTACGAGTCTCTAGGTTTCACGGATCATCAGCAAGGCAAGTAACACTTTGATCATACCTCTTTACTACCCAGTTTTATTGTGTTAGATCAACCCTCGAACATTGCATGGTTAGGATCTGATTAATATGTGGGTTTTGGGAAGTAGATGATGAGGTAGAACCTATTTCCCTGTTTATTATCAAACCTTTGGGAGTTACTTCTACATTGTGTTTATATTGCTATGGTATGCTTGTAGACGTGGTTTGGGTGAGTGTATCCATGACAGATGTGAGTATTTCTAATTAATGGTTAACTTAAGGTGGCTACTTTAATACACATCTAGGTGGATTGGTTGTGGGCACATGGAGAATCCAATGTTGTCCTAGGATATCCCGGAGTACCCGTGTGATCATCCTATGGTCTGTCACCCAGGCTCAAAGGGATCATAAGATTATTCATGCTAGAAACTTCCGTGTGCAGCCACAAGCTATTATGGGCTCTAGCATAGCTGAGTATGTTGCATGACCTCTTTCAGTGGTGGGCTAGCCGATGTAGGGGAAAGTAGGTGTAACTTTCCACCCAGAGTAAAGAGTTATTGTTTCAAAAAGACTATGTCTCGAATCTCCGACCATGGATGTATTCGAGTCTTATGGGAAAAGTGCACAAACCTCTGTAGAGTGTACAAACTAATCATGGTTAGCCGTGTCCCCGGTTATGGACGTTTTGAGTATCTGGTTCTTGGATTATCATTTTGATCTCGTCACTCTAAATATAATTTGATTGGGTTTAATGATGATGCTTAATTGGGATTGAGTTGGAGGAACCTTCTCAATGTTTAACAACCACTATGATAGTTAAATAAAATTTATTCCTTTGTTGTAGGGAAAAATTGGCTTTATGCAAAACTGTAACCATAGAGCTTTCTACCAGCCTTATATGCATGTAGTGATAGCAATTATTCTGTTCATTACTCTATGTGTTACATTGCCAGCATATTCCATGTGCTGACCCGTTTCAGGCTACAACCTTTCATGTTGCAGACTTTTCAGACGATGAGTAAGGTGCCATAGGTCGTTGTCTTTCATTCAGCTATGCTGTTGTTGATGGACTCACTTTATCTTCCGAGCCTTCCGTTGTTATCGACTTTAGATGGCCTTAAGCCATATTTATTGTAATAAATTCTCTTTGGAGACATTCGATGTAATAAGTGAGTGATTGCTACTCTGTTATAAATCCTCGAGTACTGTGCGTGTCAGCATTACCGATCTAGGGATGACACTGATGCACAGAGATCAGACTGTTTGAGGTCTGGTCACTACAAGATGGTATCAGAGCACACGCTGACTATAGGACACAACCTATAAGCTAAAGCCCTAGATCACCACTCTCTTCTTATTTCTGACTCCTCTCCCTTTTCTACTCTATAGGATGGCGGATGCAAGGAACAAGTCCACATAACCGGATTAATATACACCTTTTGGACGACACTTGAAGGAAGTTAATAGATACCTGAACATCGGAATACCAAGCTTCACCGGGACCTACATCGCCACTTTACCAGAAGAGGAGCGTTGGATGATTCAAGTTCAAGTTCCGGGGAGAACGTTCATGCCAGTCACTAAGCCCATAGAGTTTTCCTTTGATGCACCAACCTGGAGTCTAGGAAAGAGCATGGCATCCCACATCACCATGGGACGCATTGGAGAAGTTTACCACAAGGATCTCAAAGATACTATCTATCAGATTTGTGGGCGCCGAGATGAGCAATGGGAGATGATCAGCACCAGGAGGGATAGATCCATTGCAGCTTTCATCCAGGAGTTAAACCAACACATTCGTCGCCAGGAGAACCAGATGTGCGCAGGCATGATAGATCTGAAGAAGGCAATGACCAGGATCACAGAGCTGGAGGAAGAACTCAAGTCTACACGCGATGGATATGAGGAGGAAATGACGATATTCGTGGAGAAGAATGACGATTTGACGAGGAAGCGAGGAGTATTCATGGGAGACCCCCGCACCAGGAGGAGAAGACGACGATTCCACTTGCCCGGAGAACTACATCATCATCGACGACACCAACTCAGACCCTGATGATAGCGATGATGCCTATGTTGATGAAGCTGGAGCAGATATCATGGAGTCTTCCACCAATTATAACTTCTAGTCGACCACCATATCAGTAGTAGTATTCCCCCATGTATATAGTATAGTCCGAGCACTTTTGTAACGATAGTTAGACCGTTGTATGCCCTTGTTTGAATTGATTGGAGTGATATGTTTGTGCTTGTCTCATGTGCATATGGGTAGTGTTTTCCCTCTAGATCTCATTCTATTCTTTTTTCTCATCTTTTCTAAACCCATCAGATGCCTCCGAGACGTGACAATGGATTTGCTTTCCCGCCGGAGCTCACTCAGTTGATCCAGCAGCAGAATACCCTCATGCAGCTACTAGTCTAGAACCAGAACCAGAACCAGGGGAACAACAACAACAACAACAACCCACCACCACCATCACATGTTGATCACTTAGCCTGTTTTCTAAGGCTGAATCCGCCGGTGTTCTCCAGTAGCACCGAGCCAATAGTTGCAGATGATTGGCTCCGCAAGATTGGAAGGGAGTTGACCACTACAGGATGCACAGATGCGGAGAGAGTGCATTTTGCCGCACATCAGCTTGATGGACCTGCAGCATCATGGTGGGAGAATTTCACAGCCACTTACCCCATCGACACTGTCACATGGGACCAAATTTCAGCAGGCTTTTCACACTACCCATGTTTCAACAGGAGCTATGGCCATGAAGAAGCGCGAGTTTCGCAACTTGCGCCGAGGAGGATGCACAGTGGGCCAGTATGTGGATGATTTTAGTAAGTTAGCACGTTATGCCCCGGATGACGTTGCTACGGATGCAGCTAAGCAGGAGAAGTTTCTGGAAGAACTGAATGGTGAGCTGAGCATGCAGTTGATGGTGGTAACCTTCAACAACTACCAGGAGTTGGTAGACAGAGCTCTCATGATTGAAGGGAAGCAGCAGCAGATAGACAACCGCAAGAGGAAGTATGGACAACGGAAGTACAATTCAGGAGCTTAGCAGAGGCCCCGCTTTACCCCGAGCTCGGGAGGACACATTCACCATAACCATGGAGGTCACAATTCCAATAGAGGGAGTTCTCATAACCATAGTGGCCCCAAGAATGGGAATGGGAATGGAGGAAGCAACGGCCAGAACCATTCCAACCCAGCAACACCCGCCAACAAGGATCTAAGTCACATTACTTGTTTCAAGTGCGGGAAGAATGGACATCACGCCACGGAGTGTTCTGAAGCTAATAATGGAAACGGCAATGGAAGCTCTGGGAAGAAGCCCAGCCCTTTCAACAGGGGACAAGTGAACCACGTTAACATGGAGGAGGTTGAAGCGCAACCAGATGCGGTAATAGGTAAGTTTTTGGTTAAGTCATTTACTGCAATCGTTCTTTTTGATACTGGTGCATTGCATTCATACATATCAAGGGGATTTGTGGATAAGTATAAGTTCCCCACCAAAGTTCTTAGAACATTGATGTTAGTAAGCTCGCCGGGAGCAGAACATATGGCAAGCCAAGGATGTTTCCAGATGCCATTGACCATAGATAGGCATGTTTTCCCCTCAGACCTGATAATTCTTGAGTCGCAAGGTTTGGATGTGATTTTGGGTATGGATTGGCTATCGATGTATGGAGGGAACATCGACTGCGCCAGTAAGTCACCTATGCTCACCACCCCATAATGAAGGAGGATTAAGTATGTATCCCGGCATGTGCCAAAGAGGACTCAAGTGAATTCCTCATCAGGAGTTGTACAGGAGGAAGTACCAGTGGTGAAGGATTTCCCTCATGTATTTCCAGAAGAGTTGCCAGGCATGCCACCAGATAGAGACATTGAGTTTTTGATTGAGCTTTTGCCAGGCACAGGGCCAATATCTAAGAGACCGTATAGGATGCCTGCAAACGATTTGGTGGAAATTAAGAAGCACATTAAGGAGTTACTGGATAAAGGCTATATTCGCCCAAGTTCGTCACCTTGGGTATCACCAGTGCTTCTAGTGGAGAAGAAGGATGGATCGTTGAGGATGGTTGTCAATTATCGAGGATTGAATGAAGTAACGATCAAGAAGAAGTACCCACTGCCAATGATCAATGATTTGTTCGACCAGTTCCGTGGAGCTAAAGTATTTTCCAAGATCGATATGCGATCAGGATACCACCAGCTGAAGATTCCAGAGCAGGATATACCTAAGACAGCTTTTACCACAAGGTACGGGCTATATGAGTATACCATTATGTTATTTGGTATGTCTAACGCACCTGCATATTTCATGAACATGATGAACAAGGTGTTTATGGAGTTTTTGGATAAGTTCGTCGTGGTGTTCATTGATCACATATCGGTCTACTCAAAAAATGAAGAGGATCATAAGGAGCATTTGCGTTTGGTACTTGGGAAGCTCAGAGAACATCAGTTATATGCCAAGTTCAGCAAATGTGAGTTTTGGTTGAAGGAAGTTGGATTCCTAGGACATGTTATATCCAGAGAAGGAATAGCAGTAGACCCCACCAAGGTTGTCACTGTGACAGTTGGAGAGATCCGGAGTTTTCTTGGACTCGCATGATACTACTGGAGGTTCATTGAGAATTTCTCTAAGATAGCAAAGCCCATGACGGAGTTGTTGAAGAAGGACACCAAGTTCAAATGGACTGAGGAATGTGAGGCTAGTTTTCAGGAGTTGAAAAAACGTTTGGTTACAGCCCCAGTGTTGACTCTTCCAGATCAATGCAAGGATTATCAAGTGTATTGCGACGCTTCTTGTCGAGGACTTGGAGTAGTGCTTATGCAGGAAGGAAGAGTTGTTTCATATGCCTCACGATAGCTTAAACCCCATGAATTGAATTATGCTACACATGATTTGGAGTTAGCAGCCGTAGTCCATGCGTTGAAGACATGGAGACATTTTCTCATCGGAAACCAATGTGAGGTGTACACGGATCACAACAGTTTGAAGTATATCTTCACGCAGAAGGAGTTAAATCTCAGGCAGAGGAGACGGTTGGAGCACATCAAGGATTATGATATGTGGTTGCATTATCATCCCGGAAAGGCTAACATAGTAGCCGACGCGTTGAGCTGCAAGACTCAATACACTCATGACCGGAGAATTACCTAAGGAGTTAGCAGAGGATCTTTGCGAGCTAAGTTTGGAGATAGTTCCGAGAGGCTATGTAGCAGCATTGGAAATTCAGTCTACCTTGATGGATAAAATCAGAGAAGCTCAGAAGACGAACAAGGAGATTGCCGAGATAAAGGAAAGGATGAGCAAAGGAAAGGCTAAAGGATTTAGTGAAGATGAGCACGATAACTTATGTTTGAGGACCGCGTATATGTGCCTAATGACCCCGAGATGAGGAAGTTGATTCTGCAGGAGGCCCATGATTTGTTGTATTTGATTCACTCAGGAAACACCAAGATGTATCTGGATTTGAAGGACAGTTTCCGGTGGACCGGAATGAAGAATGATATTGCGGAGTATGTAGCAGTTTGTGATGTATGTTAGAGAGTGAAGGCGGAGCATCAGAAGCCAGTAGGATTGCTACAGCCATTGCCGATACCTGAATGGAAGTGGAACAAGCTAGGCATGGATTTTATCATGGGTTTTCCCAGGACTCGTGCAGGCTATGACTCGATATGGGTTGTATTCGATCGATTAACGAAAGTAGCTCATTTTATCCCAGTGAAGACCACTTACACCAGTGCTAAGTTGGCAAAGATATACATGACCAGGATCGTATGTCTGCATGGAGTTTCGAGGACCATTGTATCAGATAGAGGAACCCACTATACCTCAAAGCTCTGGAATCAGTTGCATGAGACTTTGGGTACCAGGCTAGAATTCAGTACAACCTTTCATCCACAGACAGATGGACAGACCGAGAGAGTCAATCAGATTCTGGAGGACATGTTGAGAGCTTATGCGCTAGATTATGGATCTAGTTGGGACGACAATTTGCCATATGCAAAGTTCTCTTACAACAACAGCTATCAAGCCAGTTTGAAGATGGCCCCTTTCAAAGCTTTGAACGGAAGGAGGTGCAGGACACCGTTGTTGTGGGATGAAGTTGGAGACCGTCAGTTGTTTGGACCAGATTTGATTAAAGAGTCTGAAGAGAAGGTTAAGCTGATTCGCAATAGATTCAAGGTAGCCCAGTCCAGGCAGAAGAGCTACGCGGATTCTAAACGCAAGGAGACAGTCTACAAAGTCAGAGACAGAGTATATCTTTGTGTGTCCCCACTTCGAGGAGTTAAACATTTCGGAGTTAAGGGAAAGTTAGCCCCAAGATTTGTAGGACCATACCGAGTTTTGGAACGTATGGGAGAACTTGCTTAAAAGTTGGAATTTCCAGAAGGATTGTCAGGAGTTCATGATGTATTCCATGTTTCCCAGTTGAAGAAGTGCCACGCAGAGATGACTGATATCACTCTGAGAGATACAGTGCTGCTGGAAGCGATTCAGTTGGATAGCGATTTGACCTACGAGGAGAAACCAGTCAAGTTTCTCGAATTTGCCAGCCGAGTCACCCGCAGCAAGGTTATAAAGTTTTGCAAAGTTCAGTGGAGCCACCATACCGAGGATGGAGCCACCTGGGAATGAGAGGAAGACCTACGGAAGGACCACCCGCACCTATTTTCTAGCCAACCCGAATCTCGAGGGCGAGATTCATCTTAAGGGGGGTAGGTTTGTAACATCCCAAATTTTCAATTTGGAATGTTATACTTAGATCATTCATGCATATCATATTTTATTGCATTTCTTTTCGCGATCCTCGAAATTCTAAGCAACTCAAGGACCCACGGAGAAAGTTGGGGATTTCATCGTTTTCATATTTGAATTTTTCTCAAATATCAAAACAAGGATCATTTTGGTTTTAATTAATTTTTTTCTCTTCAAAAATGTTTCATATTAAAAATATATGAGAGGTGATAGTATTACTTCTCCAAAATAAATGAAATATTCGAGGAAAAATATTAAAATCAAATAAGTAGTTTTATTTGGATTTTATTGCATTTTTTGAATTAGAAAAATTGCACGTTTTCAAAATTGCATTTTTAGGTCAAGAAAATGTTCATCTTGTTCTAAATATATTATTTAGACGGCGAAAATTTGTTTTGGTATTTTTAGATTTTTATTTTATTTTCTAGGATTTGTTCTGTTTGGCAAAATCTATTTAAAAAAACTGCTTCGGACCGACTAGGCCGAATGCCCAGCCGGCCCACTCCGTCGCCGCCATTGCCTTCGTCCCTGAGCCGGACTCCTCGAGGGAGTCCGAGCCACCGCCGACGCCGCCCCGTCGCCCCTCCCCCAGGCCACCACCTCCCCCCCCCTTTAAAAGCCGACCTGGGGCCCCCATGGAGCCCCAAGCCGGAGCCACCGCCGCCTGCCTCGCCTCGCCGCCGCCTCCCGAGCGCC
>NC_041383.1:430517592-430560815 GCF_002162155.2 Triticum dicoccoides
CAACCGCTGCTTGCTTCCCCGCGCCGCTTCGCCGCCGCCCCGCCCTGCCTCGCCTCACCGGAACCGCCGCAAGCCGCCGGAGCTGCCGCCGCCGTTTGCCGGATCTCGCCCGCCGGGTTTTTTTGGTTTTAGGTAAAAACCCCGGTTTTTTAAAAACCCTAGATCTAGTTTTTTTTAGTTTTGATTCGGTTTTCTCGATTTAGTTGAATAGCGGACGTTCGTCCGTACGTTCATTTTAACGAACAGTGTTCACCCGTTAGCAGCAGACAGCGAATGTTCGTTCGTTAGTCTATTCGTCAGTTTTCTTTTTTCCAGGGTTTTCCCGCGATTATTTTCGATCGCGATTTATGCCCTGATTTTCGTTATAGTTTATATTTTAGCTCGTTTATCGGAATCAGGTGATTCAAGCGCCCAGATCTTCGTCTCAAAGCCCTCTTTCTGTTTAGACAACTTGAACAAGGTTTTGGTAATGTAAAATTTGACTTTAGTCCAGATTAGTAAACGGATCTTGTTTCTTTCGCAGTTTGAGTTTCGTTGCTTCGTTTGATTTGTTTATTTTTGCAAACTGGAGTTCTTAAGTTGAACTTTCTGATTAGATCTCTTATTTGAGTTTACCCATGCTTCTAGTTGAGTGCTTATGTATGTATCTGTTTGTTTGCGATAGAGTACCCAGAGTGCGAAGCGTGCTACTACGAGTCTCTAGGTTTCACGGATCATCAGCAAGTCAAGTAACACTTTGATCATACCTCTTTACTACCCAGTTTTATTGCATTAGATCACCCTCGAACATTGCATGGTTAGGATCTGAATAACATGTGGGTTTTGGGAAGTAGATGATGAGGTAGAACCTATTGCCCTGTTTATTATCAAACCTTTGGGAGTTACTTCTACGTTGTGTTTATATTGCTATGCTATGCTCGTAGACGTGGTTTGGGTGAGTGTATCCATGACAGATGTGAGTATTGCTAATTAATTGTTAACTTAAGGTGGCTACTTTAATACACATCTGGGTGGATTGGTTGTGGGCACCTGGAGAATCCAGTGTTGTCCTAGGATACCCGGAGTACCCGTGTGTCATCCTACGGTCGGCCGCCCAGGCTCAGAGAGATCATAAGATTATTCATGCTAGAAACTTCCGTGTGCAGCCACAAGCTATTATGGCCTATAGCATAGCTGAGTATGTTGCATGACCTCTTTCAGTGGTGGGCTAGCAAATGGAGGGGAAAGTAGGTGTAACTGTCCACCCAGAGTAAAGAGTTATTGTTTCAGAAAGACTGTGTCTCGAATCTCCGACCATGGATGTATTCGAGTCTTGTGGGAAAAGTGTGCAAACCTCTATAGAGTGTACAAACTAATCATGGTTAGTCGTGTCCCCGGTTATGGACGTTTTGAGTATCTTTGGATTATCATGTTGATCTTGTCACTCTAAATATAATTTGATTGGGTTTAATGATGATGCTTAATTGGGATTGAGTTGGAGGAAACTTCTCAATGTTTAACAACCACCATGATAGTTAAATAAAATTTATTCCTTTGTTGTAGGGAAAAATTGGCTTTATGCAAAACTGTAAGCATAGAGCTTTCTACCAGCCTTATATGCATGTAGTGATAGCAATTATTCTGTTCATTACTCTATGTGTTACATTGCCAGCATATTCCATGTGCTGACCCGTTTCGGGCTGCAACATTTCATGCTGCAGACTTTTCAGACGATGAGTAAGGTTCCATAGGTCATTATCTTTCACTCAGCTATGCCGTTGGAGTTGATGGACTCACTTTATCTTCCGAGCCTTCGACTGTTATCGATTTTACATGGCCTTAAGCCATACTTATTGTAATAAATTCTCTTTTGAGACATTCGATGTAATAAGTGAGCGATTGCTACTCTATTATAAATCCTCGAGTACTGTGCGTGTCAGCATTACCGATCCAGGGGTGACACTGATGCACAGAGATTAGACTGTTTGAGGTCTGGTCGCTACAATATTGATTTTCTGCAAAAGACAGAAACAAGGAAAAATGGAACTGGCACTGGGCACTAGGTTAATAGGTTAGTCCCAAAAATTATATAAAATAGCATATTAATGCATATAAATATCGAAGATGGATAATATAATGGGTCTTTTACATCTGTGTCCCTAACTTGAACCCACTACTCAAATTTGCCCTTAATTTCAAAGCCTGCTCAAATTTGCCCTTCTCCCGTTAGTTGCACTTATAAAAATGCCCTTCCATGCCGTTTCCGTCAAGTCAAAGCTGTTTGACTGGTATCGGGCCGTTTCTTTGACATTTTTGCCCCTGTGTGTTTTTTAGTCTAGGAAACAGAAGAAATGGGAAAGAGCACTGTGGCAATTGGGCCATGATGCTGTAGCAAGCAGGCTTATTCCAGCCCAGCCAACCCAGCCGAGGTTATCTTCAACCTCGTGCACGGCACCCCCACACCAGAGAGCATGTGTTCTCCACCATCACCATTAGCACGGCCAGCGACCAAAACTCACCGCCCCTCCGTGTCTCCGACGTCCGCCGCGATGCGTTCTACCAATCCACCGAAGAACTCGACCTAGGACAGCCCAGGCCAAGCAAATCGACCTCGGCTTCATCGCCTCCAACCGAAGACCGCCGGCGTCGATTCGTGACCTCTCCCCTCTCCCCTCTCCTGATGAGCACACCTACAGCCCTGCTGCATACCCGCCTTCTCTCCCCTCTCCTTTACCATTCATTTTTGCGCCATAGCAAGTCTATCACCGTAGTAGTCCACCGTCGCCGCCGGCGTGCTCTTTCCCGATGATGTTGTCCTGACTCGTCCCAGTGAAGCTCCCTTCCGTGCTCCTAGCGCATCCAGGAAGCCAGCGCGCCCGTCCGTGAGCTCGCCGGCAAGACACGACCCTATCCCCGTCGTGCCAGTGGCAGCGCTGCCACTGGCCTCGTTCGTCCCGGCGATTCCAGCCACCCTGCGCACTCCAACTAGCAACCCTGGATGAGGGAGAGGCAACGCTAGCTACCCCGCACCTCAGCGGCCGTCCCCGGGTCCTCCCTGTGAGCCTCCGTCGTGGATTTTGGTCGCCGGGAACTAATCTCCGGTGAGGTCTTTAATTAAGCGTTAATTACCCTACTAACAGCCATCCTAAGCTACTGCCACATGGCCCCACTGGCATACTTAACCGCTGTTTTGGATAACAGTAAGCACAGTAGCCCCACTAGCCACTTTGACCACGGCTTAATTAAAACAATATATTGCAAAAAGTATTGGTAAGCAAATGACATGTGGGCCCAACATCTACTTTGAATAGTCATTTTCATTTTTTCCTTTTTCTACTTTGGACCCACATGTAACTGTGTGAGAGAGGGGGTGAGAGAAAGGGTTTTTTGGTTTTAATTTTTTTAGAGTGGATCCCACCAGTAAGTGACACAAGGAGACAGGGGTAGAAATGTCAAAGAAACGGCCAGATACCGGTCAAACAGGTTTGACTGGACGAAAACGGAACGGAAGGACATTTTTATAAGTGCAACTAACGGTAGAGGGGCAAATTTGAGCACACTTTGAAATTAGGGGTAAATCTGAGTAGGTGGTTCGAGTTAGGGATAGAAATGCAAATTGCCCTAATATAATAGCATGGAACAATAAAAAATTATAGATACGTTGGAGACATATCAAGCGTCGAATTGAGATTTCTAGTACTAAAATCCGAGGTACCTAACCAGAAGGTCGGTACAATTATAGAGTCTAAGGATGCTACATTCTTTGAGGATATTTTCCCCATGAGAGATATGAAGAGCACTTCTAGACTACAATCTGATGAGAATCCTGAACCTGCCATTCTAATGGAATACTATGAACGCAAAAGTGATGAAAGTTCCACGGAGGATGACGAGGAAGCTCCTCCTAGGAGCAAGAGACAAAGGATTGCAAAGTATTTTGGTGATGATTTCCTCGTGTACCTCGTGGATGACGACACTAGCTCCCAATTCCATTTCAGAAGCTCATGCATCTCCGGATGCTGACTATTAGAAGGATGTGGTCCATAGCGAGATGGATTCCATCTTGGCTAACAGGACATGGGAAATCATTTATCATCCTTATGGTTGCCAACCATTGGAATGTAAGTGGGCGTTCAAGAAGAAGCTTAGGCCCGATGGTACTGTTGAGAAGTACAAGGCTGGGCTTGTGGCCGAGGGCTATACCCAAAAAGAAGAAGAGGGTTTCTTCGATACTTACTCACATGTGGCTAGACTGACAACCATTCAAGATTTACTCGCTTTGGCTACCTCGCATGGTCTTCTCGTTCATCAGATGCACATTAAGACAGCTTTGCTTAACAGAGAGCTAGACGGGGAAATTTACATGCAACAGCCAGATGGCTTTGTAGTAAATGGTCAGCAAAGAAATGTGTGCAAGCTAGTGAAATCTTTGTATGGCCTGAAACAAGCGCCTAAGCAATGGCATGAGAAGTTTAATACACCTTTGACATCTGCTGGCTTTGTTGTCAACAAAGCTGATAAATGTGTATACTATCACTATGGGGGGGCGAAGGAGTTATACTATGTCTGTATGTCGATGGCATACTGATATTTGGGACCCACCTCAGAGTCATTGAGGAGGTAAAGGCTTTTCTATCTCATAACTTTGAGATGAAAGACCTCGGTGTGACTGATGTTATCTTGAACATCGAGCTACTGAGAAATACTGAGGGTGGAATTACACTTTTGCAAACCCACTATGTTGAGAAGATTTTGAGCCATTTTGGATATTCAGACTGCAAACCTTCTGCAACACCATATGATCTGAGCGTGCAGATTCAAAAGTTTGAAGGCACGGCTGTAGATCAATTGAGATATTCTTAAGTGGTTGGTTCACTGATGTACCTAGCTTTTGCTACTCATCCTGACATCTCATTTGTTGTGTGCAAACTGAACCGGTATGTTTACAATCCGGGAGATGTGCATTGGCATGCCGTTGAACGAGTCATGTGCTATTTGCATGGTACTGTGAGCTATGGAATTCATGATTCTGAGTACCTGGATGTACTTGAGGGGTATAGTGATTCTAATTGGATATCTGATGCTGATGAGATGAAATCCACAAGCGGATATATCTTCATACTTGGTGGTGGTGATGTTTCCTGGAAGTCTTGCAAGCAAATGATCTTTAAGAGATCGACTATGGAAGCAGAACTCACAGCATTAGACACATCATGCATCGAACCAGAATGGCTTCGAGAGCTTTTGATGGATTTGCTGATGGTTGATAAACCAGTCCTGGATGGCCTTATGAACTATGACAATCAAACAGTGATTGCCAAGACTAAGAGTTCAAAGGACAACATGAAATCCACAAAGCACATAAGAAGAAGATTAAAATCTGTCAGAAAATCAAGAAACTCCGGAGTGATAGCATTGGATTATATCCAGCCGGCTAAGAATCTGGCGGACCCTTTTACAAAATGGATATCATGGATTGTGATAGAAAATGCATCAATGGAGATGGGTATGAGACCCACGTAAGTTTCCATGGGGGTAGCCCAACCTATGTGATCAGAGATCCCGTGAATTAGGACCTGGGAAAACAATCAAGTGGTCAACTAAGGAGAGTATCATTAATTAATCCACTCCTTTGGAGATGCAATAATACTCTCAATTATGTAAGGCGGACTGACTTTTGTCTTAATGTGTTCCAAAGCTTATGTAAGCAAGATGCTAACCTAGAGAGCATTCTTCGGAGAAACACACCTATGTGAGCCCGACTGCTGGTCACAGTCTATGAGATTGGGTGATCTCTAGGAAGCTCATGAGAAAGTATGGAGTATGACTAATAAGCTCCACCCATGGGGTTTAGCCTTCGGCGGTCACATATCAGCTGAAAATAGGTGAAACTTCTGCATGCCAAACTGACAATTCAAGGCATAGTAATTGTTCAGTTGTGAAGAAGTCTAATCCTGTTGCTCTAGGTGTAAGTTCAACTTGACAGTCTCCACTGAAAATTCTGTTATATCAAACATTGTTCGGAATAGTTGAAAAACTTAGGTGCCTCGAGATCTGGTGGGGGATTGTTGGTTTATGGATGGGCTTAGGCCCATATAAGACAATAACCTCAGATTAATCTCTAAGGCCCATTAATGTGCACGACAAGTGGTGGGAAGTGTGGGAAGTTTAGTGACATACTGCTACAGTAAGAAGAGTGAGACCTCTTTATAAGGGTTGCTCTACCACTTGCTATTAGGATCTTAGGAATAGGAGTTGTACACGCGCGCTCCTCATCCGCCGCCTGCCTCGCCTCGCCTCATCACGACGCGCGCGCGCGCCGCTGGTTGCGGGGATGAGCTGATCCGAAGCTAATTTTTGTCGGTCAGGAATGGTTAATTAATCTCAGAGTAATTAATGAGTTGCTTACTGAAGTGCCATTGTCCGAGATGTTGGACCGTGGGCTGTTCGCGGACTCGGTTGTGGACCTGAGCCCAGGCCCATCTACCCGACGGCCTATATAAGATTTTTTTGAAAGATCCAGCTTGGCTGGCTTCAATTGATTTAGTAGGGATAGAGTGACAAAAATACAGGGGGTGGATCTAAATGATCCATAAACGGGCCAAAGTGGCCAGAAAAACAAAAATAAAAAACAGAGGGCGGGGGAAGAGTTGCCACTTCCTCCCCTTACAGCTTGTTGTAACCCTCTATCTCGCAACCCTTTCCCCGAAGGGAGACTCTATGGCTTTAGCGCCTGCCAGGCGCCATTGCTCCATGTTCCTCCGAATCGCTGTGACGACGTCCGTAAAGCTTGCCATTTTGCCTTTGAAAACGCATTTGTTTCTCTCGCACCAGATCTCCCAAGTGGTGGCTGTTAGAGTTATATTGAGGATGGCCTTTGGCCTTTTGTATTCTAGTCTCTTGGCATTCTCTTGTACATGTATATATGATGGCTTTGGCCTCCTAATAATATCAAGTTGCATAATTCCCTAACATGGTATTAGAGCTTGGGTTCTTTTTTTGCATGCTGCAACTCGTGCTCGATCCAATCGCGCCGCCATGATCATCCATTCCTGGCTGTGCTGCTCCAAATCGTCTCCTACCTCCGCTTGGTTGTTGCCTCTCATGCGTGCAGTTTCCTCTGTTGCCGCTCCTCTACTTTACATGTCCATCATTCCCAGGTTCTGTCCGTGCGAGATCGTTCTCGATCTGCACAAAGGAGGTCACAAATTCCACCCCGAGCCGCCATTCCTCGTCGCTTCCGGCCGCTGGTTCCTGCAGACCTCCGCCGGGATTTGGTTCGGGCCACTGCTGCCTTGTCTCTGACTACCACTTGAGGTCCGGCCGCCGCGCGCTAGCCTGTGGCTCTCCCTGGTCGGGCCTCTGCCGCCGAAGGCCAGCTCTCGCAGGTCCCACTACTCTCCGCCGGCGGGCGCTCCCAGGCCGGCCCCGTCCGCCTGTCGCCGCTAGCCGCCTGTCCGGCCCCGCCCTTGATCCGTCGGCTCCCTCGTCCTCCGGCTGCCACCTCCTCCAGGATGCGGCCCCCTCCGCCGGACGCCGCCTCCTCCTGGCCGTGGCCCCCCCGGCCGATTCCGGCCACTACTGCTGGCTGTTCGCGGCATATTCTGTCGTGGCTATTGTCTGGTGTTGGTCGCCCCAAGTGTGTCTGCTTCCTCGGTCGCTCGATCCCATCGGGAGTTGACCCGGACGGTTCCTTAGCACGTGAGTAAAAAAAGAGACAGAGAAAAAAAACAATATGTTGTCATCAGGCATAGTCTCTCCTCGCTGTCCGGTGATTTTTTACGGTGTTCCGTACATTGATCCTATCTCGCACATGCGCCTTTCCTCGGTGCTTGGTGCACGCCCGCTTGGATACACTACAAGAAATATGTCAACTTATGACCACCACTATTGGTCACTGAAAGGTCACAAATTTCCATTTATGACCTTTTTGTGACCAAAAACAGAAGGTCAAAAGCTGGCCGTCGTAAACTGACTATAGCGACCTTTCTTCTGGAATGGTCAAAGACGTTTACGACCAAAATATTCCTACTGTGGCGTTTTGGTCACTAGCAACCTCCCCCAGGCCACGTAGGCATCCAGCGTGGCAAGCTGATGTGGCACAAGATTCAGCCCGGTCCAATTCAGTTTTCTACATGGGCCTAGCCCATTAATTCAGCCTTTCTATATTTTTTTATCAATTTTTGGTTGACTTCATGGGCCTGGCCCAACATTGCAGCCTTTTTTATTATTGGGCCTTGGCCTTTTCGTCTAAATAATTATAATTTCCTTTTTTTATTAAATGGGTCCACCAGTCAGATGGGTCCCAGTTGTTAGGTTTGGGTCTGGTAAGTGAGTCCCATCTATCAGGCTCATATTCTTCATATTTCAACTAGTATTTAACTTGGCAGACAAAAGCACACATGATACTTCAAATAAGAGCAACCAGATCACGTTGCCAATACATATGACCATGTGTAATACAGTACTTTACAAGATCTACATGTGTAACGAGCTCTACAAGTGTGATACAATACTGCTTTACAAGAAAATGACGACATGCCGGACTCGCTGGACAACCATAGTCAAGGCTGGGAACAAACAAAACGGCAACATGACTTCCTCTGTCAGGGCTGCCGATGCTGCTCCTTCCCCGCCGCCGCCGCACAGGTCAATTTCCTGCACAAGTATGTAACCAGGATTCAATGAAAATGATGCTTATAATCTTAATGATGCACTAAGTAGACTAACGGAAATATATATGGGATGTATTCAGAAACATGTTTAATGGAAATATCCAGCTTGGAGATATTCAGAAGCATGATACTCATAAGCATGCTGAATTAATCACATTTTTGTTCTAAAAAATGGAGAGAATAGATGTGCCTCATGAGTAATCCTATGAGATAACTAGAAGAAAAACAGTGAAGGGAATCTGTAGTATAATTCGTTTGGAACAATACTCAAGCCAGTCAGGTTAAGCAACATATGCATGAGTTTCATCTTTAGGATTAATAGAACAGGACAGATAAATTAATGTTTTTTCTGAAACTATAAGAGACATAGCAGCACACATAATGTAACTATTCAAGTTTTCAACTATAAGAGGCTATAGACTGTCAAATAAAGAACATCAGTTATAGAACTCTGTATCAGGTAGGCAGTAAGCATGCTTAAAAATCACATGGACATACCTATGCATATTTCCCATACTACATAAGTACTAAACAAACTAACAAGTGCTCACTTGAAAACCTTCCATGCACATGATAGTAGCTCTTCCCTCATGTCATAGAAAAAACATTTGCCAAGTAACATCATACTGCTGTTCACATACAGTGAGAGAACCTTCCATGCAAACTCCCATTGTTTTAACCCACGGGAGAAAAGAAAGGTCCTTATCATCAGGTCCAGAAGAAGCAGAAACATTTGAACAACTAGAGAAACACAGTACAGCAGCAAAAGCATTGAAAGAGCAGCAGGCTTGGACTGACACATGTCATATCTTATAAACTTAGGCAAGTGCTCTCAGGTTATCCCTAACATCATGCACTAGCTTGGGTAATTAGCATCAAACAATACATATCAGTACAAGGCTAGGCAAGATAATAAAGACTTGGGAAAAGATAGCAAAGTTATAAAAAATGATATGTGCCCTTAAAGAGAGGGCAGTGTCAAGTGCGGCCACAGACATAGGCATTAGCCGCACCCACGACCCCTAGACACTCTCACAGCCGAAGAGGAGGTGCCTTGCATATGGTCTCCTTCGAGTCTGCGAGAGAAAGAACGAGGTGAAGGTCAGTACGCATCAAGGATGCTGCTATTCTGGGTTAAGCTAAGTCAAGGGCATAAGAGATTTTAGTAAAAAAACATGTGAACATCTTATACAAACTACCATCATTTATAAAATATAAAAAACAAATTAGTGAACAGCCGCATCGAATTCAGTTTGGAGCCCAATCCTGAGTAGGATTGTAAGAATCATAAGACAATTTCGACAGCGAAGTGGATCGCTAAATACTAGTATTAGAGTATCCAGTACAAGCATCTGTTAGATGCATAGTTTGTTTATCTCATACAGCAGTGCAATGTGCAACATAGATTACGAGTGGTAAGACAAATTGGTACTGAATTGAAAGCAATCAGGCAGTTCAGTACAGGTGCGCAAAAAGGAATCCTTGTAAAATAGTCCAGGCATCCATTAAAAGCCTTAGATTACTACCATGCGTTTGTTTGGGTGTTGTTCATTTTTAGGATCCGATAAGAATCGCTAGTGCTGGGCCTAGAGTAGAGCAGTCATCTTAACAAAGTAGTCCTACTAGTAGTAGGTATTTGTCATCTGAACTGAAGATAGAGGCCAGTTGATTTGATAATAATAAGATAGCGACACAAGCCTGGCTAGTTGTGTAGTGAATTAAGACTGTCAGCTATTTGTTTGATTGATTCGTAAAAAGAGAAAGAGAGGATCTATATAAATCACGACTGAAATTTAGTGGTGGCCCAACCATGCGAGCGGTCGAGCAGGGGATCGAGCGGGGAGGCGCTGGCGATCTGGCCAGGCAGGGGCGCGGTCAACGCCCTTGACCCCACGCACGTGAGTGCGCTCGATGCGTCTTGGCGAGGGCGACGCTTGATGCAGGGGGACTTGATGCATTCGAGGAGCGACGGGATGCAGTGGAGGAAGACAGCCAGGGAGGTCCGGCGGGCGGCGGGACGCCGGACTTGGGCGGTGGAGCTCGACGCGGCGACGGCCCGCTCGACGCACCTGTCAGTGGCAGGCAACCGATTCAGCGAACCGAATCAGATGGAACTAGGGACGGAGCAGAGAGGACCAAGGAAAAGATGAGGACTCGTCACCTGCCATCACGCGACGCTGCCGTCGGCTCCCTCTCCACCGCGCCGTCGTCCAGCTCCGGGACGCGATGGGCGTCGCTGCGGGACGCATCGAGGAAGGAGGTGGTGGCGGGACACGCCGCTGTAGGACGGGGAGGAGGTGGCGGCAGCAAGGAGATGAGGGAGGGGGTGGATCTGGCCTCCGCCATGGCCATGGCCGTGTCGTGCGGCTAGATTGGTGGGCGTCGAAGAGGGCGGAGCACAGTCACCGCCGCCGCGCCGGAATTGGTGGGAACGCCACCCCCGAAATCCTAGCCATGGGAAGGGGTTGGGGATGAGCTACCCGGGACGCAAGAGGCGGATCTGGCCGGAGGGGAGGGAAGAGCGGAGGCAGGGGAGCTCGGATCTGGGCTGCACACCGGCGAGGCCCGCTGGAACATGCCGGAACAAGAGGCGTAGGTGGCGGCAGCAAGGGTTTCGGGGGAGGGATTGTGGGTGCGTGAGGGAACGAGGAGCAGAGAAAGAAAGGAGGCAGAGAAAGAAAGGAGGCAGGTGGGTGGATGGAAAACGTCCACGAGTAGAGCTAGGGTTTCAGCTTAGGTAGGCTTGGCGTTGGTGTGGTGGGCCGAGGACTGCCGTTGGATCCGCGAGCATCCGACGGTGTTCTAGGCACGATCCGCGTGAGACGTCCACGAACCAATCAAAATGCAGTACCACGTTATGACCATTTAAATTGGTCGTAGTTGACTAAAAATAGCGTGTTAAAATCATCTCAGCTATTTTATGACCTGAGAAAATTCAAAAAGAAAATGAAAAACATTCTCATTGTGTTACCAAATGTGAATAAGTTTTCAGGAAAAGTAACAAACATGAAATAAGATAAATATCTTTAAAAATATGTCATGAGAAATGAGTTTTTTGGCAAAAAAAACATTTTCCATTTTTCGGGTGCCCGAAATGAGTTTTTTTTGTGAAGGACCTACCATATATTTGTTGCAAAATTGGACCAAATCAATTTTCTAAAATACTAGGACATATTTAATGCACACTTGACAAAATGGTTGGGTGTCAAAAGCCTTGATCCACCTCTGGTGAAAAAGACAAATCTCCGCCGATTCAGCTGGAAGCGAGTCAAATTTGAACTGCAGGTGCCTCATAGTTTGCTATTTATTTTTTCCAAAAATCATTTCTAGGTACATAAGTATCTATTTAATCAGAGAAACACCAAAAAAATTCCAAGATTCAACCACTAGCTAGGAACGGACATTCCCGCCGTTTTGACCGCATTTTGAAACGGGCATAAAAAATTCAAAAAAATTCAAAAAATTGGAAAACCTTCGCATTGCGTCATTATATGTGACCAAGTTACCAAGAAAAATTATAAACTTGTAATACGGCAAATATTTAAAAAAAGTGTTCTCAGAAACGAGCTATCAAGTGTGAAGATGAATGGCTTTCAACCCAAATGCTCAATCTTATGGCCACATACATGGCATAGTTTGTTCAAATGATCTCATATTGTGCACAAGGGTGCATATTGGAATGACAAACAATGTTGCTTAAGGAAGTTTTCATTTTCTTTGGACGAAAAATTCATTTTCCATTTTTCGAGTGCCCGAAAGGAGGTTTTTTTGTGAAGGAACTACCAAATAATTGTTGCAAAATTGGACCAAATCATTTTTCTAAAATACTAGGACATATTTAATGCACAATTGATCAAATGGTTGGGTGAAAAAAGTTTTGATCCACCTCTGGTGAAAAAGACAAATTCCCGCCGATTCAGTTGGAAGCGGGTCAAATTTGAACTGCAGCTACCTCGTAGTTTGCTCTTTATTTTTTCCAAAAATCATTTCTAGGTACATAAGTATCTATTTAATCATAGAAACACCAAAAAAATTCCAAGATTCAACCACTAGCTAGGAACGGTCAAGCCCGCTGTTTTGACCGCATTTTCAAACGGGCATAAAAAATTAAAAAAAATTAAAAAATTGGAAAACCTTCACATTGTGTCATTATATCTGACCAAGTTTCCAGGAAAAATAATAAACTTTTAATAAGGTAATTATTTTAAAAAAGTGTTCTCAGAAATGAGCTATCAAGTGTGAAGTTTCATGGCTTTCAAGCCGAATGATCAATCTTATGGCCACATTCATGGCATAGTTTGTTCAAATGATCTCATATTGTGCACAAGGGTGTATATTGGAATGGCAAACAATGTTGCCTAAGGAAGTTTTCATTTTCGTTGGATGAAAAAACCATTTTCCATTTTTCGAGTGCCCGAAAGGAGTTTTTTTTGTGAAGGAACTACCAAATAATTGTTGCAAAATTGGACCAAATCATTTTTTATAAAATAATAGGCCATATTTAATGCACAACTGACAAAATGGTCTGGTGTAAAAAAATTTGATCCACCTCTCGTGAAAAAGACAAATTTCTGCCGATTCAGTTGGAAGCGGGTCAAATTTGAACTGCAGCTGCCTCATAGTTTGCTATTTATTTTTTCCAAAAATCATTTCTAGTTACATAAGGACCTATTTAATCATAAATACATGGTTTGGTGGCGATACGTCGAGGTTTGGGCGGTGGCCTAGGGCCCCAACTCTAGAGCGCGTAAACTCGCATGCCCGCCGCGTGGTCACCGCGTGACCGTGGCGTTGCCATGTGTTCTGGGCGGCCTAGGCATGTCTAGTGGGTTGGGCACTCCCCAGGTTGGTGCTAGGAAGAAAATTACAACGTAAGATTCTCACGAGGAGACCAATCGATGCTCAAACATGAATTAGCAGCCAAGTGTTTGATTAGCGGTACGGGAAATGTACATGGCTAATGGGCATGAGTTTTGGCTGAGGATGATCAGTTACTAAGAAGACCGTTTTCACAAATTTTCAGCTCAAAAGGAGGAGCCTAGGTGGTACTTGCTTTGCAAACCACCACACTGGACATAAATACGAATGTTGAAGTTCGGCTCAAAATAATGAATGGATTGAGCTGGCATTTGGTGGAGGATGGTTATTTGGGCATAGGAAAGCACTGTAGAAAATGGATACTATTTGGAGATGCCAAAGTGGTACTTCCTTCACAAACTGTTACTCTGAACAGAATAGGAAAATGAATATTTTTGAATTATTTTTGAACTAGGCAAGGAAGGTTTTTACATATTTGACGAAGATATGACCCAAAGAATTTATGAGATTTTTTTGGGAATTTTGGGAATGACAGAAATATAGGTTGCTTCACAACCTAGGGCAAAACTGCCACATGGACATGACACATAGGCAAAACTGATGAGGTGGTGCCTAGTCATAGCAACCCACCACAATTTACAAGGCTATAACCATCTATATTGGTCGTTAACAACTAGAAATAAGGCAGCGGACTAGCGCTGTTAGCTTTATGACCATTTCATGTAAGGAAATTATGACCTTTCTGACCAAAATGGTCGCAATGGTTTAGGGTTTGGAGCCCCTCGAACAGCTTTTGACCAATTGGTCTCAAATGGTCATAAATCTATGACCAATTCTTCCAGGGTCACTGACAGAAGGTCATAAGTTGACATATTTCTTGTAGTGATATGGTGGTTGTCGCTCTACTCTGACACTTTTTGCGACTTCCACCGGTGTTGGTTTCTCTACATCGACTCCTCTCGCGGCTTCCACGCGCGGTGGTGATCGCTCTATGTCGACTCCCCGAGTGGCACCCACATATGGCTCTACATCGACTCGCCACTCTCGGTCGACTCTACATGCGGCTTCTACGGGTGGTGGAGACTGCTTATTATTGGTTGGTGTTTCTACCTCGACCTCTTCCGCCGTGTCCTTGTCTTCGTGTGAGATTGAGCAGCTGAAATCTCTGCTTGCTACTTGGGATTCTTCACCGACAAGTTCTGCAGGTTCCGTGACTGACTCTTCTTGCATTGAGAAACCACCTTCTACTCATTCAGGTACATCCCCATGGATTCTTGATACCGGAGCATCATTTCATATGACATATGATTCTTCCACTTTGACTTCCATTCAACCTGTTGAGTTTCCTGTTCGTGTTCTTACGTCTGATGGCACTCCCTTCCCTGTAGCTAGTCGAGGCACTCTTACCACTTCTTCATTTCATGTTCCCTCTGTCGCTCATGTTCCTTGACTTACCATGCAACTCATATCTGGTGGTCAGATTGTTGACTCTAGTTGTAGGGTCTTCCTCGACTTTCATTTGTGTTCCGTCCAGGATCGTCGCACTGGCGCTCTACTTGGTGTTAGCCCTCGACGCTCTGATGGTCTCTGGGAGCTTGACTGGCTACGTCTTCCTTCCGCTGCCACTTCTGCTAGTCCCGTAGCCCCTGTTGCTGCACCTACTAGCTCTTTTCAGCAGTGGCATCATCATCTTGGTCATTTATGTGGTTCTCGTCTCTCATCTTTGGTTCAGCGCGGTGTTATAGGGTCTGTGTTCGGTAACGCTTCACTGGATTGTCTGGGTTGTAGGCTTGGTAAGCAGATTCAACTACAGTATCCTCACAGTGAGTCGATGTCCAAGCGCCCTTTTGACCTCGTTCACTCTGATGTTTGGGGTCTGGCTCCCTTTTCTTCAAAAGGGGGTCACTGCTACTATATTATCTTTATAGACGATTTTCACGGTACACCTGGATCTTTTTCATGTCTTCTCGTAGTGAGGTATTATATATATACAAAAAATTTGCTACCATGCTTCAAACCCTGTTTTCCACTCCTATTCGTGTTTTTTGCACAAACTCAGCTGGTGAGTATATCTCCCCATGCGCTACGAGGATTCCTTGCTGAGCAAGGTACTCTTCCTCAGTTTTCTTGCCCTGGTGCTCATGCTCAGAATGGTGTGGCTGAGCACAAGCATCGTCACCTTCTTGAGACGGCACGCGCAATGATGATCGCTGCCTCTCTTCCGCCTCACTTCTTGGCTGAGGCTGTTACACCTCCACGTATCTCATTAACATTCAGCCATCTGCTGCTCTACAGGGCGGAATTCCTCTCGAGCGTCTTTATGGTCATTCTCCTGATTATTCGGTGCTTATCTTGTTTGGGTGCGTTAGCTATGTTTTGCTTGCTCCTCGTGAACGCACCAAACTGACCGCTCAGTCTGTTGAGTGTGTCTTTCTCGGATACAGTGATGAGCATAAGGGCTATCGGTGTTGGGATCCCATCGTTCGTCGGATGCGTATTTCTCAGGATGTGACCTTTGATGAGTCTCGTCCCTTCTACCCGCGTCCATCCTCCTCAACCTTTTCCATAGAGGATATCTCTTTTCTTACGTTTCCGGATACACCTCCATCTGTGCCCAGTATTCCTACTCCTCGTCCCGCTGTTGCAGATTCGACGCCGTCCTCTCCTACTATTTCTTCTCCTCCCTCATCACATGACTCGCCACCTTCATCATCGATATCTTCACCTTCTACACCTTCATCACCAATACCTTCCCCTTCTCCACCTTCATCGATACATTCCTCGTCTCCATCTCCAGTGGTTCCACCTCTTCCCTCCTTTCCTTTTCATTATACTTGCTGTCCACGTATTGTAGATGAGTCTACTGATGTGCCCACTATTGGTGTGTCCTATTCCTCCTCTCAACCGACTTATGGTCTTCGTTCTCGGTCTTGTCCGCCCCCTGACCGATATTATCCTTCTCGCTATGGTCTTTCGACCGTTCTTGAGCCGACTTCTTATCGAGATGCTATTGTGCATCTTGAATGGCAGTTTGCGATGGCAGAGGAGATTGCTGCCCTTGAGCGCACCGGCACGTGGGATCTGGTTTCTCTTCCTCCCGGTGTTTGTCCCATCACTTGTAAGTGGGTCTATAAGATAAAGACTCGCTCTGATGGTTCTCTTGAGCGTTATAAAGCTCTTCTTGTGGCTCGTGGCTTTCAGCAAGAGCATGGTCGTGATTACGATGAGACTTTTGCTCCCGTGGCCCATATGACCACTGTTCGTACACTTCTCTTCGTGGCCTCTGTTCGCCATTGGTCCGTGTCTCGGCTTCATGTGAAGAATGCCTTTCTGAATGGTGAGTTGCGCGAGGAGGTTTATATGCAGCCACCACCTGGGTATTCTGTTCCTGATGGCATGGTTTGTCGTCTTCGTCGCTCTCTTTATGGCCTTAAGCAAGCCCTCCGTGCCTGGTTTGAGTGCTTTGCCTCTGTGGTGACTTCCGCTGGTTTTTTTTGCCCAGTGCTCATGATCCAGCGTTGTTTGTCCACCTTTATGCTTGTGGTAGTACTCTTCTTCTTCTATATGTTGATGACATGATCATCACTGGCGACGATTCTGAGTACATTGCCTTTGTCAAGGCCCGCCTCAGTGAGCAGTTTCTTTTGTCTGATCTTGGTCATCTTCGTTATTTTCTTGGGATTGAGGTTTCATCCACCTCCGATGGCTTTTTTATTTCACAAGAAAAGTATATCCAGGATCTTCTTACTCGTGCGGCTCTTAGTGATGAGCGCACTATTGAGACTCCTATGGAGCTCAATCTTAACCTTCGTGCTTCTGATGGTGAGCCCTTGTCTAATCCGGCGCGTTACCATCATCTTGTTGGGAGTCTTGTCTATCTTGTTGTCACACGTCCGGATATCTCCTATCATGTCCATATTCTGAGCCAGTTTGTTTCTGCTCCCACTTCAGTTCACTATAGTCACCTTCTTCGTGTTCTACGATATCTTCGTGGCACGACCTCTCGTCGTCTCTTTTCCCCCCAGTCCAGCTCGTTACAGCTCCGGGCCTATTCAGATGCTACATGGGCTAGTGATCCTTCGGACCGCCGTTCACTTTCTGCTTACTGTGTTTTTCTTGGTGGTTCTCTCATTGCCTGGAAGACCAAGAAACAAACTGCAGTTTCTCGTTCGAGTTGCGAGCTATGGCTCTTCTGATGACAGAGGTGACTTGGTTACGATGGTTACTGGAGGATTTTGGCGTTTCTGTTACTACATCTCCACCCTCTTGTCAGACAGTACATGTGCTATCAGTATTGCACGGGACCCGGTGAAGCATGGGCTTATCAAGCATATGGGTGTTGATGCTTTCTTTGTGCGCGCTTGCTGTGCAGGATCATGTTATTGGCCTTCAACATGTGCCTTCCGAGTTACAACTAGCAGACTTCTTCACGAAGGCCCAGACTAGAGCGCAGCATGGATTTTACCTCTCCAAACTTAGTGTTGTGGATCCACCATGAGTTTGAGGAGGGGGGGGGGGTGTGTTAGAGTTATATTGAGGATGGCCTTTGGCCTTTTGTATTCTAGTCTCTTGGCATTCTCTTGTACATGTATATATGATGGCTTTGGCCTCCTAATAATATCAAGTTGCATAATTCCCTAACAGTGGCCATGATCATGGTACCCCCTTTCTGCACTCTCTGCTTGCGCGCGCGATCGCTGCTTTGACCGTGAAGGTCGTGTTGAGCTGCTCTTCACTTGGTAATGCTAGAGCCGAGCCTCCATTCCACTTAGCCACCTCTGTCCAAATTGCTCGTGAGAGGTGGCAGTTCCAAAAGAGATGGACGGAGATGTTTCGGTTCTATGTACTGTACGTACTCATATGCTTAGGTATCGGTATGAGATCATACTGTATTTGCCATGCTTATCATTTACTCGTGGATTAAATTATAAAAAATGTGCTTATATTTCAAACAGGAAGCTACCGGGTCGGATCAGGAGCATGATGGATCTTGTGGATCCAGCATCCAACGGCGACCGGGAACCCCATCCATGACCGCCGGCCACAAGCGAGGAACTGCGCAACCAAGACCCAGCGACAGCAGCCCGCATCACCCACACGTGTCGCCGATGGAGGGAGAGGGAGCACGCCCGAGCAATAGGGGTGGAAGAGAAGGGCGGAGGAGGTGTTGGTTGCCTCACGATGTTTTGTGGACGATCTCTAGATCAGTTCATATGATCGAAGTGCAGTAGACGGCTGGAATGGCTCCAATCCAACTGTCCTCAGGTTGTACATCATCCGCGGAGCAATTTCGTTTATACACAGTGCTGTAAGCTCAAAGTCATTGGCCAACAAAACCAATTTGACAGCTTCTCTTTTTCAGTAAAAACCAATATGACAACTGAAATGTGATTTACACTACTGTTGTCTTGTTGATGCGCACTCTCTTCACTTTTTGAACTATAAAACCGTGTAGAAAATTCGAAACTGCTGGCATGCTACATCTGAGATCCTAATCCCTCGATGTTGGAGTGAATAGAGGAGAGACGGGGAAGGCACCAGTTAATATAAGAGGAGAATTAGTACAGACATATGCAGGTGCGCATCAAGCTTCTTCCGGCACAGCCGTGAGAATGATGCGGACCTCGGCACGGGCACCGGCTCTGACGCCGGCGAAGGCGACCCGAGAGCCGGCGGCAGCTCAAATGGGGCTTTCCCCTGCCGGACGCCGGTGACGTTCCTCGAATCCGACGAAATTTTGCTCTGCTCCCAGACCTCAGATGCTGAAACAAGCAGAGAGTAAATACACGGCGATGGAACACTAGCAGAAATGAGCCAAGGAGCTAGCGAGGTGACACTCACTGACCTCTCCTGGTTACCGTGAGGTTCGCGTCGTCGTAGTTCACCGGCCACAGGAAGTAGCCGAGCAGGCCGCACCGGGCGGCGAAGCCGAGCTTCTCGGCGACGACGGCCGCGCCGTCGAAGGCGACCCAGACGTCGCCCACCGCCAGGTACGACGACACGGAGCCGTTGTCGTACGACGTCATCACCGGCGCGCGTCCGCCCGCGGTCGTGGTGAGCGCCTGCACCTCGGCGTAGGACATGGCCCCCGTCGCGTTGCTCCCGCGCTGCTTCGGCCCGGCGGCCACGACCGGCGCGCCGACGCCGCTGTTGGCCTTATTGCACAGGAACCACGACCGGCCGTAGAGCGGGAGCCCCATCACCACCTTGCCCGCCGGGACGCCCGCGTCGAGCCAGGAGACAACGCCGTAGCTCACCGAGAAGTGCGACGCCCTGTCGTACAGCGGCGCGTCGAAGGCCGTGACGTTGGCCGCCGCGCCGGCCGGCCGGAGCCCGAATGCCATCACGTTGATCCAGTCGAGGCTCCCCGCGACCGCCTCCGACGGGTAGTCCACGCCGGCGAACGGCGCGCCGAATACGTGATTAGAGAAGTATACGGTGGCCGTGAGCAGGAACCCCTGGGGCGCCGCGGCGCGCCACTCGGCGACAAGGAACCCGAAATCGGCCATCTCCACCGCCGATGCCGGGAACCGCCACGCGACGTCGATCCCGTCGAAGCCATTCTCCCGCGCCACCCGAACGGCCGCGTCGGCGAACGCGGCCCGCGACGTCGGGTCCGCGGCCATGGCGGCGAACGCGGGGTCCCCAGATGCCGTGGCGGCGCCTGCTGCGGCATCTTCGACGCCGGCGGTGGCCAGGGAGAGGAGGGTCCTGAGCGCCGGGTTCCTGCCTTTGAGCTCCCGGGAGAAGTTGGCGAGGAGCCGCACCTGGGCCAGGTCGGCTGGGAGCTGGAGAGTGTGCCGCGTGGGGTGCACGGAGAGAGAGGAGTAGTAGAGGTGGGTGTAGAGGGAGGCGTCGAGGGCCGAGAGGGGCCAGAGGTCGGCGTCGGCGGCGAAGTAGTAGCCGGCTCGCACCGTCGTCGGTGCTTGTAGGGTGGTGTCAGGCGGTGGCGCAAGAGCTGAAGCTGCAAGGGAGAGCGAGAGTGAGATGACAGTGTAGAGGAGTGTGGTGTATGCCATTGCTGGGGAGGTGGCCGGAGAGTGAGCATTGTTTTTGTGTCACCGGAGAAGGGGAATCTTGTGAGGCGTTTGAAGCACTTGGATGGCTCTCCTCTCCCCCCTCTCCCCTCCCCCCTTGCGGCGGCTCCGGTGCCTGGCGCAGTCCCGACGGCGCCCTCCTCCTCCCCCTCCCCTCCGCGCACGCCTCCGGGCTCCGCTCCGGCGTCGCGCGCAGCCCCCCTGCTCTCTGGCCTCTCCTCCTCGCTCTGTCATCGCCGCCCCTCTCCGGGCTAATAAGTTCTGGGCTCTCGACTCGGATGGCTCCGGCTCGGATTCTGAGGCTCCTTCTCCCCCGCTCCGGCAGGTTCCGGCGTGCTCCCCCCTGGGGCTGCGGCGGCCGCTCGCCGGCGCAAGTTTGCGCCCGGTGGGCGGGGGCGGCCTGTCTGGCCTTCCGTGGAGGCAGACGGGTGGCGCCGCGTCTCGCGTGGGCGGCGGCGTGCTTCGTGCTGGTCCCTGCCTGCGGGCCCGTTGCGGTCTGCGCCGGCGTCGGCTTCGTGCTCTCCGGTGCGTTCTCGTGTTGGCTCGCCCTCGGGTGTGGCCTCCGCTGCTCTGGCGGTGCCGGCGCCGGTGCTAACCCTAGATCTGGGATCGGGGGCGGCGCTGGTGCCCCCTCCTGTGGCGCGGGCCCCGGTCGGTGCTGCTAGGCCTGGTGGGCCGGCCTCGGCCTTGGCTCTGGCGTCCTTTTCTGATTCCCCCCTTCCTTCTTTGGATCCTGGGCTGCGGGCGGCCCAGGTCCAGCCCACCCCTCCTGTAAGGCCGTGTACGGATTCGGGCCTGGCTCGGTCGAGGTACTTATGGGTGCGGAGGGGTGCGGTTCCCCCATTTCTAGGGTTTCCTGCCTCCTCCCCAGATCTGTTCCGCCATCGTCTCCCCATCCGGCGCTTCGTCAGATCTGTTCCTCCACCTCCCCTCTCCCTCCCCTTTGCGGCGGTGGCGGCGATGGACCGCTCCCGTGCGTCCTCCAGTGAGGCGGTCTCCGGGCAGAAGCGGGGTCGTGGCAGATCTGGTGATGCAGACACGGATCTGGAGTACGAGGCGGCTCTTCGCGCGAAGCTCCAGGCCTTGCTCGCTCCGGAGGCAGGGTCGACGGCGGCGTCCGCTGGCTTGTCTCCCCGCGCCTCTGGGTCGGGCCCGTCGGCGCCTCTCCCCCTGCTTCTGGTGCTCCTTCGGCTTCGGCCGACCCCTGGGAGGTGGCGGCGGCAGCCAGTAGGGAGGGCTCTTCGGGGCCCGCCCTGGCGTCCCCTCCGCTGGGTGCTGCTCCCCGGGGCGGCGCTCCGGTGCGGGCTCCGGCTGGGGGTGGGCCGATCCGCTTCTTCCCCCGAGGCGCGTCGGGGGCTCCGGCGCGACGTCCTGTCGGCCCCGTGGCGGGGCGGGGCTCCGGATCTGGGCCTGCTGCGGCTGGGGATGGACTCCTCCCTCCTCCTCCTCGTGGCGCGAGTCGCATCCCTCCCCATTCCCAAGTTTCCAACCCCATCCTCACTTGCTTTGCGTGTCATCGCCCTGGCCATTTCCAATCGCATTGTGAAAACCCTACTTTCTGCCTCATCTGCAGGGAAGACGGTCACCTTACGGTGGACTGTCAGAACCGTGTCAAGCCTCCTGCGTTTGTTCATTATGGCACCGGTCTCCCTGGCTGTTCTTTCTTCGCTCTAGATAGGGGGATCCCTGAGGCTGCTCCCATCCCCTCTCTATCCAATGTCGGCATTATTTCCGTCCAGGATAAACGCATATCTCCACAGATCCTTCTTGATGAGCTTAAGGTATGGGATGAGGGTGGATGGGACTGGCAGATCTGCCAACTCTCTGAATTCGAATTTGCTGCGACTTTCCCCTCTAAAGAGAGCCTCCGGATGATCTCCTCCTGCTCTAGCTTCACGCTGCCGCTAAATCAACTCGTGGTCTCGGTCAAAGCTGCCTCTAATGGATCCAAGGCAATTTCCTCCCTGTCTGACGTGTGGGTGTTGGTTGAAGATGTTCCTCCAAGCATGCGCACCACGGCTTTCCTGATGGCTTTTGGAGTTCTCATCGGTAAAGCCATTGAAGTTGACCAAGACTCTCTGGCGATCTTGGGGCCAGACCGGCTTCGTGTCTGGTGCGTGGACCCCCTGTGCATTCATGGCGCCATTGACGTCTTCCCTGCGGCCAGCGGCTTCCGGCTCCGTGTGCGGCTGGAGGGGGCCTCGGGCCCGGTGTCGCCTCCTCCTCCTCCCCCGCCCCCAGCCTCTGAAAATGGCGACAAGAGCAAGGATGGGGATGGCTGCCCCGACGATTCCATGCATGGGTCTGATCCCCGGTTCACCCAGTCGGAGTGGGATGGCCTCTCTCCCGAAGACCAGGACATGCTCAAGGAGAACGCGCCTGCTGGCAAGGGGGCCCAGGGCTCGGCGCCTGATTTGGGCGGGGGGAGGCAGCTGCTGGTGGGGCGAAGGGCACACCTATCTCGACGGTGTGCTCCAACCTACTTGCCCGTCCCGCTTCTCCTTCCTGTCTGACATTGAAGATCTCCCCCCATCAGGCCCTGCGATGCTCAAAAAGAAGAAGAAATCCTCAGTCAAGAAGTACTCCGCCAAGAGTCGTGCGTATGGTGATTCTAGGTAGTCCGCGGCTGGGCTCTGCCGCAGGCTCGA
The DNA here is from genome assembly GCF_002162155.2 of Triticum dicoccoides. NCBI lineage: Eukaryota > Viridiplantae > Streptophyta > Magnoliopsida > Poales > Poaceae > Triticum > Triticum dicoccoides. The sequence continues at coordinate 430,540,750 of NC_041383.1, forward strand.
GGCTGATATGGGTTTGGCCTCGGGCCCGTCCTCTGCTGCGGCTTCTCCCAGTCGTGCTCGCCCCTTCCTGTGCGTTCGCCTGCTTCCACGGCTCGCAAGAGCGGCCGTATCTCCAACAGTGCAGAGCGGGTGGTCGATCAGGCTGCTCCGCGTGCCGCGGCTCGGGATCTGCCCCCTTCAGGTTCGTCTCCTCCTCCCTCCCCCTCCCCTCCTTCGATTTCCTCTCCTGTTCATTTAGTTCTCCCCTCTCAATCTGATGATCACTTGCTAAATATTTTATACGGCGTGGGTATCTGTTTAGACTCTAGTTTGGGATATCCTTCGTCTATTCTTGGTATTATTAGGGCGAATGAAGTCGCCCAGGCGGACATTGCGAAAGCCAAGGAGGCTAGGGTGGGCTCCGGTGCCCCATTGGTTGTGGCCGGTGGGGACAAGGGGGGAGATGACAGGAGTCATGATCCCTCAGCGGTTTCTAAACGCGGGGTAGGGAAGCACTCAAAATCCTGCATGGCCCCGAGCAGGTCGAGTCTCCGTATCAAAAACTTGTCGTATAAATGAAGGCTCTATTCTGGAACATTAGAGGCTTCTGCGCTTTGGGGCGCAGAGACCAACTTAAGGACCTAGTTCGATCTGAGAATGTTGATTTTATTGGCCTTGTCAAGACCTTCAAATCTTCCTTTTCCGCTAGCAAACTTTCGGCAATTGCTGGGATAGATAAATTTCATTGGAATTTTGTGGCCTCGGCTGGTCATTCGGGGGGATTTTTGCTTGGCTCCAAAAAAGATACTTTTGATTTTGTGGCTTTTGACCATGGCATCTATTGGGCTAGCATGGTGGTCTCTATTCGTTCTCTTAACTCCCTGGTGGAAATCTTGGTGGTTTATGGTCCGACTGACCATGCGATGTCTTATGCTTTTTTGGATGAGCTTAGTATTAAGATTGAATCTTGCCAGCTCCCCCTGTTGATCGGGGGTGATTTTAATTTGCTTCGGACTCCCTCCGACAAGAGTTCACCTAACTTCTCGTGGCCCTTGGCTGATGCTTTCAATGCTTTCATTAGGGACATGGCTATTCGTGAGATTCCTAGGGTCGGAGCCCGGTACATGTGGTCTAATCACCAACCCCCCCCCCCATCCGCTCAGTTCTTGATAGAGTTTTTGTTTGCCCTAGATGGGACCCTTTATTCCCTCATGCAAGTCTTAAGGCCCTTGCCTGTGTTGGTTCCGATCACCCCCCTGATTCTAGATGATGGAACGCGCTCTATGGGTGTCTCAAGGTTTCAGTTTGATGCTTCCTAGCTTCAAGTCGAGGGCTTCAATGACTTGGTGGCTCAAAAAAATTTGTCTTTCCTTTCTTCTACGCGTCGTTCTTATGGCCCGATGGACGATTGGCATCAATGCTCCTATTTCCTGCGTAGATTCCTTAGAGGTTGGTCCAAAAACCACTTTGCTGAGTCAAGGCGTGACAAGGCAAGGCTGGTGGCTCAGATTGGCGTTCTGGACGAACGTGCGGATTTAGCTGGGCTGTCCCCAGATGAATGGCAATCTCGATAAGGCTTAGAAGAGGCGTTGTTGGGCATTCATAGGCAGGAGGAAGTTTACTCGAAACAACACGGTACTATCAACTGGACCCTTAAGGGGGATTTGCCCATGACTTATTTCTTTGCAATTGTTAATGGTAGACAGCGGAGATGCTTTATTGACAGCCTTATTATTGACGGTGTCAGGACTTCTGACCCCCCGGTGATTTGTGGCATGTGGTCTCTTTCTTCTCTAACCTTCTAGCGGCTAAACCTGAGCTAGGCTTTAAGTTGGCTGCGTCCTTTTGGCCCCCGTGTGATCAACTTTCGAGCGCTGAAAATGAAAGCCTTCTAATCCTCCCTACGGATGAGGAAATTTTCGAGTCGATTCGCTCTGCCAATTATAATGCGGCTTCAGGCCCTGATGGCTTCTCCATTCCTTTTTCCGGCAATTTTGGCCTCAATTAAAAGGCTTAATCCTGGCTATCACACAAGGTTTTTGGTTGGGAACTGTAGATATCTCGAGACTTAACTACGCAGTTCTTACCCTCATCCCTAAAGTCAAAGACGCTGACATAATTTCCCAATTTAGGCCTATTTCTCTCATTAACAACTTTGCTAAGATCCCTGCCAAGGGTATGGCTGTTAAGGTTTCGCCGATCGCTCATCGGGTCATCAGCCCTTTCCAATCCGCTTTCATTAAGGGGAGATTCATCTTGGACGGGGTGCTTTGCCTTCACGAAATAATCCATAACCTTCGTTGCAAGAACACCAAGGCTCTGGTTCTCAAGCTCAAATTTGAAAAGGCTTATGATTCGGTGAGCTGGAGCTTTCTTCGCCAAGTTTTGCTGGCCAAGGGCTTTGATGGCTTGGTGGTTCACCGCATGATGCAACTTGTCACTGGGGGTCATACGGCGGTGGCTGTTAACGGTCAGACCGGTAATTTCTTCGCGAATGGTAGGGGTTTGAGACAAGGTGATCCGGCGTCTCCCTTGCTTTTCAACTTTGTGGCTGATGCTCTATCCCATATTCTGTCTTGTGCTGCGGCTGCTGGACACATTTCGCCTATTAGTTCTCATCTCATTCCTAATGGTGTCTCTCACTTACAATATGCGGACGACACCATCATTATGGTTGAACTTAATGAGTATTCCATCACAAATCTGAAATTTCTTCTTCTTTGCTTTGAAGCTTTGTCGGGCCTTAAAATCAACTTCTCTAAGAGCGAGGCTATTGTGACTGGGGTACCTGCTGTGGAGGCGCAGCGGGTGGCCCACCTTCTGAATTGCTCTCTCGGGTCGTTCCCTCTTAAATATTTGGGCTTACCTATCTCTCCTCTTAAACTGTTGGCTAAGGACTTTGCCCCGGCTGTGACTAAAGTTGGCAATAGAGTTTTGCCGTGGTGAGGTCGGTACAATTCCCAGGCGGGCAAGGTTGCCCTCACCAACTCCTGCCTTTCCTCACTCTCGATGTTTCTGATGGGTTTCTACCTGCTGTCCGAAGGGATGCACTCGGGCTTCGATAAGCATAGGGGCGCCTTCTTCTGGAATTCTTCTGACAATAAGCGCAAATATAGGATGGTTCAGTGGGATCTCATTTGTAGACCCAAGAACATGGGGGGTCTTGGTATCATTCACACCAGAATCATGAATAAATGCCTTTTGCTAAAATGGTGGTGGAAGATTATGGCCCTCGATGACCGCCCCGCTTGGCTTAATCTCCTCAAAGCGAAATATTTCCCCTCCTCCAGCCCTATGTTCGCTCCCGCCTCTGGTGGCTCTCAATTTTGGCGCCAGCTGGTTAGCATTAGGCCGGCTTTCCAGTCCCTTGTGAAGTTCGTTGTCCATAATGGTAAATCCATGCGTTTTTGGTTAGACTGGTGGGTTGGGGACACCACGTTGGTGGTGGCCCACCCGACTCTGTTTTCATTTTGTGCTGATCCCGGGATCTCAATTTTTGAGCTCCCGGCTCAGGGTTGGATTTTAGATTTCTGGCGCTCTTTTCCCCCTGTAGAGTTGGAAGATTGGCGTCGTCTTATTGCCTACTTCCCCTGCTCTCGGAGGAAGAGGACTCCGTTGTTTGGCCCCCTCCTCCTCGGGGCATTTTTCGGTAAAGTCGGCGTATTCGAAGCTTATCGCTGGTACTCGTACTGACAAGTTTAAGTACATTTGGTCTACCCGCATCCCTCCCAAGATCAAGATCTTCCTCTGGCAAGAGCACCGTCGCAAACTTCCAGCGGCTGACCAAATTAAGAAGAGGAATGGTCCGGGCTCGGACCTCTGTCAGCTCTGCGGTACCCTGGAGAATACTGAGCATATCTTTTTTCAGTGCTCTCTGGCTAAATTCATTTGGAGTTGCATTAGACTTTGGCTGGGGACTAATTGGAATCCTTCCTCCTTTGAGGATCTGCGGCAGTGCATCAATTCCCCAGCAGGTCGTTCTAAGAGGGTTTTCATGGTGGGCTGGGCTGCGATTTGTTGGGCGCTCTGGACTACTAGGTACAAGTTCACTATTGAACACATTTTCCCAACTAACCCAGTCAGTTTCTTATTTAAAACCAATGTCTTTTTGCAGCAGTGGAGATCATTGACTAAGGATGGGGATCTAGAGGCTTTCGACGATATGCTATCCAAAATGAAATCTACGGCTTCTTCCCTGCTGCGGCACTCTAGGCGGACGCTTCCTTAGTTGTTTGGTTGTTGGTTTGGCTGGCCTGCGTGCCATGATAGGCTGGTTACCTTGTACCCGTACTTCGTATTCGGTTCTGTTAAACTCCTGTGGTTCCTTGGTTTGGTTTGGTTGTGACTCTGCCTGGTGGCTTTATCTATAAATTCGGGCTATCACCTTTTATCTAAAAAAAGAAGGGGGGTCTTGCTGGTGTTGTTATGCCAGTGTTTGCTTCTGGTTCTTGTAACTTCTTACCTCAAGAAAATTTACCATTAACTAATCAGAAATGATAAAAATCAAGCATCCGATTTTTAGGCAATAGTAAATCAAACATTTTTATAGCAAATTATATTGTCGTGGAGATGGCAATTTCATTTAGCGAGCATAGATAATCCTGGCAGAACAACTAAACATGACAAAATTATCATGCTTGCTAAAGAAAATTATCATCCTCACAGCAACATAATATGCCATTTCGGGCGTTTGCTTTATCATGCTAGAAGAATCTGACGTCCCATTTGTATGAATTAATAAAAATTATTGTGCATCCCAACTAAGAAAATTTGAGAGAGCGTCAGAAATGCTGCTCTACCATTTATGTTCATGACCGACTGCATGTTGACCTCTGAAGGACTGTTTGTGTGAGGTTGATCACCGTTGTAGTTCTTGAAATGACACATGTGGTAAGCAATTCAAACAATTCAAAAAAGATGTATGGTCACCTGGACAAATGGCATATACTGGGGTTGGTGTACATAGACAGTCAGGTGTATTAACTAAGCACGTGATTTTCATTTTTGTTGTTGTTCTAGTGTCTTAAGATCTTTAGAAGTTCAAGGATGCTAGATCACTTGTGACAATGCATTATTTTTGTTCATAACATCAAAAGGACACCAAAGATGGAAACATCGTAGCACCACAAGACTCTACAAGACCTGGAATCAATAGAGTGACATCTCATGAAAATTTCAGTTTTAGTTCACACTCTCTAGTTTGCAATTGGAGCTCGTAACATGTTGTTCTTGTCTATAAGAGAGTGAGGCTCAATGGATAGACTTCGATATATACTTGCGTGCAAAGGTCACAACCCTACTACCCGATTGAGATAGCAAATTGGCAATGGTACATGTAAGACGTTTCGTTGATACATTGGGTCACATTTTCCTACTAAACAGTAACAAATTCATAGCAAATACAACTCAACAATTAGTAACCATAAACAACAAAGTTCATTGTTAACATGAAACCATGCATATCGAATAACTCATGGCCACCGACCAGAACATGACACAAAATAATCGTCCCGCTGCACCTACGACAAAGTTCAACAATTAGAAGGATGCAAAGGTTTATGTACAAATATGGGTGGTTGGGGTGGGGTAGATGGGGGAGGGACGCCGCTCTATGCATGTTGATGTTGTCTCTCGAGGATGCAATACATGGAGTATGTTTCTTTTTTTTAATGTTACAAAGAGATATGCCATTGCTACTCCCATTCCTTCACCGCAACACACTGTGAATGTTTCATACATGTTGCATGATGTCAACTCCATTCCTTGATCATTTTGGTAAATTGATCTAATGATTGCAAAAACTATTGATCACTCTCTAAGCAAAGTACAAAAATAGATGTTGTTGAGATGCCCACGAACAAGTGATCATGTTGTATAGTGGGTAGTTGATTACGGAGACAACCATATGTATTTATTTTTCTGGATTTATTCTAGACTTTTCATCGATGTTCATTCAGTTGGAGGAGGCGTTTTCGTCAACTACGGAGGTGCCTGTGGTGACTTCGTCAATGTCAAAATGAAGTGTCGGCTCAGCCTCTCGAAGTTGCTCATAGGGTTAGGTGTGCGTTCATAGGGGTGAGTTTTTTTGCGTCTGTACTGAGTTAGAAAAGTCATTTTTTGATTCATTTGATTTTGTTGTTCAAGTGTACCTGACTCAGGTGACTCCCGAGGTGATAGGAACCCTAGCTAACTAGCACCCAGCCTAGTCTCTCCCTGCCATCATAGTCGCCGGCTCCGCGGCGGTGGTGGTGGCGCCCTACCGTCAAAGGCGGAGGGCTTGGTGGGTGTGCATATAGGCGCGTGGTGGAGGTGCTCCCGTTGGTCTGTGCATGGGCGGCCACAGTGGACGGTTGGCTGACAACAAAAGCGATCTGAGGAGCCGTGGCTTTGGTGCAGCTCGGTGCTCCGGTGGGTGCTATTGTAGAAGCTTGGGCCTGAAGTGTTCTACATATGTGAGGAATTTTCTTTGGATCTATAGGACGGCCTGAAGGAGATGGCTGATGGCTCCTTAATGCCAATGGCCAATTAGTTTGGGTCATGGCAAATCGTCATGGGCTTCTCTAAGTGTGCAGGAGGCTGCTTATTGGAAGCCAAGTGTAGGCGGAAAGTGTGCATCCTCGGGGCACGCACAATGCTCTGGTCGAAAGGCATGATGCCGATTTCGCAGCTATTTGCTCCTGAATCATGATATAGCGGTGCGTGCTTCGCGCGGGCGCGTGATGGGGATCTGCCTTGTGTGCTCCCGTTCCAGCCATGTCAGTCTCTGGGTTGATGAGCTTGGGCAGGGCTCTCTTCGACGGGGTGATAGTCGAAGGTTGTGTGCTCCGCTGTTTGTGTTGGTGGTTGTGATAACCACTCTGGCCTACGGCAGTGGCCTACCTATGGACTGCGGTGGCTACCGTAAGGTCTTCATGAGGGTTCCTCTATCGGGGATTGATTTGTGCTATAGGAAATCCACCAAAACCCTTGTTCGAACTCTGGGACCCTGGTTCACAATCAAGCAACTAGATGGCGAGCTTGGCATCGCTAAGGTGGGCGAGGCACGACGGAGGGACGCAAGGCACGACAGAGACACATCGAGCTACCCAGGTTCGGACACCCATGCGGTGTAATACCCTACTCCTGCTTGGTGGAATTGCTTGTGGCGACACTGCTCATGAGCTACAAGGTGAAGCTCTCAGGGGTCAAAATGCACAATCCTCCTCTATGGTGGCAGCTGTCGGTGTCAAAACCGGTAGATCTCGGGTAGGTGGCCCAAGTTGTATGTCTGAGGACCAATGGTAACAACAGACGAAGGGACACAATGTTTACCTAGGTTCGGGCCCTCTTAAAGGAGGTAAAACCCTACATCCTGCTTGATTGTATTCAATGATTATAGGGGTTACAAGAGTTGATCTACCTCGAGATCGTAATGGCTGAACCCTAGATTGTCTAGCCTATGAATGTTATGATTCTGCCTCCGGTCTAAACCCTCCGGTTTATATAGATACCAGAGGGGCCTAGGGTTGTACGGAGTCGGTTTATAAAGAAAGGAAATAGCATATCTGAACACCTAATCTTGCCGTTCACGCATACAGGAGTTCTAACCGGACACAGGAGGTGGTCTTCTTCATTCATCTTGACAGCCCATCAGTCTGGCCCATATGGAATTGGCCAGACACCCGAGGACCCCCTAATCCAGGACTCACTCAGTAGCCCCTGAACCAGTCTTCAATGACGACATACTCCGCACATGGGTTGTCTTCGGCATTGTGAGGCGGGTTCCTCTCCTTGAATTTCATACACCAGAACTATATCCGGCTCTGTATAATTAACACAACCCTTAGCCATGAAGGCAGAATATATAAAAAATAGGAATAGTGTCTTTACTGACAACTTTTTCAGGCGAAGCGTCAGACTTGACTCTTCAACGTTTTGAATCATTTTCACACTCATTTCGTGTTTCGAGGTTGAGCCCCCTTGGCCCGTCTTGTTAAAACAGAGATCTTGCCCACTTGTTACGGGATTCTAATCAATGGGATTTGGGTAACCCAACCTGTCATGGCGCATGCTCTCATCGGGAATAGGCAAGTTTTAAGGCCCGAGTGGGGGGCGGTTGGTATTTTCACCGCCTATAGAGGGTAAAGGATTCCTCCTTTCTTCCCCATTCCTTCTCCTAGCCTCTACCTTCCAATCTCCCAAGCTCCAACACCCAAAAAAGCTCTCGTCTTCCTCACCACCACCATCTCCTCCAGCCATGGCCGGGTCAGGCTCCAAGGGCAAGTGGGAGGCCTCCTCCTTCATGGAGAAGGACGTGAAGGAACTCCGGAGCGCGGGGTACCTGGCCACAAACATTGTGCACAGGCTCCCCGACAAGGACCAAATCATCCCCACTCCGGCGCTCGGCGAAATGGTTGTCTTCCTCCCCCATTTTCTTAGGGGCCTTGGATTTACACTCCACCCCTTTGTCTGTGGCCTCATGTTCTACTATGGGCTAGATTTCCATGATCTAGCCCCAAATTCTTTCCTCCACATATCAGCGCTCATCGTCGTGTGTGACGCTCTACTCTGCATCCCACCACACTTCGGTCTGTGGCTCAAAATCTTTAATGTGAAGTCGAAGGTGGTTGACGGACATCATGCGGACTGTGGCGGGGCCATGGTAAGCAAGCTACCCAATGCCATGGGTTAAAAGTGGGTCATAAGTGTTGTTAGGGCTGCCATGGTTTTCGGCTTTTCCTGCCCGAGGTGTCGGGTGAGCCATTCATCACGGACAATGTGTTTAAAGACTGCCAAGGCTTCGGCATCTGTACAGTCCATGATTTGGTTCTTTTTAATGAGGAACCGATTCCAAAGTTTGCGAGCTGACTCTCCTGGCTGCTGGATTATGTGACTTGGGTCGTCGGCGTCCGTAGGCCGGACATAAGTGCCCTGGAAGTTGTCCAGAAAAGCTTCCTCTAAATCTTCCCGGCTCCTAATGGAATTCTCTGGGAGGCTATTCAACCAGTGTCGTGCTGGTCCCTTTAACTTCAAGGGGAGGTATTTGATGGCATGGAGGTCATCTCCGCGAGCCATGTGAATGTGGAGAAGAAAGTCCTCAATCCAGACGACAGGGTCTATTGTTCCATCATACTGTTCGATGTTTACGGGTTTAAACCCTTCCGGAAATTGGTGTCGCATTACTTAAAGAGTAAAGCACATAGGGTGTACGGCACCTCTATACCTGGCTACATCGCGACGTAGTTCGGATGACATCTTTGTTCGGTTCTGACATCGAACTTGATGATGTTGATCACACCATGTGTCGGTGTCAAAACCGGCGGATCTCGGGTAGGGGGTCCCGAACTGTGCGTCTAGGCGGATGGTAACAGGAGACAAGGGACACGATGTTTTTACCCAGGTTCGGGCCCTCTCGATGGAGGTAAAACCCTACTCCTGCTTGTTTGATATTGATGATATGGGTAGTACAAGAGTGGATCTACCACGGGATCAAGGAGGCTAAACCCTAGAAGCTAGCCTATGGTATGATTGTAGTCCGTCCTATGGACTAAAACCCTCCGGTTTATATAGACACCGGAGAGGGCTAGGGTTACACAGAGTCGGTTACAATGGTAGGAGATCTACATATCCGTATCGCCAAGCTTGCCTTCCACGCCAAGGAAAGTCCCGTCCGGACACGGGACGAAGTCTTCAATCTTGTATCTTCATAGTCTTGGAGTCCGGCCAATGATGCGGCTATCCGGACACCCCCTAGTCCAGGACTCCCTCAGTAGCCCCTGAACCAGGCTTCAATGACGACGAGTCCGGCGCGCATATTGTCTTCGGCATTGCAAGGAGGGTTGCTCCTCCGAATAGTTCATAGAAGATTGTGAACACCAGGATAGTGTCCGGCTCTGCAAGATAAATTCCACATACCACCGTAGAGAGAATAATATTTACACAACTTCAATCTGCTGACGTATTTCATGGCGTGACGTCACCCATGGCCAAGCCTTTACTTGAATCATTTTTGTCATACCACCTCAGCGCGTTTAGCGAAGCGGTTTCCTTGGCACGTCTTGTCGAAGCACAGATCGTGTTCCCCTTATTCCGGGATTCCCATCAATACAAATGTGGGTAACCCAACCCCGCCATTGATTGCGGCGCTTGGGAGATAAGCGAGTTTTACCAGGCTGGTGGGGACGCATAGTTCCGTCCACCCATATATAAGGGGATAAGGATCCACCTTTTTACCTACGCCTTCTTCCTCCTTTGCTTATCCATCTCCGCGCACTCGAGCTCCAGCGCCCAAGTCCGCACATCTCACCTCAACCTTCTCCAACAATGTCCGGAGCGGGAGGCAAGTGGATGGCCTCCTCCGTTACGGAGGAGCACATCAAGAAGCTGCGCAGTGCCGGATATTTGTCCAGCGATATCATGCACCGGCTCCCCGACGAGGGGAGCTCATCCCCACCCCCGGGCCCCATGAGAGGGTGGTATTCCTTCCCCATTTCCTCCGCAGACTGGGCTTCCCACTCCACCCCTTTGTCCGGGGGCTCATGTTATACTATGGCCTAGATTTCCATGATCTGGCCCCGAATTTCATCCTCAACATCTCGGCGTTTATCCTCGTGTGTGAGGCCTTCCTCTGCATTCAGCCCCACTTCGGCTTGTGGCTCAAGACCTTTAATGTCAAGCCGAAGGTTGTGAAGGGCAGCCAAGCGGAGTGCGGAGGCGCCATGGTGGGAAAGATGCCCAACGTCACTTGGCTCGAGGGCGCCTTCATGGAAACCATCAAAGGGTGGCAATCGGGGTGGTTCTACATCACCGAGCCGCGTGACCCTGAATGGGCAGCGGTCCCCGAATTCAGATCTGGCATCCCGGTGCGGCTCACTTCCTGGTAAGAGAAGGGCCTGCTGTGGGGTAGTTCGGAAGAGCTGATCGGACTCCAATCCTGTCTCCAAACCCTGGTGAACAAGAAGCTCAAGCTTGTCAACGTGATCCAGGTCATGCTCATCCACCGGATTCTCCCCTGCCAACAGCGGGACTTTAATTTGTGGGAGTTTGATCCGGCACAGCACCGGACCTTGAGCGGGCTCTTTGACACTACGTAGGAAGATGCCTGGAAGGTGCTGTTCAAGGGCGCCGAGGCCCCCACATCCGCTACCGAAGATTGCGGATTCAGCTCGCAGCGTCCGGCTGGCGAGGTAAGCCATGTTATCCTTTATGGGACACTTGCTTTTCATAGTTTGACTCTATGTGGGATCTAAACTCCCAATGCCTTTAACAGGCCTGGCAGGAGACGTCCGGACAGGTTAACTGTCCGGCTCCCCTTCCAGAAGACCCAGCGGATGCCCGTTTGACAGGGCTGCTGGTCCCGGCACCTTACGTGGTGCCAGAGAAGAAGGCCAAGAAGAAGGCCACGGGAACTCGGAGGAGTTCCCGGCGTCAGGTGTTATCGGATTCATCATCCGATAACTCCGAGGCGGACTCCTCCCACGAGGATGAGGAGGAGAAGAAAGAGGCCTCTCCCCCAGCGGGTGGAGAGAAGAAGAGGAAGGCCTCCCTAACGAGGGAGGCCGAAGGGTCCAAGAAGGGAAGGACCCTTCCCCCGGACTGTTCCGCCACCGCCGGCGATGGCGACGAGGAGTGGCCCTCAAGGGCCAAGCCCCTGGCGAGATCGTAAGTATCCGGACTCCTGAATAACTCATAATTTTTCTTTTTGTCGCATGGTGTCTTTCTAATGCCGCATACAACCCTGTAGTCCGCCCAAGGACGATCTTCCCGCTTCGTCGAGCGGGTCCTTGGGCACGTCGGATGTGGATAGCACTTCTCTTCCGACCTCCTCCACCCCCCGCGATGCTGACGACGCCGAGGTGGGATCCCGGGAAGGGACCCACCAGGAAGGGGAGGCTCCGGAGGTGCCGCAGGGCAACCTCCCGGACTTTGGACCGGACTCCGCACCGGAACCTGCAGTGGTTCCGGAGTCCGGCGGGCGGCCCCTTCGTAAGAAGGGCAAGACTGTGACACCGGCGGCCTCCGTCCAACCGAAGGCGCCGGATAACTTACTGGAGGCGCTCAACGGCGCTTCCATCAAAGAGGAACACCGCACTGTCATGAGTGTAGTGATTCAGAAGGTTCAGCTCATCAAAAGCGGGCTGACCGAAGCCTGCAGCAGCCTTCTAACAGGCTTTGAGGTAAGAAATTTAATATATGTAAAATAGTACCACATAGACAGTAGCCCCTGATGCTCGGTTTGGTGTTCGGAAAGAAAAGCCGGACTGAGGATCTAAAAAGATATATGCAGGAGTCTTAAAAAATATGTCAATATGGGAATGCAGGCTGCGCTGCTGACCTCTGCCGCACTGACTGCGGAGGTCAATGCCTTGAAGCAGAGCCTCGAGCGGTCCGAGAGCGAGCTCGGCCGTGCCAAGAAGCAGCTCGAGGACAAGGAATGTGAGTAACACCTTATGAAAGTTGTACCTTACAGAAAAGGATTTGGTTGCAAGAGGAATAACAAGGATAACGTGGGTACTCCAGGGGCTACGAACGAGGTGGCAACCCTGAAGGAGGCGGTGTCCGCGGCCGAACGCAATGCGGCCGCGGAACGAGCCGAGTGAGAGAAGCAGGAGGCGCGGGTGCCGGAGGTACGGCAAGAGCTCCAGGCTCTCGTGGAAAAACACGGGAGTTTGGAGCGTGACTCGAAGACTCGAGAGTCCGAGCTTGCGTCGGCTCTTAAGATTGCCAAAGCCGCTAAGGCTGAAGCCCACAAGGCCCTCCAGGAAATTGAGGCATTGAAGAAAATAGCGGCCGGTAAGGCATTCTTCATGCAAAGCAAGCATGTAAAAGTGTTTCCTGTTACTTACCTGAATTCGGAGCTCTCCAGGAGCGTTCGCAGATCTGCCCTGTAGCGTGTCCGATGCTGCCGCTTTCTACAGAGCCGAGGAGGGGAGCTCGACGGAGAAGGTGTTCTGGTCTCAGTATGCTGAGGCCGGACATCCGTTTCCCCTTAGCGACCAGCTGAAGCAGCTGGTCGAGCTCCACAAGGTGGCCGAACAGGCCATGAAGGGCCTCATAGTTCGGCTGTGGCCCAAAGAGGCCATGCCTGGGAGCTACTTTGGCCTGGTGCGGCGGCTGGTGGATGCTTGTCCATGGGTTGAGGTCATCAAGCACTCCGCCTGCATTGAAGGTGCCCGTCGGGCCCTTGCCCGTGCTAAGGTGCACTGGGGCAGGATGGACAGTGAGAAGCTTGTGACGGACGCGCCACCGTCGGGCAAGGAGTATCGCACACCCGAGATGTATTATAAGGGTGTCCTGAAGGGTGCCCGCATTATTGCGGGTGAGTGCTCCAAAGATGTAATATTTGAGTAGACTCGCATTTTGTTATCCTGTGCGCTGAAAACTTTGTTCATATGCGCTAAGCAACGCTTGTTAATTTAAAATATTACCTTCTGTGCGGCCGTTTATCAAATCTGAGAGATGGCAAGTCGTCGGCTTCAACCCCCATGCCGCGAGTGCTGGGGTGTTCGGGATAAACTTGAGCGCTCTTGTTCCCATTTTTGGGTCCATCTAGGGAGGCGCTCAACACAACGAACAAGGCAACCGGACTTATAATGCTTGAACACTCTCACTTAGCCATAGAATTCTATAATTTTAAATTTCGGCGAAGCCCCTAGTGTTCGGAAGGCCGAATTCGGGGCGCTATCCACGCCTGGGCCGGACAAAGCCGGTTCCTCACTCTAAGCGGCATAAGTCTTTAGGGACTCGAAAAAAACCTCTCGAACAGCGACCGGCTCTCGCCCCATCATGACGGTCAGTTTTAGCTTTCTCCACTGAGGTGCTCGCCCAGCTCAACTGGGGCACAATCGCAGTGGTTCTCCCAGCGCTACCTTAGCCGACATAACGGAACGTAAGGTACCAAAACATGGGAGCCGGGCAAACCCAACTATTGACCCAAGACATGATTCGGAGCTGATGCATATAATGCTATAAGTTTGGGGTGCCGCACTTGTGAAAGTGTTCGGACTTATCACACCATAATGTGGGGAACTTAAGCCCCTGGTGTGTTTAGCCGTACCAAAGTGTACGGATGCAACATGTCATAAGTGAACATATGTATAAGAAAGGAATGCAATTATAGGCAAGAAGCGATGCATTGTTTGTTCAAAAAGTACTGCCATGAATGCAGGACGATACAAATAGTGAGGTAAGCAAGGGGTGGGACTATTTAACATGTCCCCCTCCAGGGGTAGGCTGCGGAATGGTGTATAAGACAGGAATAATGCTCGTAATGGAGACCACCTGGATACTCGGCGTGGCCTTTCTTCTTCCCTGGCTGTTGCATCATGAGTTCGGCAGGTCTACTGCCGGACAGGGCCTCTGGTAAACGGAGTCCTGAGGATAAGAGAAAAAAAAGATAGAAAAAATGAAAGAAAAAGGATGACACACTTGGGAGCCCCTGGAGTGGTTGAGCCGCACTCTGGGCCTGCCGTGGTCGTGCCCCTCCCCCTATGCCCATGGTATCTCCAAAGCGTAGTTATGTACGCGGAGTACTGGTTTTGCAATTTTGCAAGGGCTGGGGTTGGGGCCGCATTGCTACGCGTGCTCGAAACATGCCAGGTGGTCTTGTTGTAGGTTGCTCCGAGCGCGCTTGGCGGTGTCCGGTCTCTTAACGGCCGGACTCGAGAATTGCCTTAAGAGGCTGCTCTGGACTTCTGCCGCGAGAGCCGCTGTATGCTCCTCCGTTCGGAGAGAGCGTTCAGTGTTTCCGTTGACCGTGATGACTCCTCGAGGGCCTGGCATCTTGAGCTTGAGGTATGCGTAGTGCGGCACCGTGTTGAATTCTGCAAACGCGGTTCGTCCGAGCAGTGCATGATAGCGGCTGCGGAACGGAACTATGTCGAAGATTAACTCCTCGCTTCGGAAGTTATCCGGGGATCCGAAGACCACTTCTAGTGTCACTCAGCCTGTACAATTGGCCTCTACACCTGGTATGATGTCCTTGAAGGTCGTCTTTATGGGTTTAATCCTTGAGGGTTCTATGCCCATCTTGCGCACTGTATCCTGGTAAAGCAGGTTCAGGCTGCTGCCGCCGTCCATCAGGACTCTAGTGAGGTGAAATCCGTCAACGATTGGGTCTAGAACCAATGCGGCGAACCCGCCATGGCGGATGCTAGTGGGGTGGTCCCTTCGATCAAAGGTGATCGGGCAGGAGGACCATGGATTGAACTTTGGGGCGACTGGCTCCATCGCATATACGTCCCTAAGTGCACGCTTCCGCTCCCTTTTGGGTATGTGTGTTGCGTATATCATGTTCACCGTCCGCACTTGTGGGGGGAAACCCTTCTGTCCTCTATTGTTCGGCGGCCGGGTCCCTTCCTCGTCATCACTGTGCAGCCCCTTGTCATTGATTTCGGCAATTAACTTGCCTGCCTGCTTGAATACCCAACAATCCCTGTTGGTGTGATTAGATGGATTTTCGGGGGTGTCGTGTATCTGGCACGGGCGGTCGAGTATTCAGTCCAAATTGGACGGACCCGGAGTAGTTATTTTGAATGGCTTTTTCCGCTGACCGGGTTTGGAGCCTCTAAATCCGGTGTTGACTGCCGTATCCTCAGTATTATCGCCGTTAACGCGGCGTTTGTGCTTGTTGTGACGCGACCTGCCATTGCGGTCCTTGGTATCCGGACTGCCAGAATTTTTGCTGAGGTTGTTACTGCGGGCTAGCCAGCTGTCCTCTCCCGCGCAAAAGCGGGTCATCAGTGATGTGAGGGCTGCCATGGATTTCGGCTTTTCCTGTCCTAGGTGCCGGGCAAGCCACTCGTCATGGATGTTATGCTTGAAGGCTGCGAGGGCCTCTGCATCCGGACAGTCGACGATTTGATTTTTCTTGGTTAAGAACCGTGTCCAGAATTGTCTGGCTGATTCGTCTGGTTGCTGAATTATGTCGCTTAGGTCATCGGCGTCTGGTGGTCGCACATATGTGCCCTGGAAGTTATCAAGGAATGCGGCTTCCAGGTCCTCCCAACACCCAATTGATTCTGCTGGTGTTAAGCCAATGCCGAGCTGGTCCTTTAAGCTTGAGTGGGAGGTATTTGATGGCGTGAAGATCATCACCGCGGGCCATGTGGATATGAAGGAGATAGTCTTCGATCCAAACTGCGGGGTCTGTTGTGTCGTCGTAGGATTCAATGTTCACGGGTTTGAACCCTTCGGGGATTTGATGATCCATTACTTCATCTGTGAAGCATAGTGGGTGTGCGGCGCCTCTATATTGGGCTATATCACGACGTAGCTCAAGCGAGCTTTGTCTATTGTGTTCGGCCCTGCCAGAGTTGCTGTATCCAGCGCAACGGTCCTCGTCGCGCATTGTGGGGTGCCCACGCGATCCGTAGATCGATCTTGATTGTCTTTCCTTATCCTCCAATATGTCTCGCAAGTCTGGCGCATTCCCCCGTGGCTTTGTGCTTTTCGAGCGATGCCGGGGTACGGCTTTAGTGGAAGGCCTAGAGGCCTCTCTGTCGTGGCCACGAGGTGGCCGGTCGGCCGTATTGTGCGCTGGTGATGTAGGTTTATATGCCTCCTCCTCTAATCAGGGGAGCAGCTTGCGTTTGGGGTAGCTTTTGGAGGGGCGTTCGAGTTCATACTCTTCGGCTGCAAGGACTTCAGTCCATCTGTCGGCTAGCAAATCTTGGTCAGCTCTAAGATGTTGCTGCTTTTTATTGAGGCTGCTTGCCATGGCCATAAGCTTGCATTTAAAACGCTCTTGTTCGACGGGATCCTCAGGCATGACGAATTCGTCGTTGTCGAGGCTTGCCTCGTCTCCGGAGGGAGGCATGTAATTATCGTCCTCTACCTCTTTGTCTGCCGCTCTCGCGTGAGGGCTGGCTTCTTCATCCTCCTGTGCTGAATCTTGCTGGAGGGGGTTGTCTTCGGCACTGTCAGGGGTGTTATTGTCTCCGGTGCCGGAATCTCCATTCTTGCTGTGGCGGGATTTAGAGCGGCGCCGCTGACGTCGGCGCTTAGGCTGTTTCTTGGAGGGGTCTTCCTCCGCTGTTCCATCGCCATTCCCATCTTTTGGGATGTCCACCATGTATATATCGTATGACGATGTGGCCTTCGAGTGCCCCGTAGGCACTGGTTCTTGGTTGTCTCCGGCATCGTCGTCCATACCGTCGATGTCTTCGGACTCGAAGTCTAGCATGTCGGTTAGATCGTCGACAGTGGCTACAAAGTGGGTGGTGGGTGGGCTTTGAATTTCTTCGTCGTCCGCATCCCAACCGTCCTGACCATAGTCCGGCCAGGGCTCTCCTGATAACAAGAGATACTTTAGCGAATTCAGGATGTCGCCAAAAGGCGAGTGCTGAAAGATGTCCGCAGCGGTGAACTCCATGATCGGCGCCCAATCGGATTCGATTGGTAGGGGCGCGGGAGGTTCGGAGTTCGGCAAGGAGTCCGGCACCTCGGAGTCACGAGCTTCACAAGGGAAAGGGTCGGTATTCGGCTCCATCGCCATAGAGATACCAGCCCCCGAGGCGGTGTCTAGCCACCCATCCTTGACCAGTGCAGTCGGCTCCGAGTTAAGGGTCGGAGCGGACTCTCGTGCGGCCTCCAAGGCACCATCCGGTGGCAGAGCTAGATCATGCCCATCGTGACAATGCGGCGCACACGGCTGTGGCTCGAATCCGTCGAAGATCAAGTCTCCGCGGATGTCGACCGTGTAGTTCAAACTTCCAAATCTGGCCTGATGGCCAGGGGCGTAGCTTTCGATCTGCTCCAGATGGCCAAGCGAATTGGCCCGCAGTGCGAAGCCGCCGAATACGAAGATCTCTCCGGGGAGAAAAGTCTCACCCTGAACCGCGTTGTTGTTGATCGAAGGAGCCATCGGGCCTATAGGTGACGACACAGAGGAACTCTCAATGAAAGCACCAATGTCGGTGTCAAAACCAGTGGATCTCGGGTAGGGGGTCCCGAACTGTGCGTCTAGGCGGATGGTAACAGGGACAAGGGACATGATGTTTTTACCCAGGTTCGGGCCCTCTCGATGGAGGTAGTTTCCCTGTTCCCTCCTTCGCCCTCCTCTGAAGGCGCTACCTCCAACATTTTGATTAACACGGGATCCGGCGTGGTCTCAGGGAGGGGGGCCGGACACCGTATCAGTTTTTCTTGCGCTATCCACTCCTGTCCAAGGGATAGCTGGTTAAAAGGCAGATCCATGATAAATAAAAGGATGATATGTCCGGACACAGGGCTACTTACTTGAGTATCCGGGCGATTGCAGCTTAAGCCAGCGTCCTCGGTCAAGTCCGGACACATCTCTTGTGATCCGAAGAACTGTTTGTACATCTCCACGGGTGTCGTACCCATGAAGTGTTGGAGAGCTCGTGGTCCCTCCGGATTGAATTCCCACAGGCGGAGGGGGCGACATTTGCAGGGCAGAAGATGCCAAATCAGCATAACCTGCGTCACTACGACCAGATTGATCTCCCTCTCTTGGAGGTCTCGAATCCGGCCCTGCAATAGGGGTACGTCCTTGGACGGCCCCCAGTCAAACCCTTTGTTGACCCATGACGTCAGCCGTTGTGGAGGGCCCGAGCGAAAGGCGAGCAGCGACCTCTGCCTGCTGCCCCTGGGAGTGGTGATATAGAACCACTCCTGTTGCCACAAGCCGAGCTCCTCCTGAAAAGAGCCCTCGGGCCATGGAGCATCGGCCCTCTTGCTTATAACCGCCCCGTCACACTCTGCCTGACGCCCCTCAATCATCTTCGGCTCCACGTTGAAGGTTTTGAGCCACAAACCGAAATGAGGGGTAGTGCGGAGGAAGGCTTCGCAGACGACAATAAATGATGAGATGTGGAGGATGGACTCTGAAGCCAAGTCGTGGAATTCCAGCCCATAGTAAAACATGAGCCCCCTCACGAAGGGATCCATCGGGAAGCCTAAACGCTGACGGAGGTGAGACACGAACACGACACTCTCGCCAGGCTCGGGAGTAGGAACGACTTGCCCTTGGGCAGGCAACCTATGCGAAATCTCGTAGGTTAAGTACCTGGCGTCTCTCAGTTTTAGCACGTCCTCTTCCGTGACGGAGGAGGACGTCCACCGGCCCTGTAGGTCGGAGCCGGACATTGTCGAAGGTCCGAAGTGCTCGAATCGGGAGCCTTGGGTGTTGGAACTCGGGGCGAGGGGCGGATTTGATTGAGGATTGAAGAAAAGGAACGGGCCTTGGTCTCATTATAAAGAGGGAGAATACTAAGAGCCGCCCCCGTGACCGTTTGGAACTCGCCTTCGACGGAGGGGGCGTGGCGACAGGCGCGGTTGGGTTACCCACATCCGTATTGATGGGAATCCCGGAATAAGGGGAACACGATCTCTGCTTCGACAAGATGTGCCAAGGAAACCGCTTTGCTAAACGCGCTGAGGTGGTATAATAAAAACGTTTTGAGTAAAAGCTTGGTTGTGGTGTGACGTCACGCCACAAAATACGTCAGCAGATTGAACTTGTGTAAATATTATTCTCTCTACGGTGGTATGTGGAATTTATTTTGCAGAGCCGGACACTATCCTGGTGTTCACAATCTTCTATAAATTATTCGGAGGAGGAACCCGCCATGCAATGCCGAAGACAATATGCGCGCCGGACTCGTCGTCATTGAAGCCTGGTTCAGGGGCTACTGAGGGAGTCCCGGACTAGGGGGTGTCCGGATAGCCGAACTATCATCATCGGCCGGACTCCAAAGCTATGAAGATACAAGATTGAAGACTTCGTCCCATGTCCGGACGGGACTTTCCTTGGCGTGGAAGGCAAGCTTGGCGATACGGATATGTAGATCTCCTACCATTGTAACCGACTCTGTGTAACCCTAGCCCTCTCCGGTGTTTATATAAACCGGAGGCTTTTAGTCCATAGGACACAACAACAATCATACCATAGGCTAGCTTCTAGGGTTTAGCCTCCTTGATCTCGTGGTAGATCCACTCTTGTACTACCCATATCATCAATATCAATCAAGCAGGAGTAGGGTTTTACCTCCATCGAGAGGGCCCGAACCTGGGTAAAAACATCGTGTCCCTTGTCTCCTGTTACCATCCGCCTAGACGCACAGTTCGGGACCCCCTACCCGAGATCC
>NC_041383.1:430561159-430595776 GCF_002162155.2 Triticum dicoccoides
AAACCCTACTCCTGCTTGATTGATATTGATGATATGGGTAGTACAAGAGTGGATCTACCACGAGATCAAGGAGGCTAAACCCTAGAAGCTAGCCTATGGTATGATTGTTGTTCGTCCTATGGACTAAAACCCTCCGGTTTATATAGACACCGGAGAGGGCTAGGGTTACACAGAGTCGGTTACAATGGTAGGAGATCTACATATCCGTATCGCCTAGCGTGCCTTCCACACCAAGGAAAGTCCCATCCGGACACGGGACGAAGTCTTCAATCTTGTATCTTCATAGTCTTGGAGTCCGGCCAATGATGATAGTTCGGCTATCCGGACACCCCCTAGTCCAGGACTCCCTCACCAAGTTTGGTGGCCATCATCTCGTGCCGGAGCATGTCCTCTGGATCCATAGATCGATCTGGTTTGACCGGCTGTATTGGCCAGGTCCTGACGTAGGTCATAATCCGATCCCGCTGTCTCCTTGCCTCTAGGGCAAGGTGGTGCGGGCTGGTGTTTGGCGTGATAGGCCGTTTTGTCCCGTCCACGTGGTGGTTGGTATGGTTGATCGGCATAATTGTATTTCGACGGAATTGGCTCAAGGGCTTCATTGTCAAATTGTGGCAGTAGCCCGCGCTTCGGGTAACTCTTTACTGGTCGCTCAAGGCCGTATTCTTCGGTGGCTAGGACCTTAGTCCATCTATCATTGAGCGTGTCCTGTTAAGCTTGAAGCTGCTGTAGTTTCTTTTTCAGGCTCCGCGTAGTGGCGATGAGTTGTCACTTGAAGCGTTCTTGTTCGAGGGGTTCCTCTGGGACAATGAAATCTTTGCCATCGAGGCTCACATCCTCTCACTACAAAAAAAATACAATTCCGTGATGATATGTGTTTGTCACAGTAGGTCGCATTTTTTGTCATGCATGTGCATCCATGACGGTTTTATGATAGAATCAAGATAGTCATACCTGTGCTGTCATAGAAGTGTTCCATGACATTACCAAAATTATCATCACGGAAGTGTCCACTTCCATGACGATAAATCGTGCGTCACAAAAGTGCTTTCGTCAAGGGTGACCGACACATGGCATCCACCGTAACGGCACACCGTTAAGCTATCAGGTCCGGTTTTGGATCCGATAACCTGTTAACAGCCCCGACCAATGGGGATTTTCCATGTGTAAAATCATCATTGGCTGGAGGAAACACGTGTTGGCTCACCGTTGGGACAGATGTCATCCACTCATTGGACCGAAGGCGCCTATGATACGGCGACATGTGGCACGGCCCAACAGAGGCCCATTCTTGTGAAAAGGTCGGCCTGTTTGACTTGCTCAAAAGGTGGCGGCCCGACCCATGGAAAGCCTGTTAACGGCCTATTCGCATATAGCCCATTTACAGCCCGCTAACCTAGGGTAGGACCTCTCTGAATTAGGCCCAGTAACATCATCTGGGCCGTCCAATATGATTCCAGCCCATTTTAACTTCCGGCCCATGTGTGGCCCATGACTTCTTTCGGCCCATATGAGGCCGTTTGTAACTCTTGGCCCATTAACGGCCCGTGGTGAAACTAGCCCGTAATGAACAGTGTATCACTTTATACCCATTAACGGCCTGTTATTCCATTGGGCCGTTTCTAGCCCAAGTTATCTTTCGGCCTTCTCAGGGCCCATTGATTCTTGGGCTCATTTGCAGCATTCGGTTACATACGGCCCGTTACTGTCATTTTCTGCTTGTGGGCCAAATTCAGCCTGTCGTTACAGTCGGCCCGTTTGCGAACCGTTAATACGTTGGGCCGTTTTCATGTCAAAAAAAACCCGTTGGGCTGTTTTCATAGAGTTATCAAATACGGCCTATTAACGGCCCGTTATGGTCCACGAATAGTATGGCCCATGATTGGCGAAATGATGATACGCCCCATAGAAGGCCCATGGATACTAGGGCCCGTATGAGGCCCATGGATAGTACGGCCCGTAGAAGGCCCATGGATTGTATGGCCCGTAGAAGGCCCATGGACCCTACGGCCTGTAGAAGGCCCATGAATCCTAAGGCCCGTATAGAAGGCCAATGGATCCTACGGCCCATATAGAAGGCCAAAGGATCTTATGGCCGGAAGAAGGCACATGGATCATACGGCCTGCAGGAGGCCCATGGTTACAATAGTCCGTGTATTGCCATGATTATTTTGGCCTAGTTACCAAAAATAGGCTATTGTGGCCACTAGAAAAACACAGAAAAAGAACTGCAGTGACTACAAGCAAACAACTAAACAAGACAATAAGGAAATAAATAAGCAAGCAATTAACGCTAGCCTATTACCACTATTACACATATTACATCCACTGGGCATCAAAGTTTGCCGCCAGTGCAAATATAGGGAACAAAGCAGCATATTACATACACTGGCCGTCAAAATTGGCCACCAGTGCAAATAAACGCGACAGCAAAACAAGAGAATAACTGAAACAACTTCAGAAGAGCTCAAGAAACGTTATCTTGGGTATCCACCATGCTGGCAATAAGCTTAGCAAGCTTATTAGCTTTGTCCCGTTTGGCGCTAAAATCCTCCAACGCTTGCTGTTGCACCAGAAAGTATGCATCTGAATGCTCCAGGGACTTCCCCGGTCCTTCCGCTTCTTGTCGCAGCACAGCTGATCGATGTCTTTCAGCTTGTAGTTGAGACTCAAGAAACTGAACTGATTTAGACAGTGAGTTTGAATAGCTTGTGCAAGCGGTAGTGGCCAGTAACTCGAACACTAAACCAAGACAGGACTTTGGGGTTGTCTTGTTGTCTTCAATATAGTCTTCCTTAGCTGTTTTATCAGCTTTGTTGGAGACCAACAAGGATGTGTCACTATCCTGAACCTTATCTGCATTACTTCCTTTACCATTGCTTAATAAGGCACTCTTCCCCAATATTTTGTCAGCATTCTAAAAGAAGAAACAAGCAGACACATAACAAGTTTAGCATGTACTAGTATATGAAACTCATTTCGGTGAACCAGTTCATTAGTAAGGTGGACAGGATTAAACTACCAAGTCTTCTATTGCCAAGTACTAGTACATAATAAAAGCATCAAACAAACATATATCTATGTCCAATGGTCACTGCATTGTCTTGCCAAATCAAAATAGAGACACGGTTCAAATCATATCAGTTCAAGACAAAGTAGCAGTGAAAGAATACAAAGCGTGGGAAACTAGACAGCACAACAAGATTTCAGATGGGTACCACGGGTCTGCATGTACAACAACACTATTGGCTCTGTTGTGATGCTAGTAATGTGCATGATATGAAAGTCAACTGTATACACAATTGAAATTGAAATCAACAGAGCTATTGATAAGAGCAAACCTGTTAAAGAAACATGCGTGAACATACCTGCTGTGCCATTGGAGTTTCGATTGGATCCTTCAATTTAAAAATAAGTTTGTATGAGTAAATATAGTGATACAAGAGCAAATCAATCATAGTTAAAAAAGGCGCGCCTAAGCGAGCGCTTAAGCGCGCCTAGGCTCTAGGCGTTGGCAAAATGCATTGCGCATAACTATGCTTAATCTATGCATAATTGCACATAAGCATGCGCTTTGGTCAGTAAAGCGCAAGGCGGTGGCAAAACGCACAATTAACACCTAGTGCTTTTTTGAACTATGATAGCAATGGAATCCTAAATTAGGACAGTTGTTCTTCAGGTTTAGGCACTTGTTCTACATGAACGGAGTACAGTAAGACGCAAGAATATAATACTTAAAAATAGAAAATGACCTCATAGACCTTACCACATTCTTGGTTCGGGACCAGTACAGAACAAGGCGTTCCTGGTCATCGTCCAGTAAATGTGTCTTAGGAGAACGTAAGGGAATTTGATGAGTTTCTTTTCCCGTGAAGTACGTTTTCTTCAGGTAATTCCGATACTGCCACCAAGCATTCTTGAAGATAGCAGAGGTATTAGCACAGGTTACCTCATCCTAAGTTTCCAAATAGGTCCTTCTCTATAGAGAAAAATGGGAAAATTTGCTATATTATAACCATCATGGAGGTAGGATGTATGGGACAAAGCAAAGTAATTGCCATGAATAACATTACTTACACATAAATCCTAGACAAACACCTGCAACTGGCATTTTCCTTCATCTTCAGTATAATATTTCCAAGATGGGAAGATACGCACATACGATTTAACAACATCAAATGCGATAGATGCTAAACTACGACTAGCTGGTTGTGCTTCCTCCACAGGAATAGGCGTACTAACAGGTGGAGTTGGGGTTCACCGTGGTAGTACTGGCCCTTTGGGCACTAGAGCTGCCTTACTAACTGCTCTTGTTTGGGAGCTCTGTGGTGGAGATGGTGCTGTGTCAACAGGAACTGGGTTACTATCTGCTGGGGTTCGGGTTAGATTGGGTGAAGATGATTCTCTGTCCATCGCAGTAGGGGTACAATCTGCAAGAGTTTGGGTTATGTGTGGTAGGGCTCGTTCTTGTGCATGTACAACCAGGGTGCTATCTCCACCAAGAGGTAGCATTGTTTCATTTGAAGACCGTGTTTTTAGTCCGCTGGATACTGGCATCACCCGCTCCAATTCAAATGGCTGATAAACAGTAAACATAGATGAATGTACAGACACTGTATGAGAGACAGATGCAATAGATAGTGTGGAAAAAGGCATGAAATAGTTGACATGTATATTGTTTAATTAAAACGGATAGCATGACATAATTTCACATATATGAAGTCTATCTAACTTGGATAGCATAGCATAACATAATTCAAAGATATGATGAATAACTAAACAGGATCGCATGACATAATTCACCTACATGGTATCTAAGTAATCAGGATCGCATCATTTAATTCACATATGTGATTTATATGCTAAACAGAGGGCATTCGGTGTGATGTCTGAACTAAGAACATGGTGTTGAATATTGTGTATATGATGTCTAAACTATGCAATGCAAGAGACCATATGCATGATATGAGCAGTATAACCATGCCAAGTTTGAGCATACACCTCGGTGGGGGAATAGGACTGGTCATGTGTCTCTGAATCCATCTCTGAGGAGCTATCGGGACCCAACAAGAGATATGCTTCGACAGGTAGCACTATCTGCTCTGAAGGCCTTGTTTTCACTCCAGATTTTTCCATCTCCCACCCAAATGGCTGATTCACAGGAAGAGTAGTTTAATGTACAAACATTGTCGACAAATGGAAATGTAATGAAGAAAAGGATGGGCAAGATATCATTCAAATATATGATGCCTGGTTAAACAAGATGGCATTGCACATTTCACATATATTACGGATGGCTAATAGACATGAGACTGCATAATTCCCATATATGATATAGAAACTAAACAGGTGGCATTACAGAACATGTCTAAACTAAGCAGATGACATATATGATGTCAAAAGTAGGCACTACAAGGAAACATATGCATGATATGAGTAACATCATCATGCCAAGGTAGAGCAAACACCTTGGGGGTAAATAGGAGTGGTCAGCGGCGTCTGAATCTGCATCAGAACAGATATCTTCCTCTGGATTACAATCTGGAGAGGGGTGAGGAGGGTTTTCCATTGAACCCACCATGGAGCGATGTCTGCATGACATTGTATTACCGCGCATAACTCTTCTATTTTTCTCTACATGTTCAGCATGACTGTGTACAATATCTGACATGCATACAAAAAAAATATGGTGAGATTATGTAAGGAGAGCATGCAGAAATTTAGAGTGATGGTAACAACCAGTGGATGGATCCAAAAATAATGATAGCAGGCTGGATTGCTTTAAATTAATGAAAAGACAGATGATGATTGCTTTACTATTTGTTTCCCACCCAAGATGAACAACATAGGCATACCCTAGGTGAACCAGATATTAGACATACATACTATTCATTGCTGCCTCGATATGTGCCCCACAATTAATTTAGAACTCAAGTTTGAACATTAATTTGGACCTAACTTGGGATTCCAAGAGCTGAACAGGACGATAAAGTAGCAGGTAAGTTTAAGAAATGCATAACATAAGCAGAAACAAAAGAGTGCGACCTCTCTTGTGGACTCGTGTACTCCTCAGGTTCATCTGCTGAGTCAATGATGGTCATGTCGTTGCGGTGGGTGCCGGCGGCACGGAAGGAGATCTGAGGTGGTGAAAGACGGTCAGGAGTCCTGATGTCTGGTTTGGTGGATGCTTCTGTCGATGGAGCAGCTCAGGTGAGGTGGACGACGTCGCGGTAGGAGCAGGACAAACCACACAAAGTTTCCTTTGACATGTACCTGTAACTGAAGTAATTCTGTAAGGGCTCATTTGGCTTGCATGATTCTTAAAACGCAGGGATAGGAGAAACATCGGAATCGGATAGGAAAATGCACATGGTAAACAGAGCATTTGTAAACACATGATTTCTGTCAACTTGGGTGTTTGGTTTATAGGAATTGGAAGAGCGGAGGAATGCAAAGAAACATGGCCAAAATAGAGTGAAATCATATGGAAGCATGTACAGTTAGAATGTTATTCTGGCACTAATGCACTTGGTCTTGTTTTCATGCATAGGATTTTGAAAAGTAGGTCCAGGTGGATGTTTTGCTTCATTCCTTTCAACAAAATGCATGAATAATTGGGTTGGTCGCTGAAGCAGTTGAGGCAGAGGTGGCTGTCGGAGGTGTGGAGGAAGATCTGAGGAATCTGTAGATGGCGTCTAGGGCACTGCTCTGTTGTGATGGATCGTTCTGTCGTTGGAGCAGCTCCGATGAGCCGTAAGACGTCAAGGCTGAAGCAGCACAAGACAAACATCGTCAATCTCTAGTGGGATTCTAATAGCATCTCCAATAGATGATGTAAAATAAATGTAAAATTTACATCACCAAAAACCACCTGACTACAACAAATGAGGTAAAAACTGTTGACTCTGAACTTAACTGTCGAAACTGAAATTTACTGTGGAATCTGAATGCTACTGTCGAAACTAAACGCAAAGGTAGCAGAGAGGCACTTGACATGTAGTTTAGGGAGGGCCTGCAGTTCATCTTCAACCTACACCCCCCTGAGCCGCCAGCCACCACCGGCCGAACCGCCGGCCCCAGCGCCGCCTCCCCGCCCCGAAACAACTCCCCACCATCGCCTCGGCCAACCCTCTAGGCCCCCCGCCCCCACCCTGAACCCTAAGATAGATAGTGGGGTACCTATCCGACAAGCCCCGTCCCCGCTGCGGGTGGTTCTTCCTTAACTCCAGCGAGCCCCCCAACCCCTGAAAATTGACTGACCCAAAAGTCGATTCAATCGACTGAAGTGTGGCTTAATCGGAGCAGAGCAGCAGCATGAGCAAGGGGGAGGGCAGCGGCAGCAGCTGGGTGAGCGAGCGATCGAGCGAGAGCCGGAGCAGCAACAGCAGATCCGGCTGGTATGGACGCCGCCGCCGAAGGGGCCTCGCACTGGGGGAGAGCCGCCGTGGAGATGTCGCCCGCGGCGCCGGCTTCAAGGTAGCCGCTCCATGGGGGTGTGGGATGGAGCACCGTCAGCGCCGGGAGGTCGAGTTAAGGAGAAGGTGCGATGCGATGAGTGTACAACCTCTTTGGTGGCGCCAAGTAGGCCTCGTCTTTGTCCGAGGAGTCGGTGAGGATGCCGCGGTTCCTGTGGAGCAGGTTAAGGCGGCGCTGTGGGGATGGAGCAGCCGCAATAGATGAGGCGATCGTCAGAGCAACTCCTTGGAGGTGGAGGACGGGGTGGCTGAACGGGCGGGATGGCGAGATGGACGACGGATCCTCATCCGGGGAGGTGGACGAGGGACGTCGAGATGTTGTGGTGGACGACGTCATTGGGGAAGAGGCTCCGGCTGGGCAGTGGTGACGTGGCGGACGGAGGAGGGTGGGGTTTCGCGGCTGGAGCGGAGAGGTTATGGCGGCCTGGGATTTCGAATGACGAAAAGGGGGCGATGGGAGGGCGTGAAGCATGACTTAGGGACGTGCTTGTCCAAAATGTAGGGTGTGTTACAAAAGTACCCCCCCCCCCCACCGATTTGAACTAGTGGCCCTTTCGGCTCAGGGTTAGAAGGGGGATTTCGCGTGTCGGGATTTGGTAGCTGGAGGGGGTTTTCGCGCGCGTTGTAATTTCGGGATAGCAAGGCGCGGGTTGTGAAGGCGCCAGTTTTGGGAGCATGCTATCTGAATTTTCGGGATATAACAAGACGCGGGTTGAATTTTAGGGACAAGCCTAATGTGTAGTAATATTGTACTTGTACGTACCAAATCAACTCGCACTTCCCTCAACCAAAAAGAAAATGAAAAAAATAAAACTATTCACACCACACAAAGAGAGAGTCTTGCCCCGTTTTACTATACAAATGCTATTCAAATCTACTCCCTCCTTCCATCTATATAGGGCCTAATGCGTTTTTCGATGCTAACTTTGCCAAATATTAGAGCAATAATATCTGACATGCAACTTACACAAAGCACACCGTTAAATTCGTCTGTGAAAGGTTCTTTCAATGATATAATTTTCACATTGTGCATGTCATGTACTATTAATCTTGTCAATAGTCAAAGGCGGTCTTAAAAAACTCATTACGCCCTATATAGATGGAAGGAGGGAGTATGAATCCATGTTATGTCCAATTAATTTTTTTCGCTTGCTGTATAATGCATGTAACCTACTCATACCAACATTTTAGTGCATTCCAAATGTCTATACTACCCCTCCAATTCGAACCAAATTTGAATTTGTTTCTCTATTTCAATAAGAATCTACAATCATGATTGTTGCCAACTTCAACCATCATAGTTTCCTTGCTATCCGCCAGATATAAATCGGACGGCCTATATTGCAGGATGGCAGGCACACCATCATCAACAACTCTGTTTTTTTATAAGAGTAGAGATAAAATATATTATATGTAGTATAACATGTTCATAACCACACCATGTGTATCACCGTTATATATATTAACACATGCGTCGGTTTAAAACACTATGACAAATTCTTCAAATATCCGAATTCGCTTTTTATAATGAAGTATATATGATCTCTATTCGTCTTTTACACCCACACAACCCTCTTATCTTTGTAGCTAGTGCTAACTTTCTCTCGTGCATGCACACGCCCGCATCCCTCTCACCCTCCCTCAGCATTCTCTAGCTCCATCGCGCAAATTCGTCTTTTCACTTTAGGTCGTTCACCCACGGTGTGTGTAGGCCCCCCAGCTCCTTCTTTACGGCACACATCGATCGATATGCCTCCCTAGCCAGGTGTGCCTAGCACAAACACAAGCTTCCCCTCTTCTCTTGTCACCATCCATGCCTCACTCCCACCACTCTTTTCATCGATCTCGTACTCGCACACTCCTTCCCCCTCGATATAGTATGCCTCTCGTACCACCTCTTAGATGCATCCCTCTCTCTCTATCCTTCTTCTCATGCCTCATTTGCTTCTAGCACACACATGCATGTATACCGATTGATCTCCCAACATATACCTAGATCGACTTTAACTATCCCCCCCCCTCGATCGACGTACATCACAAGTTATGCCTCTCCTTTCTCTAACAAAGGGCGATTGATCTTCCTATGTAGTTACGTCTGTTTACCACAGCCATATCGTCCCCCCTCATCATTCGTGCATGCCTCCTGACCCGTCTCTCACAAGCACGTGCGTAGACAACAAGCAGTCATCTCCTCTCTTATTGATATTGCGGGTGTGTCCTCCGTTTGTCTAGCAAGCCTATCCCACCATTTGTTAGAAGCAACTCCACTACCACCCCCTCCAACACTCTAGCTCTGTCTCTCTCCCAACCTTATTCCTCTCCTGCACATATGCATGGATGCCGAATGATCTCCCTTAATACATGAGGCAGATCGATCTCCTTAATACATGAGGTAGGCCTCTCTCCTCCTCCACACATATACCAGCCATTGTACCTCTATAGTTAATTGGGCCTCCCTCTTCCCCCACCACACACCGATAGTCGAGCGCTGCAGGTAGGTATCCATGCCATAGAGACAAACTGCACATGTCCCCTCTCACGTTCTAGTAGGCTAGCCACTCTATATCTTTGACGTGGGCACACACAAATTCGATGGCACTCTTTATCGATCGCGCGCGCACACACACACACACATCGTCGCTCTCTTCGATTCTATGGACACCTCAAGCCGATGATACCTCCACTCTCTTCTCTTAGATCGCCCCCTATATATATATTATATCCAGGACTCTATTTCACACACATTGCATATGTTACATTTTTTGATTAAGCCCCCCCCCCCCAAAAAAAACTCTCAAGAACCCACACACTATATCTCTCTAGGTTTGTATCTCTCTCACACAACCCCACGTAGGTGGTGTACGTATATAAGAAGAGAATAGGTGCACCGTGCACGTACTCACGCTTCGTGCCCAGCCACACCCGCGCAAGTACACGGTGGAGCTCATTTCTTTACGAAATGGCAGCCCACGTGCTATTTTGAACGCCTGTAGCGGTTGTTTACCTAGGGAGGTCGTGTACCACGCGTGCACAAAACAAAGTTCGACTTGACGCGTTGCCGCGTTATTTTTAAATAAAGTTATAGCGCTCAATGGCACGTGGAATATAAAACGATTTTTATGGAGAAAAAGGTAGTCCGCTCAACTATATACAATGGAGTCTGCCTGTCTGGTTTGTCGCTCTTCAGAGTATCTCACATAAGGCTATGGTGGCCTCTCTCTCTCACCGTTGGTCACTGATCCAGCCGCATCCCGTCCGCCGGGGGAAAGGGAGTGCGGTGGCCTCTCTCTCTCTCACCGTTGGTCACTGATCCGGCCGCATCCCGTCCGCCGGGGGAAAGGGAGGAAGTGCATCGTTTTTCCGTTCGATGGCACCAAGGTAGCACGTCCTGATCTCCGGTACACGCCGTTCTCTCTAACCAAGCTCCGGTGCGGCAGGGCCTATGCCACTTGCTCACAGATTCTGCCCGCCGCCGCTCACCTAGTTACATCCCGACGACCTCCAGGTATCCCCTCCGGCCTTGCTCCACTATCCGTCTTCCCACATCACTGCATGTGGATCTTCCATAGTTCTTTGCCCAAAACGTAGCTCGTCCGACGTACTTTCCATATTGCAATCTCGTCCTCACACCGTTTTAGACAAACACAACCGTGTTGTTATCTTCCCTTAGGACAAGGAATATGCTTCTTTTTTGTCGTCGCATGTGTCATCAACTGTTATTGGCTAGTAATTGTTTCCTTTCTACCTCTTTTTTGCAAATAGGGCTATTCATTTCACCTCGTTACTATTGCGACCTTTTGGTGAACTGCATAGATCACTTTTTTCTTAAGAGTGTTTTGTGCAGTTGTACTAAAATGTCACATGGGCAACGTCTCTACATTTCAGTGCAACTGCACAAAGGGAGATTGGTTTTGCTCTATCCTCCTCATCCAACTCCGAGCCTAATCTTCTCCAACTAGTTAGTCTTAAGAGTGACTGCAAAGGTGATAGGCTTCTATTTGTGTGTTTATTGTTTCATCAGCAGTCCTCTATTATCGTAATCACACTTAATATCTTTGGAACAGGGACGCTCAGCTCTATTTTAGTGGAACTGCACAAAATGATCGGAACGTTGCATGCTCCAGACAGCTACTTTTTTTCCAACATGCCTTGTTAATTTAGACAGAGCTGGGGGGACATTGCTACCAATGAAAGCATGGATCAATATTAATTTAACACCTTCTCACAACTCTGTCTTCAGTTGTGATGTAATTATTAGCTCTGATCTGCTAATAATTGACATGCATTAGCAACGAAGTTAGTTTTTTATTGTTTCCGAAAGAGCATCGATGGCAAGACACACGAAACAAAAGCTGAAAGCTCACACCATTGTACAATTTCATGTCGCTGGAAAATTATTTGTATAGTACGTCAATTATGTAAACAAATGATGGAAGCTTGATAGCATTGCCAGATGCCTCTTCACCATCCGGGTCCATGTGCCATGCACAAAATTATACTCCTTCGTTCCTAAATATTTGTCTTTTTACAAATTCCAAATGGGCATATTTTAGAGTGTAGCTTCACTCATTTTGCTTCGTATGTGTACTCCCTCCATTCCTAAATACTCTATTCGTCTTTCTAGAGATTTCAACAAGTGACTACATACGGAGAAAAATGAGTGAATCTACACTCTAAAATATATCTATATACATCTGTATGTAGTAGTCCATTTGAATCTCTAAAAAGAAAAATATTTGTGTAGTCACTTGTTGAAATCTCTAGAAAGACAAATACTCCGCAGTATATTTAAGAACCGAGGGGGTAGTGCACAACTGCATGGGAGACTCAGCCCGGTCGTTGCGCCGCATTAATAGTGAGTAATGAGCATTCAAATCATAAGCCCCACCTTTCCCATTGTAAGTTGCTCGGAAGAAGCAACCATCAATATGCTCTTCTTTGAATCCGCTCATACTACTCCATCCGTCACTGTTTATGGAGCGCGCTTCAGGAAAAAGAAAAAATTATGTGGGACCAAGGCGACTAGCGATCGGCCTGAAAAATAGCATTGGTAGTTATAGCACGGCGTCTATTACTAGAGGGAATAATGCGTACACACATGCATGTAGTGCTTCCACCCCGGGTACACACATGCATGCACTTACTCCACTCCGTAGTAGTACATCGAGAGAAAATTGTGGACTTGATTGCGGTTACCACGCCCTAATTAATTGAGCATTAAACCAAACGCGTCTAAAGTCCCTCTGGTGGTGGAAATGCATTGACAGAAATGCATCATAATGAAGCGCGCCCTGTAAACTATGACGGAGGGAGGAGTAGTATGAAGGTGCAAAACCAAGTACGCGTATGGCTAGTCGGTCAACGCACCTCCTCTTGGCATATCACTGACATGTGGGACACGAATGTGAGCAAACCGATCTCAATTGACGGCAAAGAGCCAACCCGCCGTTCCTTGAGAGAGACGAGGAGCGAGGACACACAGACGGGCTCGCACGGAGGCCACGATATATTCGAGCATGGTTGGTTGATCAATATCATTCATTACAGTTGGGCTGTCGTTTTCCTCCCTTCTCCGGAATAAACGGGTACTTTATCAGAGATAAAAAAAGAGTACAGACGCTCCACCATGCGGTTCTAGTAGTAGTACTACTTGTACTACTACGCTTGGCTCTTTGCCTCTTCATGAAGTCGAACAATGATGGTACTCTACATGTTGGGTACTACAGTGTATGCCTCTGACAATCTGACACCGAATGGACTGACGCATGTCCACCGAGGGTAGGTTGCATTAGTCAAAAGGCGTAAGTGAGCTTCACCTTGTCCTGCAAGCTTCTCCTCGTTCTGCGAGTTGACAGGACACACCAAAAAGTAGTGCTTGTCCATACTCCCTCCTTTCCGGTTAATATGGCTTAATCTTTTTTGCGGGTAAATGAGAGAGCTTTATTCATATATAAGCATTCTTAGGACGATCAGCCAAGACACTGGTCACTAGGAAGCGAAGTACCCCGCAAAAAAGGAAGTAGGAAGTGATGTGTTTCATCAAGCCAGCTCTCGGCCACATTCAAAGTGCAGCAAGCACGGTTCGCACGAAGATGCGCCGCAAGGTTTGCTGACCTGTTTACATGCTGAATAACGGCCCTGTTTGGATACTCTAACTCAGTTAGAGGTTAGAGTTAGATTCTAACCTTGAACTAACCTTAAACTAACTCTAACCAAAGAGCTGTTTGGATGGTAGGGTTAGATTGACAATAAATATTCTTTCTCAATCATTTGACTACTTTGGATCCTGTTTGGATGGGATGGGTAACTTTTTTTACTAATTTTTCTAGTGGGCCTAGGAGAACTAACCCAAATAAGCTCCTCTAGTGTGGGCTAGTTTTTTGGGGTGGGTTAGATCCAACTAACCCAAACTAACCCATCATGTTTGGATACTTTTGGGTTATTTGAACCTCAACTAACTAAAACTAACTCTAACTTAGGGACCCAAGCAGGGCCAACAAAAAAAGAGGAAATATTACCGAGCGCTCCTATTTGTAGCAGGATATGAGCCAGAATTAAGCGAGAATTGTGGGGAGTGTTCCATGCAATCAACCTCCATTATCCCATGCGAGAACCCTCGCAGAGAACCAAATGTGTTGAAGATTGCTTTGTCACATTTTAAAATTATAATAAGAGTGCAGACGCTCCTCCATCCGGTTCCTAGTACTAGTATAGTACATACCTTTATACTCCCTCCTTTCCGGTTTATAGTGCTCAATTAAAAAATCTCACCAATCAAGGTAGATGGCGAGTGGTGGAATACTTTTTGTAATTTTGCAAAAGCACCTAATTAATGCTCTTATTATCCTCAAAAAATTATGTTTATCAATGCATTAATTGCAATGCATGCATGCATAAAGTACATGCATTGGTCAATTTTCTCTTAATACTTGCAGGCAATGATTTAATGCACCTTGGAATCTGAACATGTGATGGAAAACAACCAAATTGAGCCTTATAAAATGGAAAAACTAAAATTTTGAGATAAGCCCTATAAACCGGAAAGGAGGGAGTAGACTATAGTAGTAGTACTAGTACTACTAGTAAACTTTGCGCTTGGCTGTTCGCCTATTTGGGAAGTCGAACAATAATAGCACTAGTAGTATAGTGTATGCTTCTGGCAATCTGACACCGAATTAACTGTTGCACGTCCACCGCCTGAGCGAGGGAGAGCTTGCATTAGTCAAAAGTTTCTCCTTGTCCCCTAAAAAAAGTTTCTCCTTGTCCCGCGAGCCACCATGCGCAAGCTTCTCCCGTCCTGCAACCTTCTCCTTGTTCGGCAAGTTGACGGGACACAGCAAAGTAATGCTAGTCCATACTGCCTCCTCTCCAGTTAATATGGCTTAATTTTAAATGAGATAAATACACTGTATGTCACTGTATATTTGTAAAAATACGGTCAGTGGACTTCATAATACGCTCATTGCGCTCAATATATATATTTTCCGGTGTTTATACGGTCACTAGCTCACCCTGACTGAGTATGTGTGTGCATGCACGTGTAGGTTGAGCACTTGAGCGTGATCGTGTGTGTTCCGTCGTGTGCTCGGACATGCATGCATTAGGGCATCGCGCGCGTTTTTGCGTCCATGTGTACGTGCGACTATTGCATACACGTAGGGGGAGTACGTGTAGGGGCCACTAAGGAGCAATCAAATCACACAGTAAGTTAGTCGGAAGAAGAAACCATCATTTCACTCTTCAATGACACGTACACAATATAAAATGGTTGATATGGAGATAAAAAGAAAACCACTATATATAAACTAGCAGGAGCCTAAGCTACAAGTCTGCTTGCTTAGGTTTCTCTCTTCACAAGCATAGAACGACGGGCCTGATCCCGCAGCTGGGGGAAGGGAACAATGTTCTGTGTGGACGCGGTCGACATCGGCAAGGGAGAAAACCCACAGTCGGTGCATCCCAATCGGGGGTCACCGCGGTATGGGCCGATGCCTTGTCCCAATCGCCCTTCTAGCTACAGCCCGACGTCCCAGGTAGTCCATCTTCCTTTTGGAGCCGGCTTGCTCCACTGCCGTAGCTCCATCTCCATGTTGATCTTTCTCTACTTCTACCGGCTTCTACTTGTGATGAGTTTATGTCTCATGAACTAGTGCCAGTACTATTATTCTAATCACACTTCTTCAATATCTTTGCCATCAGGGATGCTTAGGTCGATTTTAGTGGAACTGCACAAAAGCATCGTATGATCTGAGGGTGCCAGCCGTCTTTCCTTCGACAGGTTCTACCTGGCCAGGAAATTAAATCATGTTTAGGGTTTAGGGTTTAATTCGTAGTGACCCCATCAGTAGTTTTTCTTTCGTAAACGCTCTCACAACTTTTTTCTTTAGTTGTGAAGTAAATATTGGCTATGATCTATGAATCATTGAGATGCATCAGTATGCGTGTTAGTTTTCCTTTGTATTTGATGGAATGTTGTAACGGGGCAACCTTGGAATAGGAATGAAAATGGAGTGGAAAGTTTCTGTTTTTCCGGAGAAAAAATGGAAATGGAGAGAAACCAACGTTTTGTTTTGTTGGATCGCGCCATCAAGCAAAACCAACGTTTAAATCACGTCTATTCTGTTCGTGTCTCACCCTCCTCCACGGCTCGACCCCACACGGTCGCTCAGCATGCCACTCACCGCAAACCGAGTATACGATAACTTTCCCGCCTGCTTGTCGACGGATCGCGCCATGGAGTACTAGCACTACTAGAAGAGATTGATGAGTTGGGGGAGGACAGCTAGCTGTAGCACAGACTCCCAAGAACGTTTTACATGCATGTTGTAGCCGGCTATTGCGACCTTTGAACGCGGAGCAGCCACGTGCACCCGAAAGCGGCACGATGCTCTCTCGACCGGTGCGCCGCTTCAATGCCGACGCCAGTGAGAGGTCGCGTCCGCTCTGACCGGGCATGAATGCGGCACTGATTTTTTCAGGCGGGAAGCACGCGCGGGTGATGAAGAGGGTTCGGGTTGGTCAGGACCGGCCGTGGCAGCGGTCCGGACGTCCGCAAACAAGAGATGATGTACATTAATATTGCTGCGTATATAATTAACAACGTAAATAATGTGCCAGTTGGACAAATATGATTGGAGATTTAGATGGAAATGGAATTCCCCGTCCTGTGCATGTTTATGTCTATGTGTGTGTGCGCGACGACTCTCGCGACCTGGAAGCGGGGGCGTGTTTTGATCGAGTTTTCTTTCTTGGTACGTTAAAAAATTAGTTTGTGTAATTCACATCTAGATGTTATTTAAGGATATCACATCTAAGCTCCCACAAGTATATAATGTAGCAACAAGAAATAAAAAAACTAGGACAAAAAAATAGACCACAAATAGAGTGGACATCAACTTAAAAAATTGTCCGCCAGTTCTCGTTTCTTTTTTCCGGGAACGCGCGTGTTCTATTTAAAACCACTGCTATGGGGAGATTCTTTACTCCATTATAGCCTCTTGTTTGATAGAGTTTCTCGCGTCTTGCTCTCTCACCCTCTCCATAGCAAACAAGATGACAGTATCCACTCTATCTCTCTCCTCACCGGTGGTCACAGAGTCCGGCCGAATCCCGTCCGCTGCGGGAGGTGAGGAGGTGCAGCATTGGCATTGTCGCTGTCGGCGACGGAGGAAGCCAATGCGTACCATCCTCTCAGAGCCGGCGCTGGCGCGGACGAAGATCCTCCGCGCCCTTGTTCGCTACCGTCGTGTGGGAAGATCCCGCCCGCCCGCCTAAACGACATCTCGCCCACCTGAGCTATAACTTCTTGTACTGGTCCAGCTCCCCAGGTCGCTGCGTGCGGGTTTTCTTCTATGCGACTACTCCCCAGCTCCCCATGTATAGTAGCTAGGGTTCGTCGACTGGTCCAACATCACCTACTAGTACTATTATAGAGGAAATGCCACTCGAAAAGTTGTCCTGATTTATGCCTCGGTGGAGGTATACATGTTGTTTCGACAAAAAGTACATGGTGGTTGTGCGGTCATTGTCCATATGGTGGTAGTACTATCACTGGTTAAATGAAGAAATGCTTTTTTTCTCGGGTATCCTGGTTTAGTTCGCATCAAGATAATTATGATGCTTCTGTTTGTTGGTGTACTTTTCATTAATTCTTATTGGCAATTGAGATGTCGTTGCTAATCTTGTAAAACAAAGTAACAACACTATATCCCTTTTTTATATTTTTAGAAACAGCAATGCGTATCTCCATACCCGAGCATGTCTTCCTCAATTTTAGTGGAACTCCACAAAATTGGATGGCCATTGTTGTTCCGCCTCACTGTCCTCTGCCACGTGGTTCTTCCTTCCTCGGGCTTGATTACTGAGAAGAAACAGACCACAGTGAGGATTTGTCAAACTTCATAGGTGCCTCACCCAAACTTGATGCCAAATGGATGATGCATCACCATGATGACCTATCGATGCTCATGGTTGCGCCTCATGGTTGCTCGGCTGGTGAAGCTGATCGATTTTCAATGAAAAACAAGTTGTCTTCCATCAGTGCTCTTCACTTGTTACGCACAAAGATGATATCCTTCGTCAGTTCACCTTGGTTGCGTTGGAGATGCAGTCGTCTTTCACGTTGGTGCAATTTTGTCACACAATTGGCTATGAACCAAATGTTTCCTCGAAGAAGGATCAACGTTGGTACTAAGAGCATAAGTTTTGTATTGATTTCTAAGCCTTCTCACAACTTTGTCTCCAGCTCCCCTGTAATTTTATTTGTCCAGCTATTAACTTTGATTTAAAAAATGGTGTGGACTAAAACCCGGATGGACGTAGTAGCCCTCCATTTTTATTTACTCCGCATATTAGATTTGACTAAAGTCAAACTTTGTAATACTCTTAAACCTTTCTGATAATTGAAATTAAAATTCTTTATTTGTACACACTCTCACATGTTTCCGATAATTTGGCGTATGTGTGCTTGTTCACTTAAGGGAGGGTAGTGTACCGCACGTGAAGGACAGGAAGTGCGACCAGGACGCGTGGGCGTGGATCGTTAGTTCATCGGAAGTAGTACTCCCTTCGTCTAGGTGTGTAGTAACTCATCTTATGAAAACCAAATAATTCCAAAACACTTAGGGCATGTACAATGGTTCTATCTTAAGAGTGCCATGTAGGATAAATGATGAGGTGGAGGAGAGAGAAATCGTAAGACAAGGCTTGTCTTCTCTTATTTAAGAGAAGACAAGAGATGATCTCTTAGCACAATT
Source organism: Triticum dicoccoides (assembly GCF_002162155.2). Lineage (NCBI taxonomy): Eukaryota > Viridiplantae > Streptophyta > Magnoliopsida > Poales > Poaceae > Triticum > Triticum dicoccoides. Next base: position 430,579,887 of record NC_041383.1, read on the forward strand.
TGTCTCACCACCTTTTTAGGAACAACTAATTATTTAAGATAAGGCTAAGAAATGACCCACTGTAGACATGTTTTTTGTCATCTCTAATTTATGTGCAAGACTTAAAATAAGACTATCTTATCAACCATTGTACATGCCCTTAGGTGTGGTGCATTAACTTCTACCTCGTTTTTTGTTCCTTGACATTTCAACCAATAAGAGATAAAGGGTGTGCATGCTTTTAATGACTTGAGACTATCAAACATGACATGCAGTGGTTAGTTCATTGCATGCAATACTATTAATTAGCAAATAAACATTAACGTTTCTCGTTTTCCCCTCCTCCTTGGTCACGGTGCACATCCTAAGATGACTTACTCACCTAGACGGAGCGAGTAGTAGTTTTCTTCACTGTACGTTAAATAAAGAGTTTCATTTCGTACTTACACAATTTAAAATGATTGCTATGGAGAGAATAAGAAAACCACTCCACTATATATTAGTCGTATACATGAGAGTACTATATGGACGCAGCTTCATTGACTTAGTGCACCTGCATTTGGGTTTATGACAGGTGGGCCCAAAATGTGGCTGGCTCACCTATCATACAGCCAAAAGCAGGTGCAGTGAAGGCACCAGAGCTCAGTCTGTACTACAGTAGTATATATATAAGCTGGAGCCTCAGCACTTGTTCGCTAGGGTTTGCACTCTCCACACTCTCGCCGCACTACATATATGTATACACGCTGGAGGCTCATCGTTCATTTGCTAGGGTTTGCTATATTCACAGTCTCTCACCCTCTCTTCACCAGATCTAAACAAGACTACGTTGGCCTCTTGTCTCTCTCTCCCCCCTCACATCTGGTGAAGGAGGCGTCTGTATCCCGTCGCATCAGGAAGGGGAGGAGGTGCAGCGTTCACTCTATCGCCTTCGGCGAGGGAGGCAATCCAATGCCGGCTGCGCTGTTCTCTTTCACCCAGCGCCTGTGCGGGAGGGCCACCGACCCCTTCTTCCTTGCTGCCATACGTAGTCTGGGTAGATCTGGCCTCCCGCCGCACGCCTTGCCACATCCCGACGACCCTAAGGTATAAGTTTCTTTGAAACCGTCGTTGCTCTAGCTGCATGTGGATCTTTTTCGATCTGTAGTCGAATCTAGGTCTTGGTTCAAAGAGGAAAGAAGGATGCGGTGGGCTGGAGCAAGAATCTAGGATGTGGTTCAATGAGGAAAGGAGGGACGGAAAGTAGTATAGACTGGCTATCCAGCCGCTTTGTTGGTCGACAAGGGAAAAAGGGGGTAACCTAGTACACACATCTGTAAGGAACCGATCTCTTTGTTGAAAAGGGAAAGAAACTAGGGGGTCGGGTAGTTTGTGCAGGACTAGATTTGCTGCCCTCACATCAGAAAAAGCTTCAAAGAGAACAAATATGGGACCAACGCATATATGCTGCTTGGCTACATACTCTCCATCACCCATTTATACGTGTCGACGCACATGGTGCTAGCATGTCCTGTACAGCTATTTTGCTGTTGTTAATCTAAGAATGCCGCCGGAAAATTGAAGCAATGCCACTGTTAAAAGTAAATTACATTTTTAACGAATGTTGTTTCAAGAGAATGTCTCTGTTAATATGAATCAATGCAATCGTTTTAGAAATGCTACTATCCTACTTTGTTTTTCATCCTAGATAAGTTAGATGCTTCTTTCTGTCACCGTTTGTTTCATCCTCCTTTAGCGGCAAGTAATTATTTCCTTTTTTGCCTCTGTTAAAACAGGGGTATCGATTCAACTTGTTGCTATTGCGACATTTTGCTTCGCTACTCGAAACACTTATGTTTTAAGAGTGTTTTGTGCAGTTCAACTTGAATGTCACACCGGTGACTTTGCTTAATTTTGGTGGAACTACACAAAAGGAGATTGAGATTTGTTTCCAGTCTTCGTGGTGAGTTGTTTCAAATCTTGGTATCATCCACATGATGTGCAGTGTGCTTTGAGATGTTGTGCTACTTGTTTTGGTACTGTTTTAAATAAATGTTGAATTGAAGCTATTGTATTGCTGTCTTTTCCCATTAAGTAGTGAACAAAAATGGAACAAAAATGGGACCACCCCCTTTATAAGCCAATAATTGATGCCACTCTCAGAATTAACTACTGAATCTTATTTCAAAACTGCAACAGTTGTTAGGGATTGGCGGGATTACCATTTTTGTGGCCGCATGTTTCATCCTCCTTTATTAGCCAGTAATTGATTCCTTTTTTGCCTCTGTTTAAATAGGGATATCTATTCAACTTGTTGCTATTGCGACATTTTGCTTCACTACGCGAAACACTTTGCTTGATTTCAATGCAACTGTACAAAACGAGATTGTATTCGTGTTGGCAGATTCGTATTTTATCTTGGTCTTCTCATGAAAGGTTAGTACAGGCCTTCATCCACATGATTGTGCAGTGTGCTTTGAGATGTTGTGCTACTTGTATTGGTACTGTTTTAAATAAGTGTTGAATTGAAGCTATTGTATTGCTGTCTTTTCCCATTAAGTAGTGAACAAAAATGGGACCAACCCAGACATGATGCTTGTTGCTTTGTTACAACAAACTCTGCATCACCCCCTTTATAAGTAGATGGAAGCACATATTGTTGTTGCGCCCACTCTCCCCTGGAACTGTTTATGCTTTTCGTTAATCTAATGCCGCTGGTAAAATTAAGCAATACCACTCTCAGAATGAATTATATACGGAATCTTAGTTCAAAACTGCAACACTTGTTAGGAATGGTAATATCCTGCTTTGTAGTTCTTTCTACATGTTTAACCAAGGTATTGTTAAGATAATGTCTCTGTTAAAATGAATCAGTTGCATTGTTTTAGGAATGGTACTTTTCTGCTTTGTCGTTCTTTATACATGTTGAAACAAGGCATTGTTAAGATAATGTCTCAGTCAATATGAATGAATTACACTGATGGAGAATTGCTACTCTCCTGCTTCGTTTCCCATTAAGATAAAGTAGATCAGTAGATGCTTTTCTTCTGGGAGTACAAGTCATCAACCATTATTTCTCAGTAATTGTTTCCCTTATACCTATTGTTGCTTACAGGGATATCAAAATTAAAGCACAGTTTTATTCCGACTTCGATTTTAGTTGAACTGCACAAAAGGAGCCAATGTGTCCAAGGCAAACTACTGCATTACTTGGTCCAGTTGGTCATTCCACTTTGCAGAAAGAAGCAGTCACTGTTTGCGCTACATTACAGAAGGAATGACCAAGAAGCTTTACAGAGTATTATTAGACGCTGGTGACATGACTAGTCTGCAGAGAGCATTGGCAATTTAATAACACGTGGAGTGCACTGGGCAAAAAGTGCCCAAAAAAGTACAAGAAGCTACGACAGGACTCCATGATCATAGGCATTACATATTTTGAATGGGAAAAGCTTGTCAAAGTTTAATCATTGATGTTAGCAAGAAGACGTTAGTTTAATATATTGGAATTGGAAAACCTTGTCAAAATTTGCTCATTGATGTTAGCCAGAAGACATGCATTTGATATTTTTGAGTGGAACGCCCTTGCTATGAGCAGTGTTGATTGTTTTTCCTATTCCTGTGTTCAGTTTAGAAGTAAATAGTTACTCTGCTGAGATATTCCTGTGTTAAGAGTTTGTTGTGAATATTGTCTATGTAATGCCAGGCCTTGTGTTTGATTGAAAGTTGAGCTTGGAATGTTGTGGCATGCGGCATCACAAGCTGTTCACCGTGCCTCTTGAGAATAATGCTTCATATTGTTTTGCATGTCGATCTAATGCCAGTGATTTGCTTGTTAAGAAGATCATCCTCTTCTGTTGTTTCCGTGCTTAAGAAGTTCATCGTCTTATGTTTCATTCATAGCCTATACGACAAGTCGGGTAGGTTAGACGTGAAACCATATGATCTTCCGACCAACTCATGATATTAGGCCGTGATTGGATCATCGTTTTCCAACCAAAACCGCTTGTAAAACTGACGCTTGTAAATAAAAGCAAATGGTCTCGGGCGAAGCGCTTGGTTGGTTGATTTCGACTAGTAAAATATCGGAAGTACTTCACACATGATAAAAACGCTGAATGACACTCGGACGATTGCTAATCCAGCCGTTAGCTGTTGTTTCAGCCTTGCCCATGGATGGCATGATACGCACGTCGTGCATGTATTGTCTGGTAATGTCGTCCATATTGCAGTGGTCGTAAAATATGCACTGGTCTCTCAAATTACACTCGTAACCCGCCGGTTTTACTTACAGACCTCGGGCCCTCGGTTTCATTATGCCTGTATTTTACGCATTGTTTCCGATGACGAGTAAATTACACTTGTATGTTAATACAGGTTTGAAATAAACTAGAGCTCCCAAGCGCGGCCTTACCGTTTCATGTCATCTCAGTTTCTTGAAGGTGCTCATAGGTGTCCGATGATCCTGGCTTCCTGAATGAGCAGCGGGCGCTGTAACAGACCATCCGTAGGGCCCGCCAGGCCCTCTCCATCATCCTTCGAGTTGTTGCGCTCGCAGTGGCGCCGAGCATTGTTAACATCGTCAACGAACATGAGGATTCAGGAGATGACTTTATTTTGACTGGATGACACTAGGGACCCACTAGGACCATAGCCATACGTACGCAAGTGCCTCCTTATTATGTACAACTATATATTTTTTTGCTTCCTCCTGGTTTCCTGACATCATGGCCCCACACCATTGTCAACCTATGTAGTCAATATAAACGAGAGAATTTCACAAGGTGCGGCCGACAGCTGGGACCAAGCAGCTCGAGCAGTATTTGTGTTTTTGAGGCGTGAGCACTGCAGAGTTTTTCTTGGCGATGATTTCGTTGTTGTTCATAGGAGAGCAGGGTATTAACTGGGTGGGCTGTGACCCTTCTAGCCCAGGCCAGATATCCAGCCCAGATACTAATTTTTTCAAGATGAAAATGACTAGCCCAGCTATACATTTTTTGAGGAATACCCAAGCAAGGTCAACTTGTTATTCTCCACCCCGCTGGGCTGCAAATCTTTCCTAGGAGGATGCATTAGGCTTAACAGGAAAATGGGCTTTAAAAAATAATAAATGGGATGTAATTATAAAAACTGGGCAGTAATTATAAAAAAATGCACCAAACACAAAATTAGTTTATAAAATATTATTTATGGATTTTGAAAATCTTAAATTTTCATTGTTGCGCGCGCAATGTTTCGTTGGATTTTTACGTAATACAAATTTATATTTAATCTGACTAGAAATTTTAGGATAAAAATATTTCAGATCCCATCAAAATGTGGGGAGTTTTATTGAATTTTTTCCTCAACGGTTGGTTGAAATTATTAATCGTTGTCCTAGCTAGAAAATGAGCTATACTTTTAACAAACTATAAATGGGGTGTAGTAATTCCATTGGAATTCAAAAATGGGTTGTACATTCTTACAAATCACAAATGGGCTATAAGTTCTCTGCCACGCACTTGTGGGCCTACTAAGTTGACGCGTCCCCTAAAAAAATAAGTTGACGCGTATGCAAGGCTTTGTCAACTTATTATAGTCAACACACGGTTCTAGCAGCAGTGGTCGTTGGATGTCTGTCCAACGGATGTCGTGCTTCTTCTTCAATCTTGGATATTCTCAGCTTTGGCCGCCCAAAAAATGATTCCTCCCGCTGACATCTAGGGCGCACCATTTCGGAGGCTGACCTGTGGGCCTACTAAGTTGGCGCGTACGAAGGGCTTTGTCAACTTAGTCAATATAAACGATTCTAGCTTTAGTGACCGTACGATGTCCATCCAACGGCCGTAGTGTTTCTTCAACCTCTGGTCTTCTTGCTCCAGCTACCCAAAGCAGCGCCGGTCGTGCCGCCTGCTCCTGTCTCCCGTGGCCGGCTGTGCTGTCGCGAAGGCCTCACCGCCCCCATACTACTCCTACCACTGGCCAGGCCATCCCTCCACTCACCCACACCCCCTGTTATTCTGCAGCGATGGCAGCCTCACATCGCAGCCGAACCAGTGATCCCTCGTACTCCTCTCTGCACAGGCTTCCACTGCTGTGTCTTCCCCGGCTCCGCGTCGTCCCCTTCCTAGGCCTTTTCATCGTCCACCGCCCTGGTGCTCTCGGCGCGGCGTGGTCAACATGGTCAATGATGTCTACTACACAACCTTATTCTTGTAGACGTTGTTGGGCCTGCAAGTGTACACATTTGTAGGACAGTAGCAAATTTCCCTCAAGTGGATGACCTAAGGTTTATCAATCCGTGGGAGGCGTAGGATGAAGATGGTCTCTCTCAAGCAACCCTGCAACCAAATAACAAAGAGTCTCCTGTGTCCCCAACACACCCAATACAATGGTAAATTGTATAGGTGCACTAGTTCGGCGAAGAGATGGTGATACAAGTTTAAAATAGATAGTAGAGATGAGTATTTGTAATCTGAAAATATAAAACAGCACGGTAACTAATGATAAAAGTGAGCGTAAACGGTATTGCAATGATAGGAAACAAGGCCTAGGGTTCATACTTTCACTAGTGCAAGTTCTCTCAACAATAATAACATAGATAGATCATATGACAATCCCTCAACATGCAACAAAGAGTCACTCCAAAGCCACTAATAGCGGAGAACAAACGAAGATATTATGGTAGGGTACGAAACCACCTCAAAGTTATTCTTTCGGATCAATCTATTCAAGAGTTCGTACTAGAATAACACCTTAAGACACAAATCAACCAAAACCCTAATGTCACCTAGATACTCCATTGTCACTTCAAGTATCCGTGGGCATGATTATACGATATGCATCACACAATCTCAGATTCATCCAACCAACACAAAGTACTTCAAAAAGTGCCCCAAAGTTTCTATTGGAGAGTTAAGAAAATGTGTGCCAACCCCTATGCATAGGTTCATGGGCGGAACCCGCAAGTTGGTCACCAAAACATACATCAAGTGGCACGTGATATCCCATTGTCACCACAGATAAACACGGCAAGACATACATCAAGTGTTCTCAAATCAAAGACTCAATCCGATAAGATAACTTCAAGAGGGAAACTCAATTCATCACAAGAGAGTAGAGGGGGAGAAACATCATAAGATCCAACTATAATAGCAAAGCTCGCGATACATCAAGATCGTGCCATAGAGAGAACACGAGAGAGAGAGAGAGATCAAACACATAGCTACTGGTACATATTCTCAGCCCCGAGGGTGAACTACTCCCTCCTCGTCATGGATAGCGCCGGGATGATGAAGATGGCCACCGGTGATGGGTTCCCTTTCGACAGGGTGCCGGAACGGGATCCTGAGAGTTTTTGGTGGCTACAGAGGCTTGCAGAGGCAGAACTCCCGATCTATCTTCGTTTTTTATGTTTTTAGGGTACGTAGGCTTATATAGGCGAAAGAAGTCGGTCGGGGGATGCTTGAGGAGCTCACGAGACAGGGGGGCGCGCCCAGTAGGGGGGCGCCCTCCTATCTCCTGGTCTCCTCGAGGATCTTCTGACGTGGACTCCAAGTCTCCAAGATCATATTCTTCCAAAAAATGACGACGCCGAAGGTTTCATTCCGTTTGGACTCCGTTTGATATTCCTTTTCCTCGAAATACTGAAACAGGCAATAAAACAACAATATGGGCTGGGCCTCCGGTTAATAGGTTAGTCCCAAAAGTAATATAAAAGTGTAAAATAAATCCCATAAACATCCAAAAGGGGTAATATAATAGCATGGAACAATCAAAAATTATAGATACGTTGGAGACGTATCAAGCATCCCCAAGCTTAATTCCTGCTCGTCCTCGAGTAGGTAAATGATAAAAATAGAATTTTTGATGTGAAATGCTACCTAGCATAATTCTCAATGTAATTTTCTTTATTGTGGCATGAATTTTTAGATCCAAATGATACAAAATAAAAGTTCATATTAACATGAAAATGGTGATACTTCAAGCGTACTAATCAAAGTAATCATGTCTTCCCAAAATAACATGGCCAAAGAAAGTTATCCCTACAAAATCATATAGTCTGGTTGTTGCTCTATCTTCATCAGACAAAGTATTTAATCATGCACAACCCCGATGACAAGCCAAGCAATTGTTTCATACTTTAATAATCTCAAACTTTTTCAACTTTCACGCAATACATGAGCGTGAGCCATGGACATAACACTATATGTGGAATAGAATGGTGGTTGTGGAGAAGACAAAAAGGAGAAGATAGTCTCACATCAACTAGGCGTATCAACGGGCTATGGAGATGCCCATTAATAGATATCAATGTGAGTGAGTAGGATTGCCATGCAACAGATGCACTAGAGCTATAAATATATGAAAGCTCAACAAAAGAAACTAAGTGGGTGTGCATCCAACTTGCTTGCTCACAAAGACCTAGGGCATTTTGAGGAAGCCCATCATTGGAATATACAAACCAAGTTCTATAATGAAAAATTCCCACTAGTATATGAAAGTGACAACATATGAGACTCTCTATCATGAAGATCATGGTGCTACTTTGAAGCACAAGTGTGGAAAAAGAGATAGTAGCATTGTCCCTTCTCTCTTTTTCTCTCATTTTATTTTTTTTCTCTTTTTTTCTTTTTCTTTTTTTCTTTTTTTTCCTTTGGCCTTTTTTTTCTTTTTGGCCTTTTTTTCTTTCTTTTTTTTCTTTTTGTAAAGTCTGAAGTCTCATCCCGACTTGTGGGGGAATCATAGTCTTCATCATCCTTTCCTCACTAGGACAATGCTCTAATAATGAAGATCATCACACTTTTATGGATTTACAAGTCAAGAATTACAACTCAAAGCTAGAACACGATATGACTCTATATGAATGCCTCCGGTGGTGTACCGGGATATGCAATGAATCAAGAGTGACATGTATGAAAATTATGAAGGTGGCCTTGCCACAAATACGATGTCAACTACATGATCATGCAAAAAGCAATATGACAAAAGTAATGCATGTCATATGAACGGAACGGTGGAAAGTTGCATGGCAATATATCTAGGAATGGCTATGGAAATGCCATAATAGGTAGGTATGGTGGCTGTTTTGAGGAAGGTATATGGTGGGTGTATGGTACCGGCGAAAGTTGCACGACACAAGAGAGGCTAGCAATGGTGGAAGGGTGAGGGTGTGTATGATCCATGGACTCAAGATTAGTCAAAAGAACTCATATACTTATTGCAAAAATCTAGAAGTCATCAAAAACAAAGTATTACGCGCATGCTCCTAGGGGGATAGATTGGTAGGAAAAGACCATCGCTCGTCCCCGACCGCCACTCATAAGGAAGACAATCAATAAATAAAATTGTGCTCCAACTTCATCACAAAGCGGTTCACCATACGTGCATGCTATGGGAATCACAAACCTCAACACAATCATTTTTCATAATCACCTCCACTAGCATGACTTTAATATCACTACCTCCATATCTCAAAACAATTATCAAGTATCAAATTGATCATAGCATCCAATTCACTTTCTATGATAGTTCTTATTATACCCAACTTGGATGCTCATCATTCTAGGACCAAATTTGTAACCATAGCAAATACCATGCTGTTCTAAAAGACTCTCAAAATAATATAAGTGAAGCATGAGATACTAGAAATTTCTACAAAATATAACCACCGCCGTGCTCTAAAAGATATAAGTGATGCACTAGATCAGATGACAAACTACTCCGAAAGATATAAGTGAAGATCAATGAGTAGTCGAATAATTGTGCAACTATGTGAAGACTCTCTAACATTAAGGAATTTCATATCTTGGTACTGTATTCAAAAAGCAAGCAAAATAAAATGACATTGCAAGGATAGCACAACTCATGTGAAGAAACAAAAACTTAGGCTCAACCGATACTAACCGATAGTTGTTGAAGAAGAAAGGTGGGATGCCTACCGGGGCATCCCCAAGCTTAGATGATTGATACTTCTTGAAATATTATCTTGGGGTGCCTCGGGCATCCCCAAGCTTGAACTTTTGTGTCTCCTTAATTCCTCTCATATCATGGTTTCTTATTTTTATCAAAAGCTTCATCCACACCAAACTCAACAAGAACTCGTGAGATAGGTTAGTATAAACCAATGCAAAACCTTATCATTTTCTATTGTAAAAAATCACTAAAATTATTATTCAACATTGCATACTAAATGCCTCTGCATATTTAATACTCCTATCGTCAAATAGAATCATTAAAGAAGCAAGCTTATGCAAACAATGCAAACATAACAGCAATCTGCCAAAACAGTATAGTCTGTAAAGAATGCAAGATTCATCATACTTCCCTAACTTGAAAAATTATGAAATTAAATTCCCACTGTAGTAAATTTATCAGAGCTCAATATGCAAAAAGTTTCAACATTATACCATTCTCTTACTTTTCTAGGGAATGTTTGCAACAGCGGTAAACTTTCTGTTTTCAAACAGCAACATGTATACTAGCAAAATAAGCATGGTAAAGGCTATCCTTGACATTTTTTTTGAAACTAAAGATGCAAAACATTAATCTAAATAAAATCAAGCAAATACTAACAAAAGAAAATGACGCTCCAAGCAAAACACATATCATGTGGTGAATAAAAATATAGCTCCAAGTAAAGTTACCGATGAACGAAGACGAAAGAGGGGATGCCATCCGGGGCATCCCCAAGCTTAGGCTCTTGCCACTCCTTATTCCATAGTCCATCAAATCTTTACCCAAAACTTGAAAACTCCACAACACAAAACTCAACAGAAAACTCGTAAGCTCCGTTAGTATAAGAAAATAAAACAACCACTTAGGTACTGTAATGAACTCATTCTAAATTCATAATGGTGTAATATCTACTGTACTCCAACTTATCTATGGTTCATACCACTTAATACTAGCCATAGATGCATCAAAATAAGCAAACAACACACAGAAAACAGAATCTGTCAAAAACAGAACAGTCTGTAGTAATCTTTGTCAAACGTATACTTCTGGAACACCAAAAATCCTAAAAAATTAGGAAGTCCTAAGCAATTGCTTTAACAATCCATAGAAAAAATAATCAGATCGTTAGCACGTTTCTGTGAATTAACAAAACTAATTTACTGGCTGTAAAAGTTTCTGATTTTTAGCAGGATCAACACCACTATCACCGTAAGCTATCCTAAAGGTCTTACTTGGCACTTTATTGAAACAAAAGCTATAAAATATGGTTAATACAGTAGCATAATCATGTGGGCACACAAAAACAGTAAGGATAAATATTGGGTTGTCTCCCAACAAGCGCTTTTCTTTAATGCCTTTCTAGCTAGGCAAGATGCTGGCAATGATGCTCACATAAAAGATAAGAATTGAAACATAAAGAGAGCATCAAGAAGCATATGACTAGCACATTTAAGCCTAACCCACTTCCTATGCATAGGTATTTTGTGAGCAAACAACTTATGGGAACAATAATCAACTAGCATAGGAAGGTAAAACAAGCATAGTTTCAAGATTTTCAACACATAGGGAGGAAACTTGATATTATTGCAATTCCTACAAGCATATGTTCCACCCTCATAATAATTTTCAGTAGCATCATGAATGAATTCAACAATATAACCAACATCTAAAGCATTCTTTTCATGATCTACTTCCATAGAATTTTTACTACTCTCCACATAAGCAAATTTCTTCTCATGAATAGTAGTGAGAGCTAACTCAACAAAATAATTATCATGTGAGGCATAATCCAATTGAAAACTAAAATCATGATGACAAGTTTCATGGTTATCATTATTCTTAATAGCATACAAGTCATCACAATAATCATCATATATAGCCACTTTGTTCTCATAATCAATTGGAACCTCTTCCGAAATAGTGGAATCATCACTAAATAAAGTTGACACTCTTCCAAATCCACTTTCATAATTTTCACAATAATATTCAACATCCTCCAAAATAGTGGGATCACTACTTCCAAACCCACTTTCATCAATATAATCATCATAAATAGTAGGCATACTTTCATCATAATAAATATTCTCATCAAAACTTGGGGGACTAAAAATATCATATTCATCAAACATAGCTTCCCCAAGCTTGTGGCTTTGCATATCATTAGCATCATGGATATTCAGGGAATTCATACTAACAACATTGCAATCATGCTCATCATTCAAAGATTTAGTACCAAGCATTTTAATGCATTCTTCTTCTAGCACTTGAGCACAATTTTCTTTTCCATCATTCTCATGAAAGATATTAAAAAGATGAAGCATATGAGACAAACCTAACTCCATTTTTTTGTAGTTTTCTTTTATAGACTAAACTAGTGATAAAACAAGAAACAAAAAGATTCGGTTGCAAGATCTAAAGATATACCTTCAAGCACTCACCTCCCCGGCAACGGCGCCAGAAAAGAGCTTGATGTCTACTACACAACCTTCTTCTTGTAGACGTTGTTGGGCCTGCAAGTGCACAGGTTTGTAGGACAGTAGCAAATTTCCCTCAAGTGGATGACCTAAGGTTTATCAATCCGTGGGAGGCGTAGGATGAAGATGGTCTCTCTCAAGCAACCCTACAACCAAATAACAAAGAGTCTCTTGTGTCCCCAATACACCCAATACAATGGTAAATTTTATAGGTGCACTAGTTCGGCGAAGAGATGGTGATACAAGTGCAAAATAGATAGTAGAGATGAGTATTTGTAATCTGAAAATACAAAAACAGCAAGGTAACTAATGATAAAAGTGAGCGTAAACGGTATTGCAATGATAGGAAACAAGGCCTAGGGTTCATACTTTCACTAGTGCAAGTTCTCTCAACAATAATAACATAGATAGATCATATAACAATCCCTCAACATGCAACAAAGAGTCACTCCAAAGCCACCAATAGCGGAGAACAAACGAAGAGATTATGGTAGGGTACAAAACCATCTCAAAGTTATTCTTTCGGATCAATCTATTCGAGAGTTCGTACTAGAATAACACCTTAAGACACAAATCAACCAAAACCCTAATGTCACCTAGATACTTCATTGTCACTTCAAGTATCCGTGTGCATGATTATACGATATGCATCACACAATCTCAGATTCATCCAACCAACACAAAGTACTTCAAAGAGTGCCCCAAAGTTTCTACCGGAGAGTCAAGAAAACGTGTGCCAACCCCTATGCATAGGTTCATGGGCGGAACCCGCAAGTTGGTCACCAAAACATACATCAAGTGGCACGTGATATCCCATTGTCACCACAGATAAACACGGCAAGACATACATCAAGTGTTCTCAAATCAAAGACTCAGTCCGATAAGATAACTTCAAGAGGGAAACTCAATTCATCACAAGAGAGTAGAGGGGGAGAAACATCATAAGATCCAACTATAATAGCAAAGCTCGCAATACATCAAGATCGTGCCATAGAGAGAACACGAGAGAGAGAGAGAGAGAGATCAAACACATAGCTACTTGTACATACCCTTAGACCCGAGGGTGAACTACTCCCTCCTCGTCATGGATAGCGCCGGGATGATGAAGATGGCCACCGGTGATGGGTTCCCCCTCCGGCAGGGTGCCGGAACGGGCTCCCGAGAGGTTTTTGGTGGCTACAGAGGCTTGCGGCGGTGGAACTCCCGATCTATCTTCGTTTTTGATGTTTTTAGGGTACCTAGGCTTATATAGGCGAAAGAAGTCGGTTGGGGGATGCTCGAGGGGCCCACGAGACAAGGGGCGCGCCCAGTAGGGGGGGCGCCCTCCTATCAATTGGTCTCCTCGAGGATCTTCTGACATGGACCCCAAGTGTCCAGGATCATATTCTTCCAAAAAATGACGTTGTCGAAGGTTTCATTCCGATTGGACTCCGTTTGATATTCCTTTTCCTCAAAATACTGAAACAGGCAATGAAACAGCAATATGGGTTGGGCCTCCGGTTAATAGGTTAGTCCCAAAAGTAATATAAAAGTGTAAAATAAAGCCCATAAACATCCAAAAGGGGTAATATAATAGCATGGAACAATCAAAAATTATAGATAAGTTGGAGACGTATCAGTCAACGACCGACTTCCATCGGAAGAGTACTGTACGTGGAGAGGCTGACAGCTGGGTCCACGGCGGCCGCAAGTAAGTGCCTCCTTATTATGCGCAAAATAATTATTCCTCCACATGACAGCATGGACCCACCGGATGGGCCACCTTATTTCGTGAAAAAAATGTTTCCTCCCTGACTGCTGGGACCCACCGGACGGGCCACCGTATTTCGCGAAAAAAATGTTCCTCCCGCTGTCAGCTCAGACCCACCGGAAGTGCCTCCTTATTACGCACAAAAAATGAATACTCCCCCTGCTAGCTGGGACCCACCTTGGTGGGAGGCTAACTTGTGGGCCTACTAAGTTGATGGGGATGGAGGGCTTTGTCAACTTAGTCAATATGAACGATTCTAACTCTAGTGACCGTACGATGTCCATCCAACGGCCGTAGTGCTTCTTCAACCTCTGGTCTTCTTGCTCCAGCCACCCAAAGCAGTGCTGGTCGTGCCGCCTGCTCCTGCCTCCCGTGGCCGGCTGTGCTGCCGCGGAGGCCTCACCGCACCCTACTATTCCCACCGCTGGCCAGGCCCTGTGGCGATGGCAGCCTCACGCCGCAGCTGAACAAGTGAACCCTCATACTCCTCTCCGCGTGGGCATCCACTGTCGCGTCTTCCCCGGCTCCATGTCATCCCCTTCCTAGGCCTCGCCGTCATCCAACGCCCTGGTTCTCTCGGCGTGGCGTGGTCAACGTTGTCAAGGAACGACTTCCATCGGACGTGGACTATATGTGGAGAGGCTGACAGCTGGGTCCATGGTCGCAGCAAGGAAGTGCCTCCTTATTACTTGGAAAATAATGATACCTCGACCTAACAGCAGGGACCCACCGGACGGGCCACTATATTTCGCGAAAAAACGTTTCCCCCCTGACTGTTGGGACCCACCAGCTACGTCTTCCCACGCAAGGAAGTGCGTCCGAAAAAAAACGATTCGCCCCCCTGACTGCTGGGACCCACCAGCTACATCTTCGCACGCAAGGAAGTGCCTGACAGTCGGGACCCACCTGGTTGAAGCGTACGTAGCTTGTCATTCTGGTCGCGAACGTGTACGTACATATATAGTGGTGGATGTAGAGGTGCGCACGTGCCATAGTAGAGGCGCGTACGTGTCGTAGTAGAGGCGCACATGTAGCATGTACTTGTACATACAACGGCTAGTGTGCAAGAAAGAAAATACAGCCACGTATGTGTACATATGGGCGGGGTCTCGAATGCCTACTCGCACATACGTACGGCCAGGGCTCGTGTACATGGCTGGGTCGGAACGGAGAAACAACGTCATTGTCGTGTTCATGGGGAGCCAACCGGCTAGGTCGGAACGGAATGCGTCGTCATGTTCATCGGGAGGGCTTGGATGGAACAAGCGATGGAAACGAGGCCTGGAGTACCGCAGAATGGAGGAAACGGCCTTGTGTTCGACCGGCCACGTTTGAAAAAGGGTCCTGTTCATCGGGAGGGGTCCGGCGTACCGCAAAACGGAGGATACGGGCCTCCCACGGTCAAAACGGGGGTCCTGTTGATCGGGATGGGTGTGGCGTACCGCAAAACGGATGAAACGGACTTGTGTTGGAGCGCTACGGTCGAAACGGGGGTCCTGTTCATCGGGAGGGTTGTGGCGTAGTGCAAAACGGTACTCCACGGGATACTGTTCATCTCCACCGTCGACCTCCTCCAGCCTCCACGGGCTCCTGTTCATCCAGCCTCCACCGCGGCTACTCCATCGGCTACTGTTCAACTACCCCTCCACGGGTACCCCTCCACCATCTACTGTTCATCCAGCCCTCCACGGGGTCGTCCTGTTCATCCAGCCCTCCACACCACCGGGTCATGTTCATCCAGAGGCAACGCCACCGCTCACTGTTCATCCACC
>NC_041383.1:430596050-430608006 GCF_002162155.2 Triticum dicoccoides
TCGATCGGGTTCAGTTAACAGCCAGCGATCGATCACTCGGGTTCAGTAACGCGTAGCCTACAGTGCAATCGCTCGGGTTCAGTTAGATCCCAACGCCTCGCTCGGGTTCAGTTAGAGCCAACGCCTCACACACACGCGCATACGTGTATGAGAGAAACGTGCATCGCTCGGCCCCCGACCTCCCACCGTAACCGGGAACTCCCTGAAATTTTCCTCACCCTCGCTTCTACCACGGTTTTTCCCGTCATGGACGGCCCAAAGAATGTCATGCAGCTGCGTCTCCGCCCCCCCCCCCCAGGACGAAAAGCCCATTTTCTGTCATGATTTTTTGTCATAGAAGTAGGAGCCCACCACATCTATGATGATACCGGGTTTTGTCACAATTATCATCATAGAAGTGTCATATGTATGACAGAAAAAAAAATTGTTCGGCCCAAAATGTCATGGATGTGTCTTTTTTTTGTAGTGTCTTCAGAGGTAGGTAAGTTATTGTTGTCCTTCGAGTCCTCATGATCAGCGTGTTTAGGGCTGTACTAACCCTCCTCCCTCTTGTCCATTTTGGATGTGGGCTCGACGAGGTGGTCTTCGGCGTTGTCTGGGGTTTCATTATCTCCGGTGCCGGTAGTGCTATACTTTGCCCGACGCGATCGTGAGCGGCGCCACTGATGCCGGGGCTTTCATGGTTCGTCGACGGGCTTGTCCTTGCCTGGGTCTTGAACGTCATCATCCTCTTTTTCCTTAGGATTATCCACCATGTATGCACCGTAGGTAGAAGTGGCTGTCCAATGCCCTTTAGTAGGCGGGTTTTGGATTTGTTCGGTGTCGACCTCATCGTCCATGTCGTCGATGTCTTCGGAGGCGTAGTATAGCATGTCGGTTAAATCCTCGACAGTGGCTATTAAGTGGGTGGTGGGTGGGGTGTAAAATTCCCCGACCTTAGCCCCAAGCCTGTGTTGGGTGTAGTTCTGAGGCGAAGCTTCTGTAATGGCAAGAGATTGTATCAAGCCTAGTGCTTCATCTAAAAGTGAAATTTGGATGGGAGTCTCCGGATCTGCGGGGCCGGGCACTTGATTGAGTTTGGGGGGCGTAGACCTCCACAGCTCGGAGTTATCCTCCAGAGGCGAGTCCGGCTCTCCGATGACTGGGAGAGTCCCGTTTGATTCCGGGGTTACCAACGGCGTGATCACATCTGGGTCTCCGGCTTAGAGTTCCATGATAGGATAGAGTCCGGCGGGGTCGATCCTCCCGTGGTCGGAAAATGTGATCTGCCTCGGATCTAAGGCCGAGGCAGGTGTGAGCATTGACCCCTGGACGGGATCTGATAGCGGATCTGGAGGACCTCTTCATGGGGGTGGGGAGCGGCAGTCGGGGCCGTGAACCCCTCAAAGATCATATCCCCTCGGATAACAACAACGTAATTCAAGTTCCCAAACCTGATCTCGCAACCAGGGGCGTAGCTGTCGACCTGCTCAAGGCGGCCGGCCGACTCGGCACATAGCACAAAGCCGCCAAACACAAAAACCTGTCCAGGGAGAAAAGTCTACCTGGACATAGTATCATCGTTGATGAAGAGGCGCGCCATCAGTCCTTCCGTTGACAACACATCAGAGCTCTCAATGAAAGCACCAATGTCATTGTCAAAACCGGCAGATCTCGGGTAGGGGGCCCAAGTTGTATGTCTGAGGATCAATGGTAACAATTGACGAAGGGACACAATGTTTACCCAGGTTCGGGCCCTCTTAAAGGAGGTAAAACCCTACGTCCTTCTTGATTCTATTCGATGAGTATAGGGGTTACAAGAGTTGATCTACCTCAAGATCATAAGGGCTAAACCCTAGATTGTCTAGCCTATGAATGTTATAATTCCGCCTCCGGTCTAAACCCTTCGAATTATATAGATACCGGAGGGGCCTAGGGTTGTACAGAGTCGGCTTACAGAGAAAGGAAATAGCATATCCGAACACCTAATCTTGATGTTCACGCATACAGGAGTCCTAACCAGACACGGGAGGTGGTCTTCTTCCTTCATCTTGATAGCCCATAAGTCCGACCCATATGGAATAGGCCAGACGCCTGAGGACCCCCTAGTCCGGGACTCCCTCAGCAGAACTACCCCTTTTATAGTTGCCTTGGTCCTCTTCCCCCGAAAATAGTGGTAGGAAGGGCTACCACACGGCGATAATTCAAAGGGGGACAGGAACCCAGGCTTATCCTGACAAAAGGTGGTCTACGCATGCTAAAGTTGTTATCCATGATGTGCTGCAAGCTCCACGGTGACCTCTATCCTGGCGCGCCGCACCATCCTGGTCTTCTTTCACCAAAGCGGAAGGCTTTTGGACTCGCTTTGGGGGAGGTAGACGCAGATACCCCCTTACCACCAAAGAGGAAACTGTCCTGGTCATGCTTGTTGGCACGGAACTATTGTCGTCACCTGCCTAGGCGAGGTCATCCACGTGAAGGCCACATGACCACGTGACCCGTGTAGTGCGGGCCCCCCGAGCGAGAGGGCGCCTCACCAGGGAGGAGGCTCGGGAGGCTGCTTGCCGCCTGATGTTGTCTTCTGTTGAGTCCTGCCTTGTGGCGGGGGTCCTCGCAAGGTGACTTGCTTCACGCCACCTATGGTTGGGCCACCTCTTGTGTTTGGGCCAGGGGCCGCTTCCTAGGCCGCAGGCAGATGGCCTGTGGTACCCTGGTTCCCACTGGGCTGGCATCCTCCCTCGAGATCTGGTGGTTGACTTTGGCAATGAGATGCAAACTACGGAAGACGGTTTGACGCAGAGGGATGGTTGTGCAGCGGCAGTAGTCGCACATCGCATGTAGCTGTTGGGATCGCGGAAATTGGTGGCGACAACACATGCATGACGTCAACGGTAGTGCTACTCAAGCATCTAGTCTCTAGCTCTAGAGTGAAAACCTAGGTCAGGTAGGTTATACCTACCAATGGTGATATTTTTATGTCGTGACGTTTAAGGCATTGCTCAGATATGCCCGTACTGGTTTTTCAGGGTGAAAATCTAGAACTTGACCTTGAGTGGTTGGATCCAGTGATAACAGCACTTCAGTGTTGATCCCTTCATGAAAGCGTTGATGCTGAAGAACCTTGACGTTCATTTGGTGTCATGAGATGGTTGGTGTGGATATGATCGTTGTTGTAGTT
The DNA here is from genome assembly GCF_002162155.2 of Triticum dicoccoides. NCBI lineage: Eukaryota > Viridiplantae > Streptophyta > Magnoliopsida > Poales > Poaceae > Triticum > Triticum dicoccoides. The sequence continues at coordinate 430,599,208 of NC_041383.1, forward strand.
TGTCAATCAAAGATCTGATTGTTTTTTTCGTCGCCTACACATAGCTTTGGCCTTGCATGGCTTTGCTATTTAATGACGTTTTTTTTGCGTGTGAGTTTTGGTGTTGGTTTTGTGCATCTTAGTTATGCAGAGGCCACGTGTGTCCTCCTGGTGTTTGTATCATCTTAATGCTTCATCCTAAGTCAACAAAATCCACCCTTTATCGAAAAAGGTGTACCTGAGTCTTTTTTTGGAAACAAAATGCCCAAGACTTTATTCATTGGAAATAACAGTTACATTGTTTATGAGGATAGGTACAATTTCAATTGGAGGTTCTGTTGGAAATATGCACTAGAGGCAATAATGTTTGTATTATGTTATTTTCGTATTCATAATTAAAGTGTATATATTCTATGCTATAACAACTATGATCCTAGAATACACGATTCAGTGGAAAACTCATATGCACATGTTGAATGATAAACGGCTAAATAAAGATTCCTAGTGTTGCCTCTAGGACTAGCTCAAGTGTTGTTGGTGATCACATTTTCTGGATCTTAAGATACCGTTTAAAGTGTTAAACGATAGTCGTAAAACAAGATTGAGATTATGACATTAGAAGAACGATCATATTGAATCGACCCAAATTAGTCTGTTATGAATTGAGTAATATCGTCTATTATCAATTGTAATAAGGCAGAGTATTAACGTGTGATTTTGCTCCTTGGACCATGAGAGCATCATAGTCACTTCTTACCATATGGTGAGCTTTGGGGTTGCTCAAATGTCACATGTAACATGGTGATCATAATGACAACTTACAAGTTCATCAGAAAGTTTGACAAGGGACTAGATAGCTCGGGAGTGGGATTTGCTCATATGATGATGGAGAGATATTCTTAGGGCCTCTTGGTGTGACAACATCCATTATCGTCTGGCTAGACACAGGTGACTACATCACGGAGATGCCGGAACACAACAACGAGAAAGAAGAACAAAACCGGTAGTGAGGATTTCAGTATAGTGAGCATAGTGATGACCCAGGAGGATACTGATGCATCCCAGGTTTTATAAAGTATCACGAAGCAAAGGAAACATCACATGAGAACCAAAGGTTCGCTCATCGTGCGCTCATAGGGATCAATATGGACATCCAGGGTTCCGTTGTCGGTCATTAAACGAATGATTTCTTTCATGTCTATGACTTACCGAACCTACGGGGTCACAAGCTTAAGGCAATCACGATTTGTTGAGTGTTAGTAGGAAAAGAGTGATGAGAATGTATTTGTGTAATAGTTTCATTAATATTAAGAATAGTTCCGAGAGGATCCGGAAGCGTTTCAGGGTCACCTGAAGGGTTTCAGTGAATATCGGGTAATACCGAGTATTACCGATAATTATATATAGGTGGGAAATATTTTCGGGGATTTTAAATTGTATGTAAAACAGTCTGAAAGTATTTAGAACAAATTTATAAATAATTAAATATCAACGGGCCTAAAAAGGCCAAGAGGTGGAAGGCAACTTGGGCTACCAAGGCCCAACTGGGGGAGGCGCCTCCTTCCCTAAGGAAGGAGGACGAATTGGAGGGGGGTTTTCCTCCTCCCCTCCTCAGGTCGGCGCACCAAGGGGCGAACTTCTCCCCTTGGTGGCAGCCCCTCCTCTCTCCTCTATACTATATATACTATAGGATTTTGTCCATTGAGACACAAGTTTTGGAGCCTCCACTAGTTCTTCTAGTTCTAGTTCTAGTTGGTCCTAGTTGTCTAATTAGAGCTAGGATAATCCTCTTGTCCTCATAATTAGGATCTCTGTGTGGTTCTAATCTCCACCCTCTAATTCTCTGGTGACAATTAGCTCTGGACGGCAAAGCACTGCCAGATCGTGAAGGTTGAACACTTGCAACTGAGTAGAGAGGTCGTGTTTTTGGTCTTTAGTTCGAGGGACCATTCGTCGGTGGTACGAGGGATCATTCATCGATGGTTCGAGGGATTCCAAGTACGATGTACACCAACACATTCTTCTTTCGCTGCAAATCAGTGATGGTAACGATCGTGATCCCAATCCGTTATGCATCTTCATATTGTTCTTGGGTATGCGTAGGCACGATTTTTTTTTGTTTTCTACTATGTTTCCCAACAATGGTATCATGAGCAGTTATATGAGTAGATGCGGCTTGCGATCTAGATCACATTTGATTGGAGGGTTGATGTTCTTGCTATGCTTCCCTCGAGTGTTGCTTTGGTTCAATTCATTCACGACATGGTGTCGCTTTCACAAGGTTCTGACAATCGATCAGCTCTGGCTGTCGACGATCTGCTAACAGTTCCTTAGGCTTCGCCATATTTGAGAATAGTGAACTGTTGCATACACAAGGGGGTGCCAAATATGGATGATCTTCTAGGGGGTCACGCGTATTAGACGAAGTTTAGTGTTGGGGACGAGACTTTTAATTAAGTCTCTTCTTTCAATCACACCCCGAAACTTAATCTAGCATCAAGAATCATCGCCTAAATTGTGGATGTAGGTAGCTAGTATTATTTGTTAAAACTAGTTAACCAAGTAATTAAAATTTTGCTAAAACCAATTACAGGATGTCTAACTTGGTTTTGCACGGTATGCATATGATGTTGCAACCTCTATGACACTCTAGCATCACGGAGTACGTCATGTCCACATGAGTACAGACGAGGTGAGAGGTGAAAGATGGATATGGTCGGACCATATATGTAGATAACACTTGGTTGTCTTGGAGTTTAGGCAGAATCGTTCTGAGCTCGAAGCACAAAGCATCGAAAGATGAACAAGAGTCATATGGTGATATGATCGGCAATTGCTTGCCCATCGGTCAAAATTCTCATCATCAGTGATGTCCACATCAATGACCAAGAACTAGATTTGGATCTTGAATCACTCACTATCAATTATGATAGATATTGATTTGAGTGGGAGTGCACTTTATATTAAACATGTTTAATCACTAGTGCAAACTTAATTATGAAAATGTCTAAGTTGAATCTTGTGTTTATTGTTGAAAATTTGGCACCTCTGTTTGAGAAAGAAAAGTTGTCTGCTAATGGTGGAAACTATGAGGATTGGATCCACACTGTGATATCTGTTCTCAAGAGTGCTAAGAAACGATATGTGTTGGATCAACAAATTGGTGACTACCCGGTGCCTGGAGTGTCTCAAGATGTCATTAGTGTGTTTATGTCTCGCAAGAATGATTTCATTGTCATAAAAATTATTATGCTATCATGCATGGATCAAGTGTTACAGAAACATTATCAAGAACTCAGTTCCATTGAGATTGTCAATGCACTGGAATTTCTGTTTCACAAAGACCCAGCTAAAGTTCATGAGGTGACTAAGGCAATGATTGAATGCAAGATAGTTGAGCAAGGTGACAGATTTGCAAACTATTATGATAGTGTGACTACAATGGTAGTAGATATTCCCAAAACACCAGAGAATGATTTGACATTCTCTTTGCTTTATGAAGCAATGCTCAAGAACCATGAAATTGGATTGCAGAATCAACAAAGCTGTTGATAAACAAGACAGGAAGTTTCAAAAGAAAACTCAACACCAGGGTGGAGCTTCTCGTGAGACTATATGTTTTTACTACAAAGAGGAAGGACACTGGAAAAGAAATTTCTTGAAGTATCTAGAGGATAAGAAGAACAAGTCTTCTAGTAAAGGTATAAAAGTTATACAAGTTAATGTTATTGATATTCTACTCAGCAAAAATTACATGTCATGGTTATTTGATACTGGACCTGTTGCTAATATTTGCAACATGATGCAGGGACTACGGAATGTTCAGAAGCTAAGTAGAAATGAAGTTGTTATGTGAGTCGAGAATGGTGATGAGAGCTGCTCAAGCCGTCAGTGTCATGTCTTTGAATTTACCTTCAGGATTGGTTTTAAAACTAAGTAACTGTTATTTTGTACCGAAGTTATGTAAAAACATAATCTCTGGTTCATGTTTGATAAATGATGGTTATTCTTAGAAATCTGAGAACAATGGTTGTTCAATATATTATAAGCATATGTTTAGTGGATTTGCACCCATGATTGGTGGATTATTCATATTAGATCTTGATACGTCTCCAACATATCTATAGTTTTTTATTGTTCCATGCTATTAAACTATCAATCTTGGATGTTTTATATACATTTACAAGCAACTTTATATCATTTTTTGGGACTAACCTATTAACTTATTGCCCAGTGCCTGTTGCTATTTTTTGCTTGTTTTTGGCTTCGCAGAATATCAGTACCAAATGAAGTCCAAATGCCACGAAACTTTTTGGAGATCTTTTTATGGACATAAGGGACACTAGAAGCTTTGGGAGAAGACTAGATGTGGGAGCATGGGCCCACAACTCACCAGGGCACGCCCAGGGGGAGCAGGCGCGCCCTGATGGGTTGTGAGGCCCACATGGCTCTGTTTGACTTAACTCTGCATCTATAAATACACATAAATTGGGAAACCAATAGGGGAGTCTAAGAAATACTTTTTCCGCCGCCGCAAGCCTCTGCTATCGAGAGATCCCATATGGGGACCTTTTCTGGCACTCTACCGGAGGGGGAATCGATCACGGACGGGTTCATCATCAACCTTGCTACCCCTTCGATGATGTGTGAGTAGTTTACCACACACCTATGGGTCCATAGTTAGTAGCTATATGGATTCTTCTCTCTCGATGTTTCTCAATACAATGTTCTCCTTGTTGTTCTTGGAGATCTATTTGATGTAATGACTTTTTCGGTGTATTTGTTGAGATCTAATGAATTCTGAGTTTATGATCAAATCTATCCATGAATATTATCTGAGTTTTCTCTGAACTATTTTATGCATGATTAATATAGCTTCGTGTTTCTTCTCCGATTTATTGGTTTGGTTTGGCCAACTAGATGTATTTATCTTGCCATGGGAAGAGGTGCTTTGTAATGGGTTCGATCTTGCGGTGCTCATACCCAGTGACAGAAAGGGACATGACATGTATGTATCATTGCTATTAATGGTAAAACGATGGGGTTTATACAGATGTGAGTCTATCTTGTCTACATCATGTCATCTGGCCTAATGCATCACTTTGTTTTTCCATGAGCTTAATACACTAGATGCATGTTGGATAGCGGTCGATGTGTGGAGTAATAGTAGTAGATGCAGGAAGGAGTCGGTCTACTAATCTAAGAAGTGATGCCTATATGTTTGATCATTGCCTTGGATATCGTCATAATTATTTGCTTTTCTATCAATTGCTCGGCCACAATTTGTCTACCCATCGTATGTTATTTTCTCGAGAGAAGCCTCTAGTGAAAACTATGGCCTCCGGGTCTATCCTTTATATAAAAATCCTAAAAATACCTTGCTGCAATTTTATTTTATTTATTTTATTTTGTATTCTTTTCAGATCTATCTATCAAATCCTAAATAATTTAATCTTGCTCATAACCGTTGAGGAATTGACAACCCATCTACGCGTTGGGTTGCAAGTATTTATTTTTGTGTGCAGGTGTTGTTTACATAGTGTTGCTTGGTTCTCCTACTGGATTGATAACCTTGGTTTCATAACTGAGGGAAATACTTATCTCCACTGTACTGCATCATCCCCTCCTCTTCAGGGAAAACCCAACGCAGCTCACAAGTAGCAGATCTTGAACGGGAAAAGGTTGTTTATAACATTAGTGCTAAATGTCTTAAGAAGACAGATAATTCCACTTATACGTGGCACTGTTGTCTTGGTCATATAGGAAAGAAACGCATGCATAAACTTCATAAAGATGGGTCGTTAACGTATTTTGATTTTGAATCATTTGATACATGTGAAGCTTGTCTGATGGGTAAAATGACTAAAACACCGTTTACTAGTCATCCAGAATAGGCACTTGAATTGTTGGATATAATAAATAGTGATGTATGTGATCAATGAGTATTCTAACGCGCGGTGGATACTTATACTTCGTAACCTTCACTGATGATTTAAGTTGATATGGATATATTTACTTGATGAAACATAAGTCTGAAACATTTGAAAAGTTCAAAGAATTTCATAATAAAAATGAGAAACATCATGGCAAAAAATATAAAGTTTCTCCAATATCGTGGAGGTGAATATCTGAGTCATTAATTTAGCAAACATCTAAGTGAATGTTGAATTGTCTCACAACTTACTCCTCCATGAACTCCACAGAAAAATGAAGTGTCTGGAAGGCGTAACCAAACTTTGTTGGACATTGTGAGGTCAATGATGTCATTTATAGATTTTCCTTTATCATTTTGGGATTTGCACTTGAACAAACAACATATGCACTAAACATAGCATCATCTAAGTCTATAGAGACAACACCATATGAGTTATGGAATGGGAAGAAACCCAATTTGTCGCATCATAAAATTTGGGGTTGCGAGACTTACATGAAACTTTTACAGCCAAATAAGCCTGATCCCAAGGCAAACAAGTGTTACTTTGTAGGTTATCCCAAAGAAACAATTGGGTATTCCTTCTACCAAAAGTCAGAAGACAAAGTGTTTGTCTCAAAGAATGGACACTTTCTTGAGAAGGAGTTTCTCGCTAAAGAAGTAAGTGGGAGGATAGTACAACTTGATGAGACTACATAATCTCCAGAAGTGAATAGGACTAACAAGATGGAATTTGTTCCAGAAGTTGTCTGTAGAACTAAACCAGATGTTACTATAGTATCTGTAGAAACTCTAGTTAAGACTATAACTGAACCACATAGGTCAGGAAAAGTTATCAAACCTCCAGAATGGTTTCATAATGAAATATTCATTTTAGAGGAAGATGAGCCTACGCACTAAAGGAAACGATGGAGGCGCCCATCTCAATAGAATGGCTCAAAGCCATGCAATCGAAATGGAGTCCATGGATGAGAATCAAGTTTGGAACTTGGTTGATCCTTTGGAGGGTGTAAAGCCCATACAATGTAAATGGATCTTCAAGAGGAAAACAGATAAAGGTGGTAATCCCAGAATCTACAAAGCAAGGCTAGTTGTGAAAGGGTTTTCACAAGTAGAGGGAGTTGATTATGACGAGACTTTATCCCTAGTAGCAATGCTTAAGTTTGTACGGATTATGATGGCTATAGTTGCATATTTTTACTACGAGGTATGGCAAATGGATGTCAAAACTGCTTTCCTAAATGGTAATCTGGAAGAGGATGTATACATGATACAACTAGAAGGTTTTGTTAATCCAAAGGATGCTAGAAAGGTGTGCAAGCTTCAAAGATCAATCTATGGTTTGAAGCGAGCATCAGGAGCTGGAATCAAAGTTTTGATGAAGTGGTGAAAGAATTTGGCTTCATTATAAAATGATTTAGAAGCATGTGTATACAAGAAGTTTAGTGGGAGTTCTGTAGCATTTCTAATATTATATGTAGATGACATATATTGATTGGGAATGATACAAAGTATCTTAGCAAAAAAAAGACTATTTGAAGAGTGTGTTTTCAATGAAGGACTTAGGTGAGGTTGCATATATATTGGGCATAAAGATCTATAGAGATAGATCTAGACGTCTATTAGCTCTAAGTCAGAGCATGCACATTGAGTGTTAGTAGGACGGGAGTGATAAGAATATATTTTTGGAATAGTTTCATTAATATTCCGAATAATTCTAACAGGGTCCGAAAGCGTTTTGGGGTCACCGAAAGGGTTTCAGTGAATATCGGTAATACTGGGTATTTACCGATAATTATATATTGGTGGAAAATATTTTTGGGAATGTTAAATTATATAATGGTCTGAAAGTATGTAGAACAACCTTATGTTTAATTAAATATCAATGGGCCTAAACAAGCCAAGAGGTGGAAGGCAACTTGGGCCACCAAGGCCCAAGTGGGGGAGGCGCCTCCTTCCATAAGGAAGGAGGCCTAATTGGAGGACAGGAGGTTTCCTCCTCCCCTTCTTAGGCCGGATCCCCAAGGGAGCCCTTGGTGGTAGGCTGTCCTCTCCCCTCTATCCTATATATACTAGAGGATTGTGTCCATTGAGACACACAAGTTTTGGAGCCTCCTCTAGTTCTTCTACTTCTAGTTCTAGTTGGTACTAGTTGACTTATTAGTGCTAGGCTAATCCTCTTGTCCTCAAAACAGAAGCCCTGTGTGGTTATAATCTCCTCCCTCTAATTCTTCGGCGATGATTAGCTCTGGACGGTGAAGCATTGCCGGATCATGAAGGTTGCACGCTTGCAACCAAGTAGAGAGGTTGTGCTTTTGGTCTTCAGTTGAGTCACCGTTTGTGAGCAGTATGAGGGATCATTCGTCAACGGCTCGAGGGACTCCAAGCACGATCTACATCGACACGTTCTTCTTTCGCTGTAACTTAGTGACGGTAACGATTGTGATCACAATCCGTTATGCATTTTCATATTGATCTTGGGTGAGCGTAGACATGATTTTTGTTTTGTTTTCTACTACTTTTCCCAACAAGTTCCTCAAACCAATCCAACATCACAGAAAGTTTTCCCAACATAGCAAGCTCATGAGCAACTTTATTTGCGTCTCTACTGCATTGTTTGAACCTAGCTATAGTAAAATCACAAACAAGATGATAGCTGTCATCATAAATCGCCGCTGCCCCTCCCAAATAATGCCCACTCATATTCATCATTTCAATGACCTCCAAGTTGTTATTATTAATGAGGAGACAATTGCATCCTATCCTTTGCGCAAAGGCAAGACCAAATATGAGCACGAAAGCTTCAACCATTAGGACGTCTACACATCCATCAATTTTATCATTCCATCAGCGATGAAGTTTCCTTTATCATGCCTCAACCCCCCCCC
>NC_041383.1:430608579-430613857 GCF_002162155.2 Triticum dicoccoides
CACCTAAGCAAGTTGTCAGTGTGTAAGCACGATCACCTATGGGGCAGGGCAGCCCCTTTGTGGTTCGGCAAGGGGACGGTCACATCACACAAAGCGCAGAAATAGCAGGGCAACGCGGCGGTGGACAACTCTCTTTACCCATGTTTAAGCCGCTTTGCAGCATAAAACGCTACTCCTGCTGTGGTGGATTGTTTCGGAGGAACATGAAGACACGGAGTGCTCAAGCCCGGCAAGGGTTTCTTGGGGAGAGCAGCTACGCGCGTACAAGTGTTGAGGGGTCAAGTGTTCAAACCCTTTGCTAGGTTGCCTCAGGCCTCCTTTTATAGGTTAAGGGGCGATCACAGTGGCAAAACAGTGAATTTAGCACGAATAGATAGCTAACAGTTGAAAGTGCAACTATCCCTGGGTGGTTTTGGTAATTATTAACAACATATAGCTCATTGAACTAATACTATTTCAAGATGAATATTTCAGGAAAGTTCAATGATTGCCATGGCATGGATTAGAAATGTGGACCCTTCAAAATGCTAAGAACAAAGGATTGGCTCAAGCCCTAAAGCTCAAGACTCTACATTTTACTTTTAGTGATCCAAGATCACATTGAGTCTATAGGAAAAGCCAACACTATTAAAAGGGGATGAGGTGTTGCTTAATGGCTTGCTTGCTCAAGATGCTTAGTGATATGCTCCAAAGACCTCAACCACATTCTCATATCCACATATGTCCCAAATGAAAAGTCAAACTCGGCCCCACCGATTTGATCTATCCGGCGCCACCAAGTTCATTTGACATAGCCACTGCCAGAAACCGTAGTCACTTCAGTCTCACTGATAGGGATCTCGGTCTCACCGAGATGGGATTGCAAACTCTTTGTTTCCCTTCGTAATGTTTCGGTCTAACCGAGATGAGCGATCGGTCCCACCGAGTTCGCAATGCAAACTCTCTATTTCCCCTTCGTAACGTTTCGGTCTCACCGAGATGAGCGAATCGGTCCCACCGAGTTTGCCTAACCAACTCTCTGGTTAGCTTATTACCAATGTCGGTCCCATCGAGTTTGTGTAATCGGTCTCACTGAGATTACGTTATGCCCTAACCCTAAAGAAATCGGTCCCACCGAGTTGACATGTCGGTCCCGCCGAAATGCTTAACGGTCACATTATAAACTAAATCAGTCTGGCCGAGTTTCATGATTCGGTCTCATCGAGTTTGATAAATTGTGTGTAATGGTTAGATTTTTGTGTGGAGGCTATATATACCCCTCCACCCTCTCTTCATTCGTGGAGAAAGCCATCAGAACATGCGTACACTTCCAGCATTCATTTTCTGAGAGACAACCACCTAAATCTTGATCTCTAGCCTTCCCCAAGTTGCTTTCCACTCAAAACATCTTTCCACCAAATCCAATCCTATGAGAGAGAGTTGAGTGTTGGGGAGACTATCATTTGAAGCACAAGAGCAAGGAGTTCATTATCAACACACCATCTATTACCTTTTGGAGAGTGGTGTCTCCTAGATTGGTTAGGTGTCACTTGGGAGCCTCCGTTAAGATTGTGGAGTTGGACCAAGGAGTTTGTACGGGCAAGGAGATCGCCTACTTCGTCAAGATCTACCCTAGTGAGGCAAGTCCTTCATGGGCGATGGCCATGGTGGGATAGACAAGGTTGCTTCTTCATGGACCCTTCATGGGTGGAGCCCTCCATGCACTCGGGCAGCCGTTACCCTTCGTGGGTTGAAGTCTCCATCAATGTCGATGTACGATAGCACCACCTATCGGAACCACGCCAAAAATCTCCGTGTCTACATTGCGTTTGCTCCCTCCAAACTCATCCCTTTACCTTCATGTGCAATGTTTTACATTCCGCTGCTACACTCTTAGAATTGCATGTGTAGGTTGATTGCTTGACTTGTGTAAAGTTGCTAAAATCTATCAACACTTAAAATTGGGAAAAGGCTAGATATTTATTTGGTCAAGTAGTCTAATCACCGCCCCTATAGACATACTTTCGATCCTACAAGTGGTATTAGAGCTATGGTCTCCATTTGCCTTGATTTCCATAGCTTTTGGTGATCATAGCCTTGGTTTCACAACCCAGGAGAGTATGGCGTCTAGCGAGGGAAATTACCACCGTAGAGGTCCTTACTTTGATGGTACAATTTTTGCTAGTTGGAAGCATAAGATGAAAATGCATATTCTTGGACATAACCCCGCCGATTGGGCTATCGTGTGTATTGGCTTGCAAGGTGAGTTCTTCGATGGGAGAGAACCTGTAGCGACCATACCTCAAACGGTGAAGTCTCTGCGCATCTGTGTCATCCCTGGATTGGTAATGCTGACACGCACAGTACTCGACGAACTATAACAGAGTTTCAATCACACACTTATTACATCGAGTCCTCATAAAGAGTATGATTACACACAAAAAATATCATGGCTGAAGGCCATCTAAACTAGATAACTGCGGAAGCTTCGAAGGTAAATGAGTCCATCAACTCCAACGGCATAGCTGAGTGCAAGACAATGACCTATCGCACCTTATTCGTCATCTGAGTAGTCTGCAACATAAGACGTTGCATCCCAAAACAAGTCAGCACATGGAATATGCTAGCATAGTTACACTGTAAAGCAATGATAATGCAAGAACTATATCTACATGCAATATTTGGCTGGTGGAGGCTGTAAGTTTCATGATTTTGCATAAAGCTAGTTTTTCCCGACAACAAAGGAATAAATTTGTTTAACTACTCCCATGTTGCCCATTATTTGAGAAGGTAACCCCAACTCAAATCCCGATTAAAAGTAACATCATTAACCCAACATCATATTTAAAATAAGTAACGTGATGAGATCACATCAATAGATTCAAGTACTAGATACTCAAGATGTCCATAACAGGGGACACGGCTAACCATGCTTAGTTTATACACTCTGCAGAGGTTTGCACACTTTTCCCCACAAGACTCGACCGCATCCATGATCGGATGATTGAGACATAGCCTTTCTGAAGCATTAACTCCCTACTCCGGGTAGACAGTACCACCTACAACCCTCTACATCTACTAGTCTACCTCTTCAAGAGCTCACGCAACTTACTCAACTATGCCAGATCCCATAATGGCTTGTGGCTGCACACTGAAGTTTCTAGCATGAATAATCTTATGATCCCTTTGAGCCTGGGTGGCATTCCATAGGATAATCACACGGGTACCCCGCTGGGTTCCCTAGGTGCCTCAACCAATCCACCCAAATGTATACTAAAGTTGCCACCTTAATGTTATCCATGATTAAAATAACTCTTAAACTTCCATGTGTGAATCACGATCCAAACCCCGTCTACGAGCATGGCTAAGCAGTAATAAGCATAACGTATATTCCCGGGGTGATCAAAAGGTATTAGGTTCATACCTCAAGCACTACAACCAAAACCACATGTTCCCAATCCTACTACTGCAAATATTTGTGGGGCAATACTAATGCATAGTAAAAACTGGGTATAAAAGAGAGTATGATCAAAGTGTAACTTGCCTTGCTGACGATCTGCAAACTCTAGAGATTCGTAGTAACAAGCTTCGCACTCCAGGTAATCTAGCGTAGACAAACAATGGCATACATAAGCAATCACTCAAACGAAACACGAGAAAAACCAAGAAAAGATCCAAATCGAACACGAAACAAGCAAACGGCTTAAACTAACAAGAGTCAAAACCTAACAGCAACATTATCATGTGAATTAGATCCTAAAAGTAGGTACATGTGATTAGCTACGATTTGCAAAAAGATTCAACTCAAACGGAGCAACGAAACTCAAAATACGAACGACACAAGATCGTTTACTAATCTGGACTAAACTCAATTTTTATAAAACCAAAATCATGTTCAAGTTGGTTAACCGGAAAGAACAGAACAAAACGAAGATTTTGGTGCTGGTTTCATCTAATTTGGATAAACGGGTAAAAAATTATACTAGTTTAAAGATCAGGGGCCAAATCGCGATAAAAATAATCGCAGATAAGTCCTTGGCCGAAAATAAACTAAAAAGAAAAAGACTATCGAAGGAATGTTCGCTGTCTGAACTAATCCGATGAATAACATTCGTTAAAACAAACAAACGGACGAACCTCCACTAAATAATAAAACCTAAAAAACCGATCTGAAAAACCGGAAAAAAAACCCGAAGTGAACCGGCGAACGGGGCGGTTTTTATACCGGTCAATGGCGGAGAGTCAACGGCGGCTCCAGCGCGGCAACGGCGAGGCGGGGCGTCGGCTTGGGGCAGCAGTGCTGCGGCGGCGGCGATGGCGGTGGGCGGCTGCGGCGGCTCGGGACGGGGTGAGGCGGCGGGGCGACGGGGTATTTAAAGGGGCGGGGGCGAGGCGACTTGGAGGAGGGGGCAAGGCAGCGGGGCGGAGGCGGAGTCTGGCTCGGGACGGGAGTCCGGCGGCGGCGCGCTCCCGCGCGGGGAAGGCGGCGGCGGCCCGGCTCGGCTGGGCCTTTGGCCCAGTCGGGCGAAACGTTTTTTTAAATAATTTCGACCAAAGAGAAATTCCTAATAAAATATAAAAAAAATTCTAAAAAATGCCAAAAACACTTTCCCCCATCTAAATAAAATATTTAGAACAAAGTGAACATTTTTCTGGCCTAAAAAGGAAATTTTCAAAATTGCATATTTTTCTAATTCAAATAAAATAGCAAATAAAATGCAAATCAAAACATAATTTGATTTTAAAACTCTTTCTCCAATATTATCTTAATTTGAAGAAGTCATATTATCTTCTCTCATTTATTTTTTAATATTAGAAATAATTGGAGAGAAAAATAATAAAATCAAATTGATCCTTTATTCAAATTTGAAATAAATTCAAATATGAATTTTGTGAAACCTCCGACTCTCTCCTTGGGTCCTTGAGTTGCTTAAGATTTCTAAGATCACAACCAAATGCAAGAATAAATATGATATGCATATGATGATCTATGTATAACATACAAATTGAAAATTGGCATGTTACAAACCTACCCCCCTTAAGATGAGATTCGGGTTGCACTACAAAAAAAAGACACATCCGTGACATTTTGGGCCGAACGAATTTTTTTCCTGTCATACATATGACACTTCTATGACGATAATTGTGACAAAACCCGGTATCATCATAGATGTGGTGGGCTCCTACTTCTATGACAAAAAGTCATGACAGAAAATGGGCTTTACGTCCTGGGCGGGCTGGAGACGCAGCTACATGACATTCTTTGGGTCGTCCATGACGGAAAAAACCGCAGTAGAAG